>NC_044032.1:540842374-541152602 GCF_901765095.1 Microcaecilia unicolor | reverse complement strand
CCCTCTCTCCAGTTTCTTCATTTTCTCCACTGTGGTTACTAAGGGTAGAGGTGGAAGGGGCCTGGGAAGCCACCAGAACAATCTAGGAAGCTGACGCAGAGGAAGCAGTGGGTCTGACAGGCATTCACTTCTTTTCTCCTCAATCTTGTCCACTCTTTCTTAAGCGCTCCTAATTAATGCAGATAAATTGTGAAAAAATCAGTTTCATATGGCTGCTCCTGCCTAAGGGCAAGCAGCTCCATCATTTCTGCCTCCACTCTGCTGCTTCTGGGAGCTTAGGGGCCAGAAATGAACCATGCCCACTAGCGGATCCACTCTGTTTCCATGGAGGAGCTAGAGCTGATTAATACTACTGGTTCTGCTCCGCTTCCTCACACTGAGAGAAAAGGTGGTGGAACCCTGTTTCAGGTTGTCCTGCCAGACTTTAAGCCCTGAGTAACATAAACAAAAAGAGTTTGAATCATCAGGCTGAAGCACTACTGCTCACAAGCTTCAGTCTTCTGCTAATTGGCAGCGCATCATGACAGTGGCTACATTTTACCTCTCTTTAGTCTCTTTGGGGGTCTTATACTGAGCCGCAGTAGCGTTTTTAGCTCATGGTAGAAATCAGCTGGTGGTAAGTGTTGAGACGCCCATAGGAATATAATGGGCATCTCAGCGTTTATTGCCAGCTGATTTGTACCGCAGGCTAAAAACGCTACTGCGGCTTAGTAAAAAACCCACCTTTGCTCTTTCTCTAATTGCTATCTTCGCCTGTTTTCTTTCCTTGTCATCTCATCTCTGTCCTGCCATTTATTGGTGTTCCTGATTCCTTTTCACTTTCTATATGTTTATATTTGTATTGTAAACTGCCTTGATGTATTTTTCAGAAGGCAATATATTGAGTTTAATAAACCATAGTTCATATTTTTTTCATATTGAATCTTTGCACAATATCTGCTTCAGGAATAACCCCTCCCCCCCTTTCCTGGTTACTGTAATAGGACAAGGGGAGCCAGATTAGGGAGCAGAGTGGCTGTTCTCTGTCCCAGGCTCGCTGCCTTCTCTTCTCTTCCTTCAGGCTTCCTGTAAGGGAGAGGCTGCAGCAGAACATCCGTGCTGCCCTGGTTCTGGAATCTGAAAAGTGACGGCGGAACTGTGTTCCAGGTCTTTCCCACATAAATTAAGCCTGAGTGTTCCCTAGAGCAGTGTTGCCTAACCCTCTCCTGGAGACACATCTAGCTAGTTGAGTTTTCAGGATATCCATGATGAAAATGCACAAGACAGATTTGCATACTTATTCATTGAGGCAGTAAATGAGGCAGTACATGCTAGGTATACTTCCAGCAGGGGGCTGGGAAGCAATACCCTAGAACTGCCACTACACAGACTGATTGTGTCATAATGTTGCCTTACTGCATCTATGGACTTGTATTCCTGTTTTATTTTTTTTTCCTTAGATAAGTTGGAACTACAAGTCCACAGAGGTCATGGAGTAATGTGAGGTATGACTCACCTTGGTCAGGTGGCACCTCTGCATTTCCATCAGACTGCTGCTGGTATTCCCTGTGTGTCACTAAGAACATTCATTAAGGACTGATCTGAAACTGCCTTGCAGGTCAGTTCATTACAAGCCATTTATGCAGGTAAATAGTGATTTTTGCACATAAATTAGCTGCCTGAAATTTGACATCTCTTAATATGGCTAAACGTATCTGCATTGGTTCACAACATATATATTTTATCTGTATTTAGAAGACACTCTTGGAGGGGGGGGGGGGGCATATTTAGATAGGCAAAAATGAAAAGCACTCGTGTAGATTGTGTTTTCAACTTTATGTGTGTTGTTTTCCATGAAAAAAAATGCACAACAAGCTAGTGCAGATGTCCATTGGTACAATGTGAAAGTATATGTGTGTTTCTTCTCTGAAAACTGGTGTGAAGTCTCTGGGCAAAAAGCATCTACAGACTTTGGCCCAGTATATATTTTGAAAATTGTATTCATGTACTGTTTCTTAAAAACCTTTCTATACCATTTTTCTTATCAACAAACAATTGTAGATGTTCACAAGCATAAAGTTGCACAAATAAAATAAATTATCTAAAGTCATGCTGAATAATGTATTAAGGGTTCAAATCCTGTCTCTCCTAGGCCCAAATTTAGGCATAGGCAGATGATGTTTAATGTGAGCAAGTGCAGAGTGATGCATGTGGGAAAGAGGAACCCGAATTATAGCTATGTGATGCAAGGCTCCACATTAGGAGTCACCGACCAAGAAAGGGATCTAGGTGTCATCGTTGATGATACATTGAAACCCTCTGCTCAGTGTGCGGCGGTGGCTAAGAAAGCAAATAGAATGTTAGGTATTATTAGGAAAGGAATGGAAAACAAAAATAAGGATGTTATAATGACTTTCACTCCATTGTGCGACTGCACCTCAAATATTGTGTGCAATTCTGGTTGCCGCATCTCAAAAAAGATATAGTGGAATTAGAAAAAGTAGAGAGAAGTGCGACGAAAATGATAAAGGGAGTGGGATGACTTCCCTATGAGGAAAGGCTAAAGCGGCTGGGGCTCTTCAGCTTGGAGAAAACATAGAGGTCTAAAAAATTATGAGTGGAGTGGAATGGGTAGACGTGAATCGCTTGTTTACTTTTTCTAAAAAAATACTAGGAAAAGGGGGCACATGATGAAGCTACATGGCAGTAAATTTAAAATGATTCAGAGAAAATATTTCTTCACTCAACATGTGATTAAATTCTGGAATTCGTTGCCAGAGAATGTAGTAAAAGCAGTTAGCTTAGCGGGGTTTAAAAAAGGTTTGGATAGCTTCCTAAAGGAAAAGTCCATAGACCATTATTAAAATGGACTTGGGGAAAATCCACTGCTTATTTCTGGGATAAGCAGCATAAAATGTATTGCACTGTTTTGGGATTTTGCCGGGTATTTGTGACCTGGATTGGCCACTTCTGGAAACAGGATGCTGGGCTTGATGGACCTTCGGTCTGTCCCAGTATGGCAATACTTATGTACTTATGTACTTGCCACCTAGAACAGGAACACACATAAATGCATAAATTTATATGTTGTCACGAAATGTTTGGCCACCCATCTGGAGTTACCCCACGGCCACTTAGAGGGTCTATCGCCAGCACAGCTCAGGTCTGCCTGCACCTGTCGCTCGTGCTCTACACTAGCACCCTCCTCCTACCGATTGGGTCCCAACCGCCTCTGGGTGAGTCTCCCACTCTCAAATGTTCCCCAGTGATTGTAGGTTACTGGAGCCACACTCCCAGTGGTCCCACGGTTCCAAGAAAGCACTTACAGACCCAACACACATACCACCAAGATTCTTTATCAATTCAGACAAAAAGGGTGAACAAACAATTATGTTTATTCTTTTAAAAAATATTGAACAATGGAACAAAATAGTGCAATTGGCAAACCATTGCAGGTAACTGAAATATGGATCAGTTATAACACTAACTAAACAGTTGCATACTTCCTAGAAAGTACCTGAGGAGATCAGGACATATATCTATACACATAGCTTCAGCAAAGAGATCTCTCTCTCCTTCTCCAGGGCTGAAACTGAAGCAACAGCCAGCATCTGTTCAAACTCCAGGCCAGTCAGTGCCCAGAACAGTCAAGTTTCAAATAAAAACTGGTTACATCACTACAGGCGCTTCCTATTATCTGCGTGCCAACTAAAAGAAAGAGAAGTCAGTCCTCTGTAATAGCTTTAAGCATAAACATGCACCATCTGCTGGCCAAACAGAGATATACTCTTCAGAATTAATTTAGGCAGGAAAATATCCAATACATGTTACAGGCTTAAAACACACTCAGGCTCATTTTCAAAGCACTTGGCCTCCCAAAGTTCCATAGAAACCTATGGAACTTAGCCTCCCAAAGTGCTTTGAAAATATGCCTCTCTGTGTCTTCACACATGTGTATTTGAATACGTGTGTAAGTGACCATTTTGCGGCTACACACTAGTCCGTAATTTTGCACCTAGATGCAATAGTGTATATTTTAGAGGAGGGTATTCACAACGGTGGAGTTTGGGCGGAGCTTGAGCAGGCTGCACAATTATGTTCATAGGGCCCAATATTCAGCTGACAGCAATCAGTGTTTTGCTGACTGCTGCTGGTACTAATCCTGGAAATTCAATGCCAGGCGAGGTCTGGGCACCAGCATTGAGCTTCTTGGTTTGCAGAGCCTGCTAACATATAGTCAGTTAAGTGTGATATTCTGCACTTAAGTGGCTACGTGTTACTGCATAAAGATAGGATGACTTTTATCCTATTTATGTAGTAAACCTGCCCGGTTAAGTTCTGGATATCAGCGCTTAACTGGCCAAGTGCTGACTCCTCTGCCAGAACACCCCCAAAATAGACGGTTTTGAGTTTGGTGCTATTTTCAGTTTGGCACTATTTTTAGCAGTGTTAACTGGTCAAGTGCTGCTGAAAATGACTGGTTAGCCCTGAACAGGCAATCAGGGCCGTTCTTAGCAATTATGGGGGCCTCTCATCTCCTGCCTAGCCGCACCCTTGTTGACAAGATGAGTTCTTTTAATAAAATTTCAAATAAAGACAAATCAAACAAAACTTGTACAGAAGAACTGATTCAACTAAGCACAATGCTATTACAGGAAATCTAGTATTAAGCAATAAATATAGGCAGAAATTATTCAGTTCAAGTCCACTACAATTAGGAGTTACAATTTTCATAACAGAGGAGAATAAAGGAAAATATTAATTAACTAAGAAAAGATCCAGGTATGGGGACAGAGTGCTTTAAAATTCCCCCATTACTGTAATCCACCAATATGGAGAGGCAACACCCGAGATCCCTAGTAGCCAAAAAAGATGTCAAGTGCATAGGTTCCCAAAAAGACATATTTCACTAAAGATAAAATCACAACACATTTACGGGTCGCAATATTTTCCTTAAATCAGCTATAGTAAACCAAAGAAGCCTCAGCAGATACGGTTGCCAACTTTTTGACAAAGAAAAACCGGACACTTGCCCTGCTCCATGCCCCTCCCTTGCCCTGCCCCAAGTCCCTTGCCAAACCTACTATTTGCACCCTTCCTTCACCCTGCCCCTCTACAACCAAATGTCCACACTAAGGGCCCTGTTTACTAAGGTGCGCTAGCGCTTTTAGCGCGTGCAAAAAATTAGCATGTGCTAACTGTGTAAGTGCCCATAGGAATATTGTGGGTGCCTACATAGTGCGCGCTAATGGTTAGTACGTGCTAAAAGCACTCACGCGCCTCTTGCGCGGCTTAGTAAATGGGGCCCTAAGGTTGCCATCTCAGAAGAAAAAGTTGACACAGGTAAGTACATTCGATGATTATTTCACAAACCCTGTCTGATGTTATGACCAGGCCACGGGGGCGTGGGCACCCGTAGATTTGGCCCTGCCCCCCCGCCACCAACCACTTCGACCCCCCCCCCCCCCCGCCGTTGCTGATCTGCAAGGGCAGGCTTCTGTTTCTGTGAGTCTGGCGTCCTGCACAGACATGCAGGATGTCAGACTCAAAGAAAAACAGAAGCCTGCCCTTGCAGATCAGCAACACGGCCGCACCGGAGAAGAGGACTTTGGCTGGCTGGGGTTGGGGACCCCCGCCAGCAAAGGTACCCGACGGCAGCAGCGGGGGAGGGTTGGCGGCAGCGGGAAGAGGGGGTCGAAAGGGTTGGCGCCGGGGGTGGCCAAAGGTGGTGGTGGCGGGAGGGGTCAAACATGGTGGTGGTGGGGGGTCAGCGGCACCGGGGGGGGGGGGGGGCTAAAATGTGCCCCTTCACCAGGGGCTCTGGACCCCCCTCACACCAAAGTCTGGCTACGCCCCTGGTTATGACTGACTAAAATTAAAGTTTTGAAGTCACCTCTGTAAGGCCAACACACAATCCCTCTACTTCAAAACACTAAGCACAAACTCATGCAAAAGCACACTCAGAAACTTACTGTACCATAACAACATTAATTCCCAGGAAAAATAACCTTATCTGTGAACAAGACAACACAGTAAATATTATACCAAACCCTAAAACCCCAATACACTATCTAATGAGAAAACAGAACAAACAGGACTGCTATAAATCTACACAAAAAAACTACATGCTAGCAGAATAACACATCTTGCTCACTTGTGCAAAACACAGACCATCAAATATGAAACAAGGAACCACAGACCAGTAATAGAGATATGAAGGCAAAAAACTGAACTGGAAACCTCAAGGAATCTGACTCTGCATATACAGCAATACTAGAGAAACAGAAATGGAAATACAAGGTATCAGAGAGGCATATTTCCCAAAGCTGACATGTTCCAACTGAAAAATTAAAAATTAAAATTTTTTCTACCTTTGTAATCTGAGCATTTTATTTTCCCATTCGATTTGGTCTTCTCTCTTCTGCTTTTCCTGAGTCTCTTGCCCATTTGACATTTCTTCTCTCTCCATGTCTGCCATGCATCTTCTCTCTGTGTCCCTTTCAGTCCTGCATCTCTCCTCTATGTCCATGTTCAGCATCTGCCCTCTTAGGGACCCTATCTACCCCTTTTCCAACATTGCCCTGGGTCCCTGTCTCTATTCTTACTCCATGCCCATGTCCTTGGCAGAATTAAGTTTGAATTGATTTGGCTGCGTTCATAGCTCCTGATGAAGTGATACAAAATGGAGCACCTTTTACAGCTGCAGTCAGTTTCAGTTGTGCCACAGCTAAGTAATTGATTTATGTATGTTGCTATATTATCAGTGATTTTCATTGATTGTTTTGGGGCACATTTGATACACCGTATTGATTTTATGGACATATTTTTGAGGTTTTGGAAATTGCACTCTTTTTAAATTTAAATTTATATCCATTAAGTTCACAAAAGAAATCACAGGGATATGTGAACATGGTCACCAAAGTTAGCAAAAGTTGCTAACAGCTCTATTTTGCTTGAGTGACGCACATTTTGTGCGCAGGCTTGGTGACACACTGAGTGATATAATTCTTATATAATTATATAATTTTCTATCATTTTCTATTGTTTTAAGGCTGATGCAGTGTTGCTTACCCAAATTATGTTCCATAAAGCTATGTAAAACAATCAGAGAGTAATTTGGATTTTGTTGATTATATTCTCTCTGCACAAACTTGTTATTTTCAAGTTTCTCCTATTTCTTTATGCATGAATACTGTTACTGCTGGTTGCTCATACAGTTCTTTGGTGCTGATTATCATCTGCTCTTCATGACCAGTGTAACCATTAGACAAACTAGACAGTTGCCTGGGGCAGCAGACTTGGGAGGGAGGGGGATGACAAATAACAGCTACACTAAAAACAAAACAATTGATTTAATATTTATTTATTGGATTTATTAACCACTTTTATGAAAAGATTCCCCCAGGCTGTGTACAGCAGGTACAGTTTAACATAAAACTTAAAATGTTGTTAATGGCCTAACAATAGTAAAAAGACCAAATATAC
Source organism: Microcaecilia unicolor (assembly GCF_901765095.1). Lineage (NCBI taxonomy): Eukaryota > Metazoa > Chordata > Amphibia > Gymnophiona > Siphonopidae > Microcaecilia > Microcaecilia unicolor. The sequence goes on along the minus strand of NC_044032.1, from coordinate 541,145,138 downwards.
AAAGACAAGTAATGAGGTAAACTTGGATATTGTAAATTGAATCCTAGTAACTGGAAAGGGATGGTAGGTAAGACTGAGAGTACTATAATGCCTCTGTATTGCTCCATGGTGTGACCTCACCTAGAGTATTGCGTTCAGTCCTGGTCACCATATTTTTAAAAAGATATAGCAGAATTAGAAAAGGTTCAAAGAAGAGCACCCAAAATGATAAAGGGGATGAATCTCCTCTCATATGAGGAAAGGCTAAAGAGGTTAGTGTTCTTCAGCTCGGAAAAGAGACGGCTGAGGGGAGATATGATTAAGGTCTGCAAAATTCTGAATGGTGTAGGATGAGTAGAAGTGAATCTGTTTTTTACTCTTTCAAAAAGTACAAAGACTAGGGAACACTTGATGAAGTTACATGGAAATATGTTTAAAACAAATAGGAGGATGTATTTTTTTCACTCAGGAAAGAGTTAAGCTCTGGAACTCATTGCCGGAGGGTGTGGTGACAGTGGTTAGCGTATCTGGATTTGAAAAAGGTTTGGACAAGTTCCTGGAGGAAATGTCCATAGTCTGCTATTGAGACAGACATGGGGAAGCCACTGATTGCCCTGGGATTGGTAGCATGGAATGTTGCTGCTATTTGGGTTTCTGCCAGGCCTTTGCCACTATTGGAAACAGGATACTGGGCTAGATGGACCATTGGTCTGACCCTGTGTGGCTATTCTTATGTTCTGAAGGTGCATATGTACTGTATCTTTATCTGTATGTATATGTCTATATATGTTTGTGTATAATATCCACTTATGCATATTTACTGGATTGTTCTGGAAAAGATGGTGTTGGGGTGACCATGATAGTTGAACTTAATTATCTACTGTAAATCTGTAGCCAGGAAAGTTACATGTGAAGGGGAAATTCTATAAATGGCACTTAAAAGTCAGCACCGGAAAAAATCAGTGCCAAGCACGATTCTATAAACAGTGTACGCCTTTTATAGAATCACGCTTAGCACTGATTCCCACGCCCGCTGAAACCTGGTGTAAATGCTGGCGCAGAGGTTAGGCGCGTTGACACAGTATTCTGTAACTATGAGCACAACGTTTTGGAATGTTTTTGACATGCCCATGGCCAAACCTCTTTTGAGTTACATGTTAGTAGAGTTAGGTACCATGCTTTATAGAATAGCATGCAGCCAGATGTGCATGCAAATTTTAATGTGTGCCAATTAACATCAATAGTTTGTTGTTAATATCCAATTAACTAGGTAATTAATTTGCACATGCATCTCGGGAGTGCACCCAAATTTTGGCATGTTAAGCTGGGTGCCATATATAGAATCTGGGGGCGTGGGGGTGGGAAGGGGCTGTGCATGAATACTTAGACAGGCAAATCATCTGGATTCAGTTTTGGAGCCTGCCTTCTCTACTCATTGGGCTAGCTAGAGCTGGGGATGGTGCAGCGTCAGCTTTCACTGTTCAAGACTACCTGCTGGCTCAAATTAAGTTGTATGTGCTGTGTACTGAGTTCCAGAGGAAGATATAATCTGTAGTACAGCATTAGGGTAAAGGAAGGAAATGGAGAAGAACTGTGTGTGTGTGTGGGAGGGAGGGGGGGCGGACAAGTTAGTTGAAGACTCATAACACTGTAGCCCCAGTAGAGGTTGGTTGTGACTAAACTGGAAGCCTAAAGGAACAAGAAGAAATTACTGGATCCAAGGGAACAAAGGAACTATGGCCATTTTTTTTTTTACAAACATGTAAATTGTGGCACTTAGATGTGAATATTGCATACATATTTCAGAAAGCTGTTTACACGTGAGGATCCACACCATGCAAAGATTTCAAGGGGTGTGGTTTGGATTTAGCTTTATAAATTAAAAATTGGCAGTCCCAAAAGCATAACTCATGGGGGTAAATATCATATAACAATTCAAAAAGCTAGTGCAAAATGTTTCATTATATTTGTACTAGCCGTTAAGCCCATTAAAACGGGCGAGTATTGGTATGGGGGTTTTCCAGGGCCCCCTCCCCCCGCCGCTGAGGGCCCCCTCCCCCCATCTCGCCGCTGCAAGGCCCCCTGCTCTCCCTCCTTCCCTGCCAGTTCCAAGGCCCCCCTCCATCTCTTCCTCCCAGCTCCACGGCCCCCTGCCCTCCCTCCCAGTTCCAAGGCCCCATTCCCTCCCAGCTCCAAAGGCCCCCCTCCATTCCTTTCCCCCATCCCAGCTCCAAGGGCCCCCCTCTGTCCCCCCCCCTCCCAGCTCCAAGGCCCCCTGCCTGCCCTCCCAGTTCCAAGGCCCCATGCTGTCCCAGCTCCAAGGGCCCCCCTCAGTCCCTCCCTCCCTCCCAGCCAGCTCGAAGGCCCCCTTCTGTCCCTCCCTCCCAGCTCCAAGGCCCCCCTCCGTCCGTCCCTCCCTCCCAGCTCCAAGGCCTCCCTCCTTCTGATACCTCCCATGTCCAGCATTTCTCCTGCCCTCCCCCCCCCTCCCTCCCTCCCCCCCAAGGTCGCCGCCACCGCCCCTCCCCCTCGAGGTCGCCGCTACCGATCCCCCCCCCCCCGGAGTTGCCGCCACCCCCCTCCACCCGGCCCGGGCCCTCTCTTCGCTATTGAACTTACATCGCCGAAAACGCAGCAGGGCAGATCAGCTGAGCTGCCGTCGGCCTTCCTTCTCTGCCTCTGTCTCGCCCTCGTGTGACGTAACGTCGGCGAGGGTGGGACACAGGCAGTGAAGGAAGGCCGATGGGAGCTCAGCTGATCTGCCTTGCTGCATTTTCAGCGATGTAAGTTCAATAGCGAAGAGAGGGCCCAGGCCGGGAGGAGGGGGGGCGGCGGCGGCATTGACTCCGGGTGGGGGGAGCGGTAGCGGCGACCTCGGGGGGGGGAGCGGTTCCCTCCCTCCCCTTTGCGCAGTTTCCCTCTCTGTCCCGCCCTTGTCATCACATATTGACATGGGGGCGGGACAGAGAGGGAAGTCTCTACTGCACATTTGCGGGTGGGTACAGTCACTCGCATTTTATATGTTTGATGTGGATATGGAATAATAAAGCATAACACTGGAGGAGCCTTGGTGGCAACTCGTTTCACACCGAGTACACAGTCCTGTGTTTCGCCCAACTCGTCATTGGCTCAAATTAATCTCATAGTGTAGCATTCAATTTAATTATATTTCTTCATCATACAAAAATTCTTTAAAACTTGTATATGAACATATTTTCCACTTACCTTAAATTCTCCCAAACTTCATGTCATATATATATATTTTTTTGTACCCCGTGCTTTCCCACTCATAGTAGGTTCAATGCAGCTTACATATTATATACAAGTACTTATTTGTACCTGGGGCAATGGAGGGTTAAGTGACTTGCCCAGAGTCACAAGGAGCAGCAGTGGAAATTGAACCCAGTTCCCCAGGACCTAAGTCCACCACTCTAACCACTAGGCCACTCCTCCACTCTGCCAACATGGACCATGTTTTACCACTGCTGCGTCAGGGCATACTCCTACAAGCATAAAAAAAAAGAATATATATATCTCAAACAACATCTTGCTCAATTCTTAGTACTTAAAACAACCTCAAAACTAACCTGAAAACTAAATCCACATACCTATAATGGCACCAACCCACTCCTGGTGTCCACAATAGCCTTTCAGTATGGTGCCTGCGTTTACAATGCCACCTTTTCAACAAGCTTTCAGGCCCAGTCAGCCAATGACAGCAATCTTATCACAATACAAAAGCAATCGCAAAACAGAGTTCATATTAAAGTGAACCAATCTATCTCTAAATTTAAACCCCCAGGGAAAACTGAATTCAACACAAAAATCCATCTCTGCTCTTTAAAATTAAGCAATTGTATAACATACTGCTAGCTGTTGCCTTACATTTAATTGTCTCCAATTGGAAAAATAATGTGTACCTGAATTATAATGAATGGTGGAGTTATGTATGCGTGATCAGAAAATATGAAATAATTTTGGCTCATAGACGCCGAAATATTAGGTCTGTTTTGAAGACCTGGGCTCGTTTAGACCTTTTTTGTCAGGAGCCACATAGCACGCCTTGAACTTGAACTTGTGTAACTCTGTAATTTGTCTCCAGGTATTGCCTTTTAATAACGAATTTTTTTTTTTTTTTTTTTTTTTTAAAGGGGGGTTTTGTTTGATTATGTGTTTACTTTTGCATTTTATGTAAGGCTAAATCTTTAATAAAAATATAATTAAAAAAAAAAAAATTAAGCAATTTCTCCACATCACTCCTCTCATGTCCCAAATGAATTTGTTCTACCACTTGCCATCAAATTTCAGTAAGTACATGGCCTTTGTCCAACCAGTATGCTACAAGGGGGGCTTGTCTGTTAACCACAGGATATCCTTGATTTATGCTCTGCTAGCCTGAGTTTATCCTGTCTCCATGTCCTTCCAATATAAATTAAATTGCAAATGGACAATGAATGGCATATGTTACCGCCCAATTCACAAGTGGTGTTATCCCGAGAAAAAATTGTGCTGTCATATCTAGGTTGTTCCCATGTGCCCAACAAGGCTAAATCACACCACTGACAACCCCACATTTATCGTGTCCTATCAAAGGGTAAGTCTATTCTTTTATAAGACAGTATTTCAGCAACTGTATGACCCCTGTGATACGCTATAAGGGGGTTATCCTGAAAGCAGATATGAATTCCTAATATTTTCTTACACTAACCGTATTTCTTTGGCAGTATCTTTAATCTATAAATATTGGGATGTATTAAGAATTCATAACTGCTTTCAGGATAACCCCCTTATAGCATATTGGAGGGGTCACACGGTTGCTGAAATACTGTCTTTCAAACACATTCCCAAGCAACACAATATCATGAATAATGTACATCATCATTTAACAATAGATAAGAGGCACTGAATATCCGTATTCATCACTGACCACCAGCTATTATCCATAACTGTGCTAAAGAACTTATGCGCTCCCTTATAGAATATTATCCGCCTTATTTTTGAAAGAGAAAGACGCCCATATTTTGACCCAAATCAGGAGATGGGCGTCTTTCTCCCGTGGGCGCCCAAATTGGTATAATCGAAAGCTGATTTTGGGCGTCTTCAACTGCAAGCTGTCGCGGAAACGGGCAAAGTTGACAGGGGCGTGGTGAAGGCAGGACTGGGGCGTGTTTATTGGCCAAGGAGAGATGGGCATCCTCGGCTGATAATCGAAAAAAGAAAGGCGTTTTTAGCGCGAATCTGGGTCACTTTTTTAGGACCCTTTTTTTTCACGAACAAGTCCCAAAAAAGTGCCCTAAATGACCAGATGACCACCGGAGGGAATCGGGGATGACCACTCCTGACTCCCCCAGTGGTCACTAACCCCCTCCCACCCAAAAAAACAACTTTAAAAACTTCCAGCCTGTATGCCAGCCTCAAATGTCATACCCAGCTCCATCACAGCAGTATGCAGGTCCCTGGAGCAGTTGTTAGTGGGTGCAGTGGACTTCAGCCAGGTGGACCCAGGCCCATCCCCCCCCCCCCACCTGTTACACTTGTGGAGGTAAATGGGAGCCCTCCAAACCGCCCCCAAAACCCACTGTACCCACATCTAGGTGCCCCCTTTCAGCCATAAGTGCTATGGTAATGTGGAGAGTTGTGGGGAGTGGGTTTTGGGGGGGATTTGGGGGGCTCAGCACCCAAGGGAAGGGAGCTATGGACTTCAGAGGTAGTTAGCTGTTTTTTTTTAATTATTACAAGTGCCCCCTAGGGTGCCCGGTTGGTGTCCTGGCATGGGAGTGGGACCAGTGCACTACGAATCCTGGCCCCTTCCACGACCCAATGCCTTGGATTTGTTCGTTTTTGAGCTGGCCGCCTTCGGTTTTCATTATCGCTGAAAAACGATACCGCCCAGCTCAAATCCACACAAATCTGATGCATTTGGCTGACATAAACCGTATTATCGGAAAAAAGATGGACACCCATTTTTTTCCAAAATAGGTTTGCCCCGCCCCTTCACGTACCTGTTCTCGGAGATAGACGCCCATGGAGATGGGCGTTCGCATTTGATTATGCCCCTTCAGGTAATGCCTATATATTAACTGCTGCTTTTCTGTGCATTTATGCCTTCAAGATGTGCGTAACTGTACATGTACAGTTATAGAATTGCCTCACATGTGTTTACTAGGGATGGACTGTCATTTGCAACCACATGGGATTGTCAATGACATATCCCATTCTGCTGCATGTTGTTAGAATCTGATGATCAGCAAAAAAAAAACCATGAAAATTTGTGGGGGGTTTTTTGCTGAAAATACTGCACTCTCTTTTGAAAGAGGGTGCACTTTCGGGAAAAGGGGCACACTCTTTCTGAAACAGTGCACACTCTTTTCCTGATGGTGCATCATTGTGCATGTGCATGCACATTCTGTCTAGAAAGGATTGCACACTCATTGACCTTACTCCCAACGTGAAAAAAATGGCCAGCGAAAACAACCAAAATGAACATTTCCGGAAACAACAACAAAAAAAAAGATACTAAATGAAAAATTTCTGGCTGCCCATCCCTAGTGTTTACCTTTTCACTCATTTTTATAGACCTTTTATTATATCACCCTTCAGCCAACCTTATCTATGCTGAAGAGCCCTAACCTCTTTAACTTTACCTTCTAAGGGGGTTGCTCCATCTCCATTATCATTTTGGCCATCCTTCTTTGTGGAGGAGTAGCCTAATGATTAGTGTCTTGAGAATCAGGGGAACTGGGTTCGGTTTCCACTGTAGCTGCTTGATACTCTGGGTAAGTCACTTAACTCTCCATTGCCTCAGGTACAAAAAAAGTACCTGTATAAAATATGTAAACCACTTTGATTGTAACCACAAAAAGGCAGCATATCAAGCCTCATCCCTTTTCTTATTCAGCTATATTTTTTTTAAAACAATATAACAAGCTTGTTACAGCATGAAAACAAATTATGTTACATGGAGCTTTTCTTTGCTGTTCAAGACCATCCTTAATTTGAACCTTAGGTATAGAAATGAAAATGGACTGATAATGAAAGTCATAAAAAGAAATAGTACTAATCAGTATCGCTAAGCGTGCTTCACTCCTCTTAAAGATAAGCTGCAATCAGGTTATTAACTATGAATAAGGGTCTTTTATGACTCCCTCTATATAACCGTAGAAGGGGCAATATCACAAAAGAATGGATTCCTTCTTTGTTCATGAGACTCTGTCTTGTTTTTACACATTTTCTTTCATTCTTTAGGCATGAAAAAACATAGGGGCCCTTTTACAAAGGTGCGTAGGGCGCCTACGCTCATCCAACACATGTCAATTTTGAACTACCGCCTGGATGCTGTGTGCCCTGGCCGGTAATTCCTTTTTATTACACGTGTCAGAAAATATTTTTTATTGTCTACTGCACGGGTCTAACTGGGCGGTAATCGGCAATGTACCCCCGCTGACAATTACCGCCTGGTTAACGCATGAGATCTTACCGCTAAGTCAATGGGTGGCAGTAAGGTCTCAGGCCCAAAATTAACGCATGCCAATTTAAATTTTGCCGCATGTCCATTTTCAGCCCAAAAAAAGGCGCGCTGAAAAATGGACCTGCACGCATCCAAAACATGTGCCTACATTAGCGCAGGCCATTTTTTGACGTGCCTTAGTAAAAGGACCCCATTATTTGGGACCAAATTCTATAAATGGTGCTAAACAAATGTGCTAAGTGCTGTTCTATAAATGATGCTCACAGTTGGGTGCCATTTATAAAATAGTGCTTAGCGTTGGGATCCGTGCCTAACTTTAGTCATGATGATTTACACCAACTAAACTCTGATGTAATTCCTTGCGCCTACATTAGATATACGGATTCCCATTATTCTATAATAGCACACATATATTGCGGGAATGCCCCTGACCCGCTCTGACCCTCCCATGGCTATGCCATCTTTTTAGAACCATGCATAAAATTTATGCATGGATCCCGGCGCCTAAAAATACACATGTAAATTTTAATTTATAACAATTAGCGCCTATAATTGATCATTAGAACCCAATTATCAGTGCTGATTGGCTTGTTATTCAGTTAAATTGCACATGGAGTTTGAGCACATGCCCAAATTTTCACGCACAACTTTTAGCGCCATACATAGAATTAGGCCGCCGTTGATGTGTAAAGTCACCCTGGATTTTGAAAAATGGAAAACAAGGAGAAAAGTCAGGAGTCAGTTCTTTATGTTTGACATAGGTTTCACACTATTTCATTTTCCATTTGAAACTGTTCAGAAATCAGTATTGAGACATGGAGGGGAGGGGGAGTAAATAGGGTGCTTGCGCTGGCAGTCACAGTCTCACAGTGGTGATAATCTTGAGGAATAAGGATGGAGAAAATGATGTGGGGGGGCCAGTGAGGGGCCAGTGTACATGCACAGGCCCTGCACTGGCCCCACCCTGTTCTTCTACATGGGCTTCCTGTTATCTAGGAAACCTGGGAAACATGCAGGCTGTGCACTGACTTTCTCTTTTGTTGCTGTTGCAATGGTATGAAGATCTTCGGCACTGGAGAGTCTTGTATAAACCAACCACTGGAAGGTATGAAGGGAAGGAGGAGGATCCAGAAAGGGGCTATGGGAGGGGGAAGGATCAGAAGGAAGGAGGATAGATAGCAGCTACAGCCTTGCATATGTGTAGCCATTCCTGGGCTTGAATACAGCAGATCTCAGTGTTTCTCATGACTGAACATTTCTGGAAGTACCAGGAGCCACATTTTATGGAAACATTGTCCTGTATTTTCTAGTTGGTCTGTTCAATAAAGATGATTGAAACATAAGAGGGCACGTCTTAGTCCTAACCTCAGCATTCATCCCTCTGACTCTCCCTCTCCATCTTCCCCTTATGTGTCTTTGTTTTCACTCCTTCTCCTTTCCCGTACCCCCCAGCCCCAACATCAGCATCAGCCCCTTTTTCCCAGCCCCAGCCCTAGCATCAGCCTCCTATTGTTTCTGGGTGTCTAGTTTATAAAGGTATATAGCTACTTATGTTGGCTTTATTAGGAACGTCCTGAGCTGGAATCATGCCCTTGTGATACACACCCTAGCACCCCTGTCCTTCCCACTATTCTGCAACCACCAGAGAGAGGGGAGACAATGAATGGGAAGTGATTTTTGCATCCCCATCACCTTTGTACCCTGTGAGGCTGCACAGCCCTTGGGATGGCCCTGGTCATTATAAAATAGGCACAAAAGTTGTACCTGGTATTTCAGAAATGCCCAACCATGGGAAGCCCTGAGATCAGTTGTATCCATAGGTGCCAGCTCTGCGGGTGCTTGAGTACCCCCAATATTGAGAAAACTTCTAAAGTCAGTGGAAGGTTAAATTCTGTTGGGTTTAGCACCCTCAATCATTTTGAAAAGTTGGTTCCTATAGATGTATCACACCATAGGATACAGTGCTGAAATGGATCAAAATTAAGAGTTCTGAACTTGTGCCACTCTGCCATTCAGCGCATGAGGACAGCTTTAATAGCTAGAAAACAAGTTCACACATTGTGGATCAATGCACACATTTGCACCTATGTGAAAAGTCTAATAAGGTACCTGTTTTATAAAGGTAAGTAAATGCATATGTGCTATTAAAAAAAAGGCACCCAGAGCTATTCCCAACAGTGCAAAAATTTACACCGTCTCCATTTCTCTAACAGGGAATATCTTCAAGCTGTCACTCACACAGATTCAGTCTCCTGCAGGAGAGCATTTCTTATCCAAGTTAGTTTTGTCATGGGACTTCTATGTCATTCTCACCCAGCTGATGAGAGTTCCTTTTGAGCCACTGACTTCCTGTTATCTGAAGTACTTGATAGCTGTTACTTCAGCTGGTAGAATCAGTGAGCTTCAGGCCTTAGTAGTGGATGCACTTCACAGTAAGTTTCATCACAACAGAGTAGTTCTCCGCACGCACCCTAAGTTCCTGCCAAAGGTTGTGTCGGAGTGCCATCTGAACCAGTTGATAGTTTTGCCAACATTCTTTCCCTGACCTCATGCCCATCCTGGCAAGAGCGCCTGGCACACCTTGGACTGTAAGTGAGCATTGGCCTACTATGTGGAGCAGACAAGGCCCCACAGACAGTCTGCCCAACTTTTTGTTTCTTTTGATCCCAACAGGATGGGGGGGGGGGGGGTCGCCATCTGGAAACGCACAATTTCTAATTGGCTGGCAGATTGCATTTCTTTCACTTATGCCCAGGCTGGGCTGACACTGGAGGGTCATGTCAAGGCTCATAATGTCAGAGCCATGGCAGCTTCGGTAGCCCACTTGTGGTCGGCCTCCATTGAAGAAATTTTCAAGGTTGCGACATGGTCTTCAGTCCACACATTCACATCTCACTACTGCCTTGAGCAGGATACCCGACACGATGGTCCGTTATAGTGTTGCAGAATCTGTTTGGGGTCTAGAATCTAACTCCACCACTTAGGTCCGTTATATTCTGTTCCATGCTGCACTCTCACTCGGTTGTATATAGTTTCAGGTTAATCTGAGTTATGTCCTTGCCATTGTGAGGCCCAATTGACCAATATTTGTTGTTTCTGTGAGCCTGGATGCTAGGAATACCCCACTTGTGAGAATTAATGCCCTGCTTGTCCTTGGAGAAAGCAAAGTTGCTTACCTGTAGCAGGTATTCTCCAAGGACAGCAGGGCTTATATTCTCACAAATCCTCCCACCAACCCTAGGAGTTGTCTCCTATTTTAATTTTTTCTTGCTGTAGTATTTAACTGTGGTAGCCGCGCACGAGTGGTGGGCAAGAACTCACCCACACATGCATGGTGGTGCGTGTATTGCGCTCCACAAAATCTCTTATGGCTTGTTATAAAACCTGGACCAGGCAATGCGGCACCGTGCTACCCTACTGTCCTCAGAGAATACCTGCTACAGGTAAGTAACTTCGCTATTCCAGGAAAAATTTGCTTCTTTGAGTAACAACTTTTTTTCTGTATTATATTTTAAAATAATTATAACTGAAAGACATAACATAGGAACATGGTAAATCACGGCAGATGAAGAACTGTATGGTCCATCCTGTCTGCCCAACTAGGTGGCCAGAGTTGTATCTGGCTCTCCGCACAGGTTATGTGATGCAGTCTTGGAACGTAACACCACAACACCATGCCAGTGCTCTAAAAGTGGTTTTCTAATTATGGCCGCAGCATAATCATATACATTATCAGTACATGATTAATCCAACATTCACAAACATTTTACCCACTAATTTCAATCTTAAGATGTTTTCCCCTCCTCCATTGAGATATACCACATATGCAGCCATAACATACGAAATGAATGTGTTATAACATATTTATTTATTTGTTACATTTGTATCCCACATTTTCCCACATATTTGCAGGCTCAATGTGGCTTACATAATACCGTAAAGGCATTCGCCAAGTCCGGTAGGGGACAAGTACAAAAGATGTTATAATGAGATAGAGAAGATAAGATACAGTCAAATTGGGTTAGGGTAGAAGGGTTTGATAATGTCCAATGCGATCTTTGATAGTGAAGTGTTGCAGGGTTGAGGCATTTAAGTTGGGTCATTCGGATATGCTTTTCCGAATAGGTGAGTCTTTAATAAGTTTCTGAATTTTAGGTGATCGTGAGTTGTTTTCACCATTTTTGGTAGTTCATTCCACAGACGCGTGCCTATGTATATTTGATTCTGATTAGTCTTTTCCAGTTTCAGGTCACAGACATTTGAAGTCTGCCCAGCATAGACCTTACTTCCCAACTACTGGAGTTGCTGTCAAAGCCTGCTCAAGGCCATGAGGTCATTTACTTTTGTTTCACGTTATTTCTATGTAGGGAAACTCTATGTTTATCCCAAGTAAGACAGTGATTATATTGTGTTATTTTGACAACTCAGGAGGCTGATGTACTAAATAGCACTGCTTTTGTACTTTTGCGCATGTAGGGTACATTTGCAAAAAACTGTGCAGCATAATCTACTACATGTAAAAGTTTACCAAAATTCTAAGCTGCAGTACAGTATTACACAAAGAGGGGCATAATCGAAAAGGACGCCCAAGTTTTGCTGAGGACGTCCTTGCAAAACTTCCCAGTGAAGGGGCGGGGAAACCCGTATTATTGAAACAAGATGGACGTCCATCTTTCGTTTTGATAATACGGTCGGGGACACCCAAATCCTGAAATTTAGGTCATCCTTAGAGATGGTCGTCCCTAAACTTGGTCATTTCTGATTTTTGGCGATAATGGAAACCAAGGACACCCATCTCAGAAACAACCAAATGCAAGCCCTTTGGTCATGGGAGGAGCCAGCATTCGTAGTGCACTGGTCCCCCTGACATGCCAGGACACCAGCCGGGCACCCTAGGAGTCACTGCAGTGGACTTCATAAATTGCTCCCAGGTACATAGCTCCCTTACCTTGTGTGCTGAGCCCCCCAAATCCCCCCAAAACCCACTACCCACAACTGTACACTATTACCAGCCCTTACGGGTGAATTGGGGCATCTAGATGTGGGTACAGTGGGTTTGTGGTGGGTTTTGGAGGGCTCACATTTACCACCACAAGTGTAACAGGTGGGGGGCGATGGGCCTGGGTCTGCCTGCCTGATGTGCACTGCACCCACTAAAACTGCTCCAGGGACCTGCATATTGCTGTGATGGACCTGAGTATGACATTTGAGGCTGGCATAGAGGCTGGAAAAAATATTTTTAAAGATTTTTTTTGAGGGTGGGAGGGGGTTAGTGACCACTGGGGGAGTAAGGGGAGGTCATCCCCGATTCTCTCCGGTGGTCATTTGGTCAGTTCAGGAACCTTTTTGTGCTTGGTCATAAAAAAAACAGCACCAGGTAAAGTCGTCGAAGTGCTCATCAGGGATGCCCTTTTTTTTCCATTATGGGTCGAGGGCGTCCATGTGTTAGGCACGCCCAAGTCCGGCCTTTGCTACACCTCCAACACGCCCCCGTGAGCTTTGGCCGTCCCTGCAACGGAAAGCAGTTGGGGATGCCCAAGATCGGCTTTCGATTATACCAATTTGGGTGACCCTGTGAGAAGTACGCCCATCTTGCGATTTGTGTCGAAAGATGGACGTCCTTCTCTTTCGAAAATGAGCCTGAAAGTAGATCTTTAATTCAGAGGTGGGAAAGTGGTAGGACTAGAGGTCATTAGTTGATACTGCAGGGTGGGAGATGTAGGAGCAACATCAGCAAATACTTTTTCACAGAAGGGGTGGTGGATGCCTGGAATACTCTCCTAGAGGAGGTTGTGAAGACAAAAATGATGATGGAATTCCAGAATTCATGGGGTAAGCACAGAGAATCTCTATATTAGAAAAATGATGGAATCCAATTGCAGAAAAATTTAAATAACCTCATAGCTAGTGTGAGCTTTGATGGCAGCTTCAAAGGTTGGGAAGTAAGACCAGTGCTGGGCAGGCTTCTATGATCTGGGTCCCATAACAAGCAAAAAACAGGATCAAGGCTGGTGCAGGCTTAGATGGCAACTCCAATAGTGGGGAAGTAGGACCTGTGCTGGGCAGACTTCCACAGTCTGTGCCCCAGATCAGGTAGGGAGAGATAGAGATTAAGTATGCCAGTGTTTGCACAGGTTTCACTTTGTGATTAGAGTGCCAGATTCAACTCAGGCCACCTTGTTGAGCAGACTGGATGGACCATGTAGGTCTTTATCTACCAACTAGTAAAAAAGGCCCGTTTCTATATGAAAGGAAACGGGCGCTAGTAAGGTTTTCCTCCCCCCCCCTTGCTTTCTCCCTCGCTCTTTCTCTGTGTCCCCTCCAAGTCCCACGGCTCCCTTTCCTCCCCTCCGATTTCCATGGCTTCCTCCCTCCCTCTGTCACTGTCTTTCACTCTGTCCTCCCTCCGAGTTCTAGTCCTCCCTCCGAGTTCCAGTTCCCCCTCCCTCCTCCCCATCCCCCAATGTGCACGTCGCCCCCGTCTCCAAAATTGTCAACCCCCCCTCTCCCCCTCTCTTACCAGGGTCCCGGTGGCAGCATTGAAGAGCGAGCAGGCTCAGCGAGTCTGCTGCCTTCCCTTCTGTTCGCTCTGAGCTGTGACTCTGGTCCCGCCCTCATTTCCTGTTTCGGCAAGGGCGGGACCAGAGTCACAGCTCAAAGCGAACAGAAGGGAAGGCAGCAGACTCGCTGAGCCTGCTCACTCTTCAATGCTTCCAGGCCAGTGACGTCAGTGTTATCTAATGCACGAAGCAGACCACCTCCAGTGGAAGCCATGGTCCCAGGCAGCTTCAGAACGTTGGAGGTGAGAATTATTATATAGGATATTTACTGTTACTATGTTAGAAACAAGCAAAAAAAAAAAGGCACATTAAGATGTCTTGTGTGTGTGTGGTGGTGGGGGGGGGGGGGGGGTCACCAAAAACAATAACTGTACCTCAGTTAGGCATAGGTATCTTTTTTGGCAGAATCTGTAGAAATCCTAGTGAAAGTTTGATACCAAACCTACTGGAAAATTCCATGAGTAAGTGCACTAGCATCAAAGTTTGAGGAATTTTTAAAATGTATGTGTAAAATTTAATCAGTTGATATTCAAAGCCATGTAAGTGACCAGAATATTGCAATACTATCTGTCAATATTCAGCGGCACTTAACTATTTAGTGCTGCTGAATATCAGCATTAACTAAGCCACAGCCAGCAATTTTGTGGGTGGTCCAGTGGTGAGTTGGCACTTACGTGGTTAAATGCAAATATTCAGCACTTAGAGTTCCTTTTACCGCTGCCCGGTAAAAGTTTAAAAAATGTTTTTAAATTTAAAAAAAAAGGAAATGGCCGTGTGGTAAGTTAAACCAGGGGCGTAGCTAGACCTCAGCGGGAGGGGGGGGGCCAGAGCCCAAGGTGGGGGGCACTGTTTAGCTGCCTCCCCCCGCCGCCGACCCCCCTGCCCCGCCGCCGCATCAGGTACCTTGTTTGCTGGCAGGGGTCCCCAATACCTGCCAGCCGAAGAGTCTTCTTCAGCGGCGGTTGACTCCGGCGCCTTCCTTGTGGGATCATCTGTTTCTGACGCCTTACGTCCTACACGGGGCTACATGCCAGAGTCGACCGGCGCTGAAGAAAACTCTTTGGCTGGCGGGGATTGGGGACCCCTGCTAGCAAACAAGGTACCTGATGCGGTGGTGACGGGGTGACGGCGGGGGAGGGGGTCAAATGTAGAGGGGGCAGGGCATAATCTGTGGGGGCCCATGCCCCCGTGGCACCACATAGCTACGCCTCTGAGTTAAACACTTGACGCACAGCTTTTTCCGGGGGGAGCCCTTACCGCTTCCTATTTAGGAGGCGGTAAGGGCTCCCTCACTAACCCGGCAGTAACTGGGCAGCACGTGAGGCTGCCCATGGCACTAAAAGATGTACGTATTTTTTTAACACTGGAAATGGTGCGTGGCACACACCAGCACTACCGCCGGACTCCAGCGGTAGCCCAGTAGTAGGGTTGATTTGTCACGTGCCATTGCCGCAATAGCCATATCGCAACATAGTAAGAGGGCCCCTTAACCACCTAAGTTAAGTGGCCAAATCGGACCATATAAAACTCATTCCTATCATTACCCAGCTTGTTTTAGGTGGTTAAGTGCCGAATATCACATTTAACTACGTAAGAGATAGCCAGCTGCACAAGCCTGGATATTCAGGTCTGGTGCCCGGACATAGTAAATGACGGCAGATAAAGACCTGAACGGTCCATCCAGTCTGCCCAACAGTCACACTCATTACCAATTCATGATTAAATCAACAATGAATGTGATATTTATGATTATCCAGACCACCATCTGCAGAGGTTAGTCTGGATAATCGGTGTTGTACTGTACTTTATCACAAGTCTTTCTTTGGCGTTTCTGGGACATAGTCCGTAGAAGTCCGCCTGGCTCTGTCCTTATGTTCCACCTACTGGAGTTGTTGTCAAAGCTGACTCCAGCTTATTCAAATCCATTTTGTCATTTGTGGGACCCAGACCATAAAAGTCTGCCCAGCACTGTCCTTGGTTCCAGCTACTGAAGTTGCCATTGAAGCCCTTTCTAGCCTATGCTAAACTGGATTACCATATATAGACACAGACCTACAAAGTATTCCTGGCACTGGCCTTAGTTCTTCATAGCCGGAGTAGCCGTATTCAGGTTTTCCAGTCTCTTCTCATACGTCTTATGGTGCAGGCTCCATATCATTTTTGATGCCTTCCTCTGGACCGCTTCTAGTCTTTTTATACCCTTAGCAGGATACGACCTCCAAAACTAAACACATTATATATTCAACGTTGTTAAAGATAAATACGATTGAAACAGGTAGTCATATATTGAACAGCAATGTACCTTATTACAAATGTCTCAAAAGCCCTATAGGATGTTTTCATTTTATATTTGTAATTAATGGTGCTTATAGAGGAGGGGAGGTCATATTCTCAACCACAGTAATTAGCATTCACCATATACAACAAAGTACCTTTGGATTTCTTAGTGATATGCATTTTTCATTTCATCATTGCCAGACAAATCTAAGACATGGTGTCCCTTTACTGTGTTATCAGTTGATGTTTGGGGTATGCTGTAATGCAGCACCACCTCCGTTTTTTACTAAGTAAACATTGAAATCCTTTTGTGCCCTTGAAACCTGTACTTAGAAGTTAGATTTAGAGAGTCCTCTCTGGGTGCTAGTCTGAAGAACACGGGCAGGTAAGGCAAAACACCATCCTTCATTCAATGTCCTGTGCTGGGTCTGAAGAAATTGCAATTGTTATTCTGAATGAGATGTGAAAAAAATAGTTTACAGACAGATTAGTACTGCCACTTGGAAAGAGAGCAAAGCCATTATTGAAAAGTTCTGTATTTAAAAGAGGAGCTTGTTCATGGAAGGGGTCTGTTATTCTAGCTTCTTTTTATTTGTGATTTTATTTCATTTCTCTTTTTTGTTTTTTGCATTTTACATGACACATGATTTACTTGGTCAAGGAGAATTGTGAACTGTATCGAGATAGCTGTTCTTTTGGTAAACTTGCATGCTGAGGATGTAGTTGGAAACTAAGCTAAACTATTTTTGAACCATTCCTGTCAGCGTTTCTTTTGGGTAAACATGCCTCAGCTTTCATGCTGCCTGAACAATCAGGAAAAAAATAATGATGGCTGATTCATTCACAGCTCTGCTAATCTTTCTCTCACTGGATACATTTTCTTTTACAGAATTGCTGTTCTTTTTTCCTAATACGATTTTCCAGTTTCTCTTCCTTTTTTTGTATTTAGAAGGTAGAAGGAAGCAGCACAGAGCCAAGAAAAACAAGAAGCCTCTCCTTACTGCATTTACAGTATTTACCTATGTGAATATTATATTGCATCCTCTCAACTGTGTTTGCACTAAGGGTGTAACTGAAGGTTGCTGTCTCATAAAACATTTACCAAAAGCAGTGAGCCATGGGTTTGAAGGGCATTCCATTGCCAAGCTGGCTGATTGTAGGAGGAAGGAGAGAATAAGAGTGTGAGAAAGTGTGTTTGGGAGGTACCGTATTTCTTTAATATTACCTGTGATGAAAATTCAAGGAAGAAGATGGTTTTTTTGGAGGCTCATAGATTGCCAAAGGTATACGTGGCATAACTGCACAAGTAAACCTTTTAGGGCCTCTTTTATCAAGCCACGCTAGTGGCTCCTGGTGTGGTAATGCTAATAAAGCCTATTCGCTTTAAATGGGCTCCGTCGCCATTGTTGCGCAGCTTGATAAAAGAGGCCCTTAGTTTTAGCTCCGCATAGGTGAAGTTGGAAGCATTTCTGTAGCAGGACCTGCCCACCTGGGGATGCAATATCCTCTCGCACTGAGGATATGTCTCCAGGTGCTTCTGCCCAGGAGGGAAGGGTTAGGACATTACTACTACTACTACTATTTAGCATTTCTATAGCGCTACAAGGCATACGCAGCGCTGTACAAACATAGAAGAAAGACAGTCCCTGCTCAAAGAGCTTACAATCTAATAGACAAAAAATAAATAAAGTAAGCAAATCAAATCAATTAATGTGAACGGGAAGGAAGAGAGGAGGGTAGGTGGAGGCGAGTGGTTACAAGTGGTTACGAGTCAAAAGCAATGTTAAAGAGGTGGGTTTTCAGTCTAGATTTAAAGGTGGCCAAGGATGGGGCAAGACGTAGGGGCTCAGGAAGTTTATTCCAGGCGTAGGGTGCAGCGAGATAGAAGGCGCGAAGTCTGGAGTTGGCAGTAGTGGAGAAGGGAACAGATAAGAAGGATTTATCCATGGAGCGGAGTGCACGGGAAGGGGTGTAGGGAAGGACGAGTGTGGAGAGATACTGGGGAGCAGCAGCAGAGGACATCTGTTGTAGTTGGTGATTTGATTATTAGGCATGTAGATAGCTGGGTAGCTGGTGGATGTGAGGATCACCTGGTCACATGCCTGCCTGGTGTGAAGGTGGTGGACCTCAAACGTCACCTAGATAGGATTTTAGATAGTGCTGGGGAGGAGTCGGCTATCTTGGTACACGTGAGTACCAATGACATAGAAAAATGTGGGAGGGAGGTTCTGGAAGACAAATTTAGGCTCCTAGGTAGAAAGCTGAAATTCAGATCCTCCAGGATAGGGTTTTCAGAAATGCTCCCCGTTCCACACTCAGGACCCAAGAGTCAGGCAGAGCTCTGAAGTCTCAATGCGTGTTTGAGACGATGGTGCAGGGATGAGGGATTTAGATTTATTAGGAACTGGGAACATTTTGGGGAAGGGGTAGACTATTCTAAAAGGATGCTCCACCTTAACCAGGATGGAATAAGGCTGCTAGCGCTAACTTTTAAAAAGGAGATAAAGCAGTTTTTAAACTAAAATGGGAGTGGGGGGGGGGGGGGGGGGGGCGGGGAAGGAGGAACTGACAGTCACCCAGGAGCATATGGTTCAGTGTGGAGTGTCCTTGAAGGATACTGTTGAAACAGGATCTTTAGGGAATCCCGACAGAGAGGTTTCAATAATGGTGAAAGAAAGCCAGGGCTGTTCAATGGGAGAACAGAGTAAAGGATGCAAATTATCCCCATTAACTTCAGAGCAGCCTGTAGAAGCAAGGAAAAAAGACAATTTAAAGTGCCTATATATACAAATGCTTTCTCAGCATATCAAGTCCCATCCCCTTTCCTTTCCAACTAAAATATTTCACAATTCCAGGCTAGAGATTTTTGGACTTCCCCTGATTTCTGATCACCCCCATCCTGGTACATTATGGGACTTGCAGCACTGATTTCAAAGGGCAGCCTCAGGCACTACAAATCCCACACTACTTTGAGATGTAAGTTCAAAACAAGGACTGGTCAAAAAGTCTCCAGCCTGGAACTGGGCATCTCTATATGTATGTTCAAAGATATGATAACATAAGCATTTTTTGGAGCTTGCATTTAGCTAGAATATTCAATAAAGAGAGGTGTGCTTGAAGGAATATCAGCTTGTTGATAAGCTTTTTACTGAAACACCTCCTCCCCACCCAAAGAAAAACAGTTAACAGACTAATACAATAGAGAGGTAATTAGGTTTTCATTTTTACTGTTGGTGATAGGACAGGGCAAGAGCATCATGTTGAGAGCAAGGCTGCTAGGCGTCTAGAGGGTCATTAATATAACTAAGAAGTAGATAGGGTAAGAAAGGAGAAGAGTGTTGACAGAAGTCACCAGAATTTGTTGTTAAGCTCCGTTTTACAAGTCAGAGAGACAGGGTGCCTGTTTCCTCTGAGACAGAAAAAAAAAGCACAAATTTATTCTAATTAAATTATAGTGGTTTCAACCAATTTGTAGGGTAGCAGGATAGCAAAATCCTTTTTAGATATAATCTAGTTAACAATATAAACAATCACAAACATTAAGATAACATTTTTTTTCATTTGGTTGTTGTTACTCCTGCAAAGAAACTACTTAGCTGCTCCTACCATACCTGATTTAAGCAAATTGTCTGCTATTGTGCCTTATCAGAAGAACCCTATGCAGCTATCACACAGCTGAACAGAATCTTGAGGTCCTGAAGAGTAAACACTGAGAAACAGATTTAAGCAGAGAGTGATATCATAATAATAGATATATACTTTTTAAAAAGTGTAAAAATATAAGTTCTCCACTCGTCTAGCAGTGCCCTTTCCCCTCTACTCCCTCGGAGTCCCTCCCAGTTCAGTAGCACCCTTCCCCCCAGCAATGCCAGTTCTCTTACTCCCCCTCCCCCTGATCCACCAATGCCATTTCCGTGCAGGGTCCCTAATCCTCTGCAAGCCAAACTGTTTGCCAGTGAAAAAAAATGGTATAAAGGCACAGTCCTACTGTCTAACATGCACCTGTTAGCTCTGCTGATCCTGCTCTTTCTGACATAACCTCCTATTTCTGAGGGGTGGAATCAGCAGAGCCTTTGGCGGCCCAGGCTGAACAGCAGGTCCTCACCCTTATGCTGCTTTTTTCACCGGGGAAGCAGCGTTGCTAGGGGTGATAGAACTGCTGAACTGGAGGGAAGGAAGATGCTGGATTAGAGTGAACTTTGTTCTCAGTGTCACCTTTACTTATGGGCCTCATGTTAAATTGGGCCCATATAAAAGTGACCCTGGCATTATTGTTATGCCTGATAGCAGCAAGGATCCTAGCACATAGAATGTCAGTACTAAACTACAATAAAACCATTGCACTAATCTTAGGCCTGTTAAGAATGGAAAAGCATGCTAGCAAACTGCATACGGATTTACTTCTGATGCAGCATACTTCAGAAAAGATTAGCACGGATGCAATAGCACTGAAGTTTTATGTAGTAAAAGATAGCAGATAAAGACTTTATAAGTCCATCCACTCTGCCCAAAAGTCGCACTCATTATCAAGTCATGATTATACGAACAATGAGTGCAATATAAAATACTTGATCATTGTCTCTCTGTGGCATTTCCTGCTGACTTCAATGGAAGTCAAAGGGAAGTTAAAAATAAGCGTGTTCATATTTACTTATTTTTGATATACCAATGATCAGTTTTCCATCCTAACGCTTTACAAAATTCACAAATATACTTATAGACAAAAAGAAATGGCAAAACGTTTCAGTCCTAAATAAGTTACAATCAAAAGTCAAAGGGGTCAGGGTAAGAAATGAAGAAAGTTGTAAATTAACTGCAGCAGTAGTGAAAGGGAAAAAACAGGAAGACTAGAGAGCTGGGGACCCACAGCTTCCAGATCCCTTGACAGCCCTGCCCTTGGATCCAGTACATAGTAAAGTTTTGAACTAGAGAGTCCCTAAAGCACTACCCTGCTTCCCCCTAAATGACCAGCAATACTTACCTGGTATGGGTAATTATCCTCCTGTATTCAGGTGGAATGTTGAGTTGAATTTTCAACTTAATCAATGCTTCTTTAAAACAAGGATATATGCCCTATCATTTGAAGGAAGCAGTGATGTATCCGTGGGTGGGCAGGGACCCACTCAATTTGGGCCCAAGCTCACCCAGCAGCGGCACACCCTTGCAATAGCTGGTGTGGCTTCCCAAGTCCTGCCAGCTGAAGACCTACCCAAAGGCACCCAGAGCTCTGCATCCCAGCTTGGCAGTTGGCGGTAGCTCCCTGCGCTGCTGATTCTGAGGCCAGCTCCCACATATGCTCAGTTATCATTCATGAGCCTATAACTGTGCACCCACCAAGAACTGAACATGCATGAGTGCAGGTGTCAGCAGGTCATAGAACTGTCACCGACTGCTGAGGTGGCAGCACCATTCTGAGCACCTTTGGGGGGGGGGATCTTCAGCTGGCGGGGTTTGGGGATTTCTGCCAATTCAGGTATTTATATTGTTTTAAAGGTGACTTGAAGAGGGGAGGAAGGAAGCACTGTTGGCAGGGGAAGGGGCAGATAGGGGGCGGAAAGGATATTTCATGCCCACCCATTTTTACTCCAGGCACAAAATATCTGCCGTCTAGTTATGGTACTGGAAAGAAGCAGTTATATTTCCCGGGAATCACGCCTAACTTTAGGCGTAGCCATTTGCATCAACTGAAACGTGGTGCAAATATGCATGCCTAAATTAGGCGCTTATCCCCCCTTATTCTATAACAACAGGCGTAAATTCTAGGAATGCTCCAGTTCTACCCATGACCCTCCCATTTCTACGCCATTTTTTTAACTTGTGCATAAAATTTGCATGTATATTCCAATTAAATCTAATTAGCGCCAATAATTGCTTGTTAAAAAGTCAATTATTGGTACTAGATAGCTCATTATTCAGTTAAATTACACATTTTAATTTGGGCACATGCCCATATTTGCACGTGCAACTTTTGGTGACTTTTATAGAATTAGGGAGTTAATGCATAGTTAACTCATGGATATAGGCTACTGTATGACTGGGTTAAGGGTTTTTTTGGAATTTTTCTGTTAGTTAGTTTGTGGATTATGAGTAAAATTATTGTATTGCACTGCAGTATTCATCTGTTTTTACCTTTGGAAGGGAACAGGCAATCGGTGGTAGAGAAGTTTAATGTATGTTTGGGTGAGGTTAAGATGTGGTTAGAAGATAGTGGGTTGGTGATAAATTCAGCTAACACAGCCTGTTTGGGAATGGGAAATATTAATTATGATGAGTTGTCAGTATTGCCTCATTTGGATCAAGTAGTTATCCCTTGGGTAAAATAAGTCAGATTTTAATGGGGGATATCATTGTAGAAAAAGGTTGATATAAGAGCACAGCATTGATTTTATGCACAGGTGACTAGAAGTGTGGGGTGATTTTTTTTTTCAAATTTAAAGCCTTTTGTCATTTGAAACCCCACTAAGACAAGAAGGTGTGGATTAATGTAGTCCAGGCTCTATTAATGAGTATCCTGGACTACCGAAATATCTTGTACATGGGGTTGTTGATAAAACAGAGAACGAAGCTTCAGGAGATATAGAATGCAGTTGTGAGGATGTTAGTGCTTGTCCATTGTTAAGAAAATTACGTTGGCTTCTGATTAAAGAATATTGTTTGTCTAAGCTGCTTGTGTTGACTTTTAAGTTGTTGCATACACAAAAAAACTTATATTTAAAAGATAGGATATAAAAACAAGTACCTGGGAGATATTTGAGAGCTTCTCCGGGCAATCTCTTACAGATTTCTGCAGGAGATAAGTTTTGGAAAGTGACGTGGAGAACTAAAGCTTTCTTCTGTTGTGACACACCTGACAGACAGTTTTCATGTATGTGACACTCCAAACACTAAAATTCACAGCTAAACAGAGCACAACTAAATATTTCATTGTTTAATTATAAGTTTAGTGTGAATTTGCCTATTCCAAATCAGAAAGCTGTATTCAACACATCAATCCCAGATTTCTCACTTGACATACAACAAAACAAAATATATATTCAAATTCTGGTGTCACCTCAGTAACAGCAACACAAAATCCCTCCACGGGCAAATACCTGCAAATATGCTACTTGGAAACTATATAGCAAACAGAATCTGTAGACAGCAGACATGCAACATGATCAGTTGGGACTGGAGGCAGCAGTTATTCTTGGGAGTACTGGGGAAGCAGAAATAGGGACCAATTACAGGGATTTCAAGAATCTGAATCTCAAGATTGCTGGTCTTCCCAGCTTGCAGGCAGTGGTGGTTGCAAAGGAAACAAAGGCTTGCTGCCTACACCAGATTTTTTGTGACACACCTCCCATCTCTTGGGGACACACTGGTTAAGAACCACTGATACACAGAATTAGAATACATTACACCTGAAGTTAAGAACAACACACACAGTTTGTTGGTTTTTAGAAATGGGTTGAAGATGTTTCTCATCCTTCCCCTCCCCCGAATCTGAGTTTTGAGTGTATGATATGTCATGATAAGCTGTACTTTATTGGGGGACTGGAGGCAGCTTATCATGACACAGCTTAGCACCAAACTTTTCTGGTGACCATTTCTGAATGCCATTTAGGGGGCTTTTTACAAAGTATCGCTAGCGTTTTTAGCTTGTGGTAAAAAATCAGCTGCTGGTAAACGCTGAGACACCCATAGGAATATAATGGGTTTCTCAACATTTACAGCCAGCTGATTTTTACTGCGAGCTAAAAATGCTAGCATAGCTTTGTAAAAGACCCCCTTAGAGAATTCCCCCACTATGTGTAGGTGTTCCTGGGGGTACCATTTAGGTGCAGTGAAGGCAGAATTGCAGTACATACACATATTTTATAAAATATAAATATTATGGGCCTCTTTTACAAAACCATACTACCGAATCCCAGTGCGGCAAATGAGAGGAAGCTCATTTGGCATTGCGGTAATCAGTAGTGCAGCTTTGTAAAAAAAAAGTCCTATATGTATGTGTGTGTGTGTATATATATATATATAATATATATATATATATAATCTGTTTTTATATCTTTTATATATGTAGATACATAGACTCCTGAAGAAGGCTTTTTTATAGCTGAAACACGGGACTGTGTTGAGTCCACTGTATCTGATTTCTGAGAATAAAGACTTTGATTAACCTACCTCTGGAGTCCTACATGTTTTTTGGTTGACCTGTGTTCCTTCCTTACTTCACTGGACAGAATAAAATACACGAGTACATTCATAAGAGTGCATGCACACTTTGGAATAGGTGTAAATGTGTGTGTGCGTATTTGTATGCTAGTGGAGCTGGTTCTATAAAGGTATATAATTGCTTCTTAGGTTATTTTTATAAATTAGGCTTAAAATATGTGCCTTTTTGGATTTCCCAGATGGGTGTTTTGTTATAAAATCACAACACAATGTTTAATATTGAAAAGTATAATTTCCAGTTATTCAAGTGATCATCACTGTTAAATTTAATTATCAAATCTAAGCAATGGGCCTAGGGGGCTTGAAGGGCGGGGCTCAAACCTGAAAGTTTGTTAGGGCCCCTAATACTTTTTGAACTGACCCTGGTTGCAGGACAAAATGGAGCTCAGGAAAGGAGTTGCACTGGCACCCCTTTCTTTTTTGGGCTTCCATGCTTGCAGACTCATAGACTGATTCAAAAAGGTAGCCTTGTGCCCCCTGCTTGGCACCCAGGAATATATCTGTTTTACCTAACCTTTGTTATAGCTCTTTACCTACTTTGCCTTCCACACCTTGCCCAAAGTTGTACTCTTTACAAAGATGTCCCATGTATATGTAAAATCATACTGTAAACTTGAAGATAAATTTACAGTATCACAAAGTAGTAAATTTAAAATGAATCTGAGCAAATTTTTCTTCACTCTGCTTGTAATTAAACTCTGAAATTCGTTGCCAGAGAATGTAAGCAGTTAGTGTAGCGGGGTTTAAAAAAGGTTTGGATGGTTTCCTAAAGGAAAAGTCCATAAAGCATTATTAAAATGGTCTTGGGGAAAATCCACTGCTTATATCTAGGATAACTGTCAAAATTAATTCGGCAAAAATATACCAGTACACCTTTAATACATACAAAACCCACTACTGGTAGAGCATAAGACTCACAGTGCCAGTGATTTTTAGTTAGTATTGGAGAAGTCTCATAGGGTGACTTAGGCAAATTTCTTTAGATCACCAATGAGGTGAGCCTCTATAGCGTGACAATTTATAATCATCGACCACCTCCAACCCTCCGTGGTATAATGTGATGTGCAACAGTGTCTCGTGCTCTTTATTATTATTATTTTCTTTAATTCTTTTTCTTCTTTCAATATTTTTGTATTTTTTCCAATATCTTGCACGTCCTCCAATACTAACTAAAAATCACTGGCACTGTGAGTCTTATGCTCTACCAGTAGTGGGGTTTGTATGTATTTCTAGGATAAGCAGCATAAAATGTATTGTACTTGTTTTGGGATCTTGCCAGGTTCGTGTGACCTTGATTGGCCATTGTTGGAAACAGGATGCTTGGTAAGGACTTCTAGTAGAGTTTCTGTGAATATCCACACTCAAATTCATGTGGCATCTTTGTAAAGAGAAGTAAAACTCATGCTATTTGAGCATATGTTAAACAGAATGAAGGCTTTTTAGCTTTTTTGTTGTTGTTGTTGTTGTTGTTGTTTTTTAAATTTTTTTTACCAATGATTGAATGTGGCCTCGGTGAACCTTTATAGTCAATAAGAGAGCCCTTTTCTTCACTGAGGTCTTTTTCTACATTTAATTTTTATAGTAATTTTATATTAGTTATTATTTGAATCAAAGTGTAGTTTTTTTAAATGTAGGATTATTGGGTGCACCCCTCTTTGTTATTATTTCTAGAACAGTTTTTTTTTCCTTTGGATTCACGCAAGATAACATGTCTAGCACTGTAGATACCAAGCTCTATGACGGCTCCAGATATTATAGCCATTCCTAAGAAAGCAGCAAGCAAGTGGATGGAGTAGCCTAGTGGTCAGTGCAGTGGACAGTAAACAACAGGATCCATTTCAGTATAAATATGTGAGCCATCCTGGAACATAGAAATTACCTCATGTCCCTAAATGTATAAGTGACCTGCAAGCCTGAGGGCTATTGTAATGGTGGACCTTTTGGTACAGTAGGTTTTCTCAGTTCCTGTAGGGCTCACCATATAAATATGAAGGAATTTAGATGGGATTTATACTTGGGGTCCCTTTATGTGATGTCCATTTCACTGACCACTAGGCTGCCCTTCTGCACTGCTGGGATGTCTGTGTGGCCTGTTTACTGGGAAAGCTGCCAGACACATGCCCTATGGCTTGTTTTCTACGTTTTTCTCTGGGACATTTTTTTTAAATTGAAAATGGTAGAAACATCAAGCGCAAAGCATTAGACATTTTCCTGATTCAATTGTGACTGTGAGGTAGACTTTTGTTTTAGACATTTTCAGCAAAACATCCCAAATCAGACTTAGACATCAGATCAAAAATGGCCCTCTAGGTCTCACTGCATAAAATGGGACCTGTGCGAAAATAGCACAAGTTAGTGGTAAAATAACCATCTTAATGGCAGTCCACGTTGATAACTTCCTTCCTAATTGTCACAAGTTTTCAGCCACAGTCAAAATTATTGTAATTCAAATAAAGATCCTGGCCAAATCATAAGGGTATCATCTATCTAAAGCTTACATAACAGAATATTTTAAAAATAAAAATACAAAAGATGAATTGGATATCTATGTGAATTCAAAAATTAGCAACTGTACAGTGCACTATTGGGACAGGTGTCACTGTTGCTGCCTTGGTTGCATGTTTGTCTGTTAAGTGGAAGCTGTCATATGAAAAACGCTTGCATAAAAGCAATAGCTTGTACATCAGAAATTAAATTTAAAAAAAATTGTATTGTAACATAATGCACTGAAAATGACCCAAGGGCCTGATTAATCATCTGTAGAGCAGATGAGAGATTCTAGGATGTAGTGATTCAACATCCCTGTGACTGCCTGCCAGTGCAGATGATCTTAATCTCTCTGTGGTGCTTTTTGCCTTCAGAGCAGCACAGTAGTATTCTCCAGTTATAAAGCACTATGGATGTCACTGTATTTCCCCAAAATGGGCATTTTTGTTGAAACATGGATTGTGTCGGTTTCTGTGAAAAGTAACTTTATACAGCCTTTTTGGAGCTGGGAGGGACACAGCCTTTTGCAAACTGGGAGTATTCAAGTATTGACTTTTTCTCAGTTACTGGACTGAACTGTCACATATGGAGGGTGAGTCTTTTGAATTTCCACTTTCAGTATCCTATCATGGACATTTGGAGGGGCATAATCGAACAGAAACGCCTATCTCCATGGGCGTTTATCTCCGAGAACGGGTCCGTGAAGGGGCGGACCCAAGCGTATTTTCGAAAAAATTAGACGTCCATGTTTTATTCGCCAAGTTGTGAGCTGGGCGTTTTTGCTTTTCAGCGATAATGGACAATGAAATCGCCCAGCTCAAAAACGAATAAATCCAAGGCATTTGTTCGTGGGAGGGGCCAGGATTCGTAGTGCACTGGTCCCCCTAACATGCCAGGACACCAACCAGGCACCCTAGGGGGCACTTTTACAAAAACAGAACAAAAGGTAAAAGAGCTCCCAGGTGCATAGCACCCTTCCCTTTTGTGTTGAGCCCCCCAAATCCCCCTCAAAACCCACTGCCCACAAGTCTACATCATTACTATAGCCCTAAGGGGTGAAGGGGGGCACCTACATGTGGGTACAGTGGGTTTGGGGGGGTTGGACGACTAAGCATTAAGCAGCACAATTGTAACAGGTAGGGGGGGATGGGCCTGGGTCCACCTGCCTGAAGTCCACTGCACCCCCTAACAACTGCTCCAGGGACCTGCATACTGCTGCCAGGGAGGTGGGTATGACATTTGAGGGTGAAAATAAAAAGTTGTGAAACATCATTTTTTGTGGTGGGAGGGGGTTAGTGACCACTGGGGGAGTCAGGGGAGGTCATCCCCGATTCCCTCCAGTGGTCATCTGGTCATTTAGGGCACTTTGTGGGGCCTTATTCGTGAAAAAACAGGGTCCAGGAAAAGTGCCCTAAATTCTAGCTAAAAACGCATACTTTTGTCCCATTATCTGTGAAATGCGCCCATCTCTGTTCGGCAGATAACCACGCCCCAGTTCCGCCTTCGCCACACCTCTGACACGCCCCCATCAACTTTGTCCACATCCGCGACGGAGTGCAGTTGAAAACGTCCAAAAATCGGCTTTCGATTATACCGCTTTATTCGGTTTTGTGAGATAAACGCCCATCTCCCGATTTAGGTCGGAACTTGGGCGTTTTTCTCGTTCGATTATAAGCAGGTTGGTGTATTTTATTTATGTTTTATTTGGTTGTTGTAACTAACCTTGAGTGCATAATGGCAAACAAATAAATTAAACTTCTCATATTTTATTTGTTTCGTTAAAAACAATTCCACCCAACATAGGACTTGGGTGTATTTTATTTTTCAGTTTTAATTTTAATCTGTATGGCCACTGTCCTTGCACTGTGGATTGATCTGCACTGGAGATGAAATAGGCAGCCATGCTAGGTGGGAAGGGGAAGGGGGAGAAGCAGGACAAAGCATATGGTTCCTCCTTTTTCCCCCTGTGGCCCATTGTGCCTCTGTCTCTTCCCTTCCTGCCCCCGTCCTTAGCAGTCTCCCTCTTTCCCAGTACTACCCCCTACATTTGCCCCCCACATTTCCCCAAGCCTTCACCCTCTCTCATTTCATTTATTTGGATATTTACCCAGCCTTTACAAAAAGCCCAAGGCAGGGTACATAATATACACAAACGTACAAACTAAAACATATATATTTGTCTATAAGGTGAGAAATTTTGACCTGAAAATCCCATCAACAAACCAGGGTCATCTTATATATGGGCCATTCTCTTTTTGCATGCTGGTGCCCGGACGCCTGAAGAGGTCGTCCGGGCACCGCCCAGGGGCTTTTAAACCCCTTTTTGTCCCCCGCCCTTACCAGCAGGGTGCCCATGGGCGGCAGGAACATGCCCGCCACACCTCGCTCACACCCCGCTGGTACAGGTGCGCATGCCCATCGGGGCACGGCGCCATGTTATGGGTGGCTCCGTGCACCCGTTTGGGGCACTGCGCCTATCTTGTCTTGAAATTAAAGAGAAGAGGTTTGGAGAGAGCTGTGCAAGTGAGACTGGGGAGTGATAAAAATACATAGTAGTAATTGTTTAAAATCTGTAAATGCTCTGGCTGGTTAAAAGTTTGTTCTGCGAGGAGGGCATGTCTGCAGAGAAGTATGCATGACAATTAGCAGCAGACAGCTAAAAGCTATTTTGATTGGGTGATAGCTCAAGCAGTAGGTTCAAAGAGGAAATCTAGCTGAGATTGTGGAAAGAGCAGGTGAGTGAAATTTTTTTTTTTTAAGTGGGGGTGCTGAGAAATATTGGTTCCCGAAGGAAACATTCTCCATGGATAGGAAGAGTGAGTGATTTGTGAAAATACATTTTGCTTTAGTGCACTTGCCAAAGTTTAGAGTGAGAGATTTATCATTGCGTAATTTATTTATTTACTTATTTATTTATTTGTTTGTTTGTTACATTTGTATCCCACTTTTTCCCACCTATTTGTAGGCTCAATGTGGCTTACATAGTACCGGAGAGGCGTTTGCAGACTCTGGTGTTAACAAATACAAAGTGGTGTTGTGGTATGATAAAGTTCATGTGGCACAGCCACATTAGGGAGTCGAACAGCGGAAGAGTTGTGTTATGTCCATTATGTACTTTAGTTTTGTTGTGTTGCTGAGATCAG
Organism: Microcaecilia unicolor; assembly: GCF_901765095.1. Taxonomy (NCBI): domain Eukaryota; kingdom Metazoa; phylum Chordata; class Amphibia; order Gymnophiona; family Siphonopidae; genus Microcaecilia; species Microcaecilia unicolor. The sequence continues at coordinate 541,115,010 of NC_044032.1, read as the reverse complement.
GCATTTAAGTTGGATCGGTAGGGTATGCCTTTTTAAACAGGTAAGTTTTGTCATGTATCCCGGGGCTTCACCGTAGATAATTTTGTGAACCAGGGTGCAGATTTTGAAGACAATGCATTCTTTGATTGGGAGCCAGTGTAGTTTTTCGCGGAGGAGTTTTGCGCTTTCGAATCGCGATTTTCCAAATATAAGCCTAGCTGCCATGTTTTGAGCGGTCTGTAGTTTCTTTAAGGTTTGTTCTTTGCATCCCGTATAAATTCCATTGCAGTAGTTTACGTGGCTTATTACCATTGATTGTATCAGGTTGCGAAATGTTTCCCTCGGGAAGAATTGTTTTACGCGTTTAAGTTTCCACATTGAGTGGAACATTTTCTTTGTTGTGGATTTCACTTGGCTCTCTATGTTAAGTTGCAGTCCATTGTAACGCCATTGTAATCCTCACATACTGAAACTGGATGATTTAATTGTTTCCTTCTAGCTTTAAGTCTGTTCTGACCTAGTTGAAATCTGTGAAGCTGTGGAAGGGGAGTGGGTTTGGGAAAGGCAGAGGAGATACTGGAGAGGAGGGAGAGAGAGGGAGCAACATTGGACCTGGAGGTAGAGGAGAGGGAGAGAGAGGGAACAATGTGGGACCCTGCCTTGACTTTCAGCATTTTTGGACATTTTTAGTCCTAAAACTGTTCTTGACTTTTACATGAGATTGACTTATAGACAAGTATATATGGTAATTGTAAGAATCTTTTTAAGACTCTCACTTGACCAGTTGCTTCTGGTTTTAAGACTGTACCATCTTAGTGTAGAGAGGAGGTGTGTACCACCCTATTACAGTGTATCCTGCCTGTCCAGAAACCCATAAAGTGTGTGTGGTAGATGGATTACTGTTTATGGATTTGAGGTTGTTGCTGATAGAAGCAATACTTTTAAGTTTAGACTCAGCCTAGTTAGTTTGTGTCCAGTGTGAAGCCTTCCTCAAGTATAAGTCAATGTAAAACCCAGAGGATGTGCCCACCCAGTGGTAAACTGACCAGTCTGTCAATAAGGCAGTGCCTGAGGGCTCAAAGTAGTAGGGGGCCCACTCTCCCCTAACCAGTCATAGTAGTAATATATGTCAGCTAGATGGTTAGGGGGCCCATAATCCTTATTGCACAGGGCTCAGATCACTGTCAGTCCGCTCCTGTGCTCATCCCTCTAACTACAGAAGACAGGAATGAACTCAGAGCTTGAATGACAAGCTGAACCAACCAGGAGCTAAATTAAAGGGGAAGCTCCTGTGGGGAGAAAATTCCCATGTGGAGAGTGTCTGCGTGGAAGAGGATCCCAGAGAGGAAGGAAAAGCCCTTTTGAAGCTCAGTAGAAGGGAACAAGTTTGCTCAGTACTTCGGAAACCACTGACCCCAAAAAGACTATTTTCTCCATCCATGTGTAGTTTTTCTCCTCTCTTCCTTTTCCCTCATCTCATCTCCTTCCTCTCTCTTCCCTCCCCTCCATCCATATCCAGCATTTCTTCTATCTCTCTCTCTCTCACTCTCTCTCTCTCTTCCCTCTCCTCCATCCATGTCCAGTATTTTTCCTGTTCCACCCTCCATCCATGTCCAGCATTTCTCCTCTCTCCTCTCCATTCATGTTTATCTCACTTCCTTTCTCTTCCCTCCCCTCCATCCATGCCCAGCATTTCTTTTCTCTCCCTTCCCCTCCATCCATGTGCATCTCCTTCCTGTCTTCCCTCCACTCCATCCTTGTCCAGAATTTCTCCTGCCCTCTCCTCCATCCATGTCCTGAAACTCTCCTCTCTTCCCTGCCCTCCCCTCCATCCATTCATGTCCAGCAACCCTCCTCTCTCCCCTGCCCTCCCCTCCATCCACCCATGTCCAGCAACTTTCCTCTCCCCTCTCCTCCATCCACCCATGTCCAGAAAGTCTCCTCACCCCTGCCCTCCATCCATCTAGCCATCCATATCCAGTAATTCTCCTCTCTCCCCTACCCCCCTCCATCCATCCATATCCAGCAATTTTCCTCTCTCCCCTGCCCCTCCATCCATCCATATCCAACAATTTCTCCTCTCTCCCCTGCCCTCTCCTTCACTCCATGTCCAGTAATTTCTCCTCTCTCCCTGGGCCATGCCCTCCCCGCCATATCCAATGATTTCTCCTCTCTCCCCTCCCCTCCATGTCCAGCAATTCTCCTTTGTCCCTATCATCCGCTCCCATCCATGTCCAGCGATTCTCCTCTCTCCCCTGCCCTCCTGTTCCCATGTCCACCTGCCCACCCTCTTCTCCCCCAAACATTCCTCTTTTTGTTCCTGCCAACCTGCGTGGTTTAAATCTTTTATTTACCTCCGTCGCACTGGCCATGTCAGTGAAAGCCTTGCCCATCTCTAGCCTTCCCTTCATTTCCTTTCAGTGCCCCACCCTCGCGGAAAGAGGAAATGATGTCAGAAGAAGGCGGGACACACAGGGAACGAAGGGAAGGCTAGAGACAGGCAGAGATTTCACTGCGGCCGCTGCGACGGAGGTAAATAAAAGATTTAACCCCCCAAGGTGGCACAGGCGCAGACATACGAGGGCTGTGGGAGGTGAGGTAATTGGCGGTAAGCATGGCTTGTATCGCCCTCCTGCCATGCTTACCTCGCTTACCGCCGGGTTGCAGCGCCCCTGGAGAGCCAGCTTGCCTGCCAGAACAACCGGCTCACAAGATGTTAAAAAATTTAACAACCAGATCTTGCAAGCCGGCTCCAGCATACCACTGCATACATGGTTGTTAAGAAAAGAACAAGCATGTTGTCTGTCAAATTTTCGGTGACATACCTCCCAGCTGTTGATGACACATTGGTTGAGAACCACTGCTACAGTAACCTTTGGTTCTTCAGATAAGAACATTGGGCTCAATATTCATCCAGCAGTGCTCAGCATTTTGCTGACCGCCACCGGTTTTATACCCAAAAGTTCAATGCCAGGCCATGTCTGGGCTCTGGCATTGAAATTTCGGGTTTACAGAGCTGATGAAAAACCATAGATGGTTAAGTGCTATGGTGAACTGCATAAAGATAGGACTGATTTTTATACGGTCCTGTTTATGTTTATGCAGTTACCTTGGCTGGTTAAGTGCTGAACACCCATAGAATAGCCAGTTTAAAGTTGAGCGCTAACCAGATATTTTCATTGACACTAAACGGTTGAGTGCCACTGAATATGACTAGCCTCAAACAAGTGATTTAACCGGCTAGGAGCCATTTCTGGTCGGTTAAATCACTTTGAACATTGACTCCCATTGTGTAGTATTTCAACAAAAGAATATTAGGAAGAGGCTGAAATGCATCTGAAAGACCAATCTTGTGTTGGTCCATTAAAGGCAGCAATTACACAATCTATTTTGTTTCAGTTATCACTGTGCTGAAAAGGAAACTGAAGAACCACAGCAAGTGTCACTGCGTGCGTAGCTACCTCATGAAAAAGCCCGTTTGCATAGAGGGAGGAAAATGTACATGGGCGGCAGGCTGCTGGAATTAGGAAGTCAGTCTAAAAAAGCCACTGATCCCACACTGTCTGTGTGAAGGATTAGTTGCAACAATCATGTGCCTTACTGTAAAAAACATTGTGAAACTTGGCAAACTAATGCATACACTAGAAAAAAAATGACATTGCTCTATTAACTCCATAGTTATCTGTGAGATCAAAAGTCCATAACTGTACAAAAGCAAAAATAATCTTTTTTTATATCAGCCAATGAGGGCGTTCCACAATCAAACCTGCATAAAGAGATCTTTAAGAGAGATAGCAGTGTTAACCAAGATTTAAAGTAGTTTGCATGTTTCCTAGCCTTTGTCCAGTTATCTGGTCATACTCCCAGTCTGTATTTCATTTTCTTTCTTTTTTTACTGTTCTTATGCTTTCAGATTTTTTAAAATAAGAGATATATACTTATACCCCTAAGTCACCAAAAATTGCACTCGCAAATTTGGGCACGTGCCCAATTTGCACACACAATTTAATTGAATAACAAGCTAATTAGTGCCAATAATTGGCTTTTTAACAAGCAATTATTGGCACTAATTAGATTTAATTGGCATTTAAGCACAATCTGAAAAAGGGGGCATGGAAATGGGAGAATCATGAGCATAATGGGGGCGTTCCTAAAATTAACCCATGTTGTTATAAAATAATGAGGATATGCGCCTAATATAGTCGTGCACATTTGTGCCAGGTTTCAGTTGGTGCAAATGGCCGCACCTAAAGTTAGACATGATTCCCAGGCACAAGGGCTATTTTATAAACTGTGCCTAACTTTAAGCACAGCTTATAGAATAGCACTTTTTTCAGTGACAATTTTTTTTGGCACCATATATAGAATCTAACCCATAACGGTTATTTTAGAAGCTCTATTTGTGTTTAGGATGTATGAAAGGTAGCACTTAGACATCCATATTGTAAAGATGTCTAAATCTCAGTTTTAAAGGATAAGGACAACTAAAACTGAAGTACGTCTATATGATAAGGGGGCATGGTCTGGGTATGTTTGGGGTGGGACTAGGGAAGAGCCAAAAGACGGACTTCCAGCTCCAGTTGCAGAAGGGGAAGGGATGGCCATGTACAAAAAGATGGATTTTCGTATTTAGACCTGGAACTTGGCATGACCAGGTTACAAAAAGGTGCTCCAATTGAGCAGTTCCCAGTGGTTGATTTTGAGATTGAGGAGAATGTATTCTAACAACCGTACCATTTGGATTAATAGATATGGACTACTAATGGAGGAAATAGTCAAATATTGGTGAGAAATGCATGGAAATGAGCCTCTATGGAAGAACATTTGAACTACAGTATGAGGCCAACAGCGGGGTAGTGGATGAAAGGATTTGCTGCTATAATTGTACTATAGTAGAAAGGTATTTTCATTGTATCAGGTAGGACACACTGATATGTTTTGATGTGGGGGTGTTGACAGCTGATTTACTTTTGAACTGTGATTTTTGATATAAAAAATTTGCTTTGGGATAGTAAAGTGCAATTCAGTGATAGTTGTTGAATAATTCATCACTGGATGGTGTAAGATACGTCACAGGAGGTATTTTTCTATCCCTGTAGGAAAAAGAACATTAGGAAGAGCTAGTGTGGGATTTAATCTGGCAACCTCTGCTTCTCTGCCTTTGCTTGTTCCCAGCTGTTCTAAGCATTAGTCTGTCCTTCTACATGGATGTCTTTGTGACCATTTTATAATACAGATGTTTCTCTGCAGTCACAAAGATATCAATGCCCCTTCTTTTGTCCTGTTCATAGTTTGGATGTTCCAGTTTGTAAATTGGATGTTCATCCTGTACATAGTCAGCAATTGGACATCTATTTTTCATCTGTTTCAAAATAGGCAGTATGTGGGCAGATCCTGGTCTAAAAAACATGAGAAATGGATGCTCATATGTGACATACAAACATGGACATCCATCTTCTGAGTTGGACGTCCTTTCTACAATACTCTTCCACATATCATTTGTATTCGTGTGGTGCCTGCTTGAGGTTCTTGCACCCAATTTAGTTTAATTTTATAGACATGTCTAAGTTGAAGGATCTTTCAAAAACTTATTGTCTGGAACAAAATAAAAAGGAAAAGCAAAAGAGGAATTTTTATGGCCTTAGTTTGTGTTGCCAAATATATTATTTAAAAAAGAAACAAACCTATTTTCTTGGTACTACCTCTACATATTTAAAACAGAGTACTGTGTTGAGAGTACTTTTTCTGTGTTGGTAGCTGTACCCTCTGCTGGGTCCAGGATGGGGAGCAGTCAGGAGGAAGAGAAGTCTGTCACTATTTTGGCATTCTACAAAATCAGAAATTGCAATGTTTTCCCATTTAAAAATGTAGTAATAATTGTTTGCATTTCACTGGGTCTTTTACTAACGTTTAGCACATGCCTATTTTTAGCATGCGCTAAAAACGTAAGCGCGCCTTAGTAAAAGACCCCTTTAAGAGCTATTCTTCTTTTTCACATAGTTCTTACAAAGAAATATACTTCAGTGATGGAGCTCAGAGCAACCTCTCAGGGCTACAAATATTAATTGTTCAATTGTCTGTGGCTAAAAAATCATACTCTCCTCCATTACTTTCATCAAAAGCATTCAACACACAATCCCATGGCGTCCCACAGATCAATCCAGAGACTTGTGGGTTGTGTCCCTCTACCAGCAGGTGGAGATAAAGAGAACCTCCGAGGTTTGCTATATGTGGACCTGTGCAGCTAGCTGAACCTCAGTATTCTCTCTATCTAGCAGCTCTCTGTGCAGCTGTGGTTTGATCTGGCTACTGGTGTCCTTTGGGCCTAGTTTAGCACAGACAGGGGCTGAGTGGCTGTTTGCAGCTTGTGGTGTACACCTGGTGGTGCCAGGTCCCTCCTGGTCTCCCCCTACCTTTCCTCCATCACCCAGGGCTGTTGGCCTGATCGGGTGTTTTCTTTCTCTCCTGACTTTAAAAAAAAAAAAAAGGTAAGAGACTTCCTTTTTGTTTAATCATATGGAGGAACTAGACGTTCTGCCGAATCAGTTTTCGGGCAGGTGTTTGTGGAGCATGTCAGTGCCTTCTGAAGCGGCTAAGCGCTGCTCCCGGTGTGGGGCCGGAGAGCAGCATTGGGGGAGTATGAGTCCTGCCACTGTCAGCCCGCAGAGGGTGTTCAGCGTGATGGGGGTTCCCCTCAGGCGTCCGGTGAGTTGGAAGCACAGGGGATAGTTTTTGGCGGTATCCTCGGGGAAGTTAGTGCAGCACGCGTTGGCGGGTGCCATATTTTCCTCTCATGCGTGACCCGCTCCACACGTGGCGGTTGATAGACAAGAGGTGCAGCACGCTTTTGTGGCACAGGCTCCGAAGGAGGGAAACGATGTACAGGGAGTAGGGGAGTCTCTTGCAGTTCCTTTTTCCCTGGATTTTGTTTTATTAATGCACAATGCCTTGAATAAGTCAGGAGCTTCTCTTCAGGCAGCCCCATCTCTTCCTCAGCAAACTTCGGTTGCTGCAGCCTCTCAGTCTTTCCTGCTAAAATGCCCCCAGGTGGAGATTTTGGATCCCAAGGAGCTATCTGACACAGATGGCCCAGTTTTGTCTCCGGGCTCTCCCTCAGAATCTTTGGATTTGGCAGATGAGGTCACCCTGCCCTCTGAGGAGGGGGATGATCCGACGGCTGCCCGCCTTTTTCACAGGGAAGAGCTTCCCTCCCTGATTGTTAGAGCTTTTGAGGTTTTGGCCATTTCCCCCCTGAATCATCAGGGGGAACAGGTCCAGTGCCCTCTATTATGTCTGGCACCAAATGCCCACCTCATTCCTTTCATGTGCATGAGGCCATGAAGATCCTTATTTCGGCACACTGGGTTACGCCGGACAGTGGGCTTAAGGTTGCTTAGAGCTATGTCGCGTCTTTACGCTCTAGCTGCTCCTGACTTAGACTTGCTGAAGGTCCCAGCGGTGGATTCTTTAATCACAGCGGTCACTAAGAAAACCACTCTCCCTGTGGAGGGGGGCATGGCGCTCAAGGACCCTCAGGATCATAAGTTGGAGCCTCAGTTTGTGGCTCCTATGCGGCGCGGGCGGCTTATCGTGGGTACAGAAAGCTTCCTCTCCGGAAGATCTCATGGCTGTTTTGCCGGCCTTGGAGTCCGTTTTAGCCATCCTTGTGGATCTTCTTTATGATCTTTTGAGGGCTTCGGTGAAGAAGGTTTCCTAGCGGTCACCGTGCGTCGCTGGCTGTGGTTGCGGCATTGGGCTGCAGACGTGGCCTCTAAGTCACATTTAGCAAGGCTTCCTTTTAGGGTGACTCTAAGGGCCAGCGCCTCCCAGAGGACAGGTCCAAGTTTGTACGACTGGCGGGACCTAGACCTAAGTTTAGGGATACACGGCATTACTGTCCAAGTCACGGGGCCTCTTTTCAGAAAGCAAGGTCTTCTCAGAGGCCTCAGCCCTTTCAAGGTGACAGGTGGGCCTTCCTTTCTGGTAACAGAAACCAGCCCGCAGCCAGGTCCGCATCGATGATGGGGCCCTGGTCCATAACCAGCCGGTTATTGGGGGCAGACTGTTCCTATTCCTGGTGGAGTGGACCAGGGTAACATCCAACGAATGGGTCTTGGAGTTTATCAGAGATGGCTACAAGTTAGAATTGGCTCGTCCGATAGTAGACTCTTTTCTGGAATCTCCTTGCAAATGTCCCGCCAAGGTACGGGCCGTTCGACACACCCTCCTCAACTTACAACAGCTGGGTGCTGTCCAGCCCGTATCTCCAGCAGAAAGAGGGTGCGGTCTTAGATCTCAAGTGCGTCATACGGGTTTGGCTTTTCCGCATGGAAATCCTCTGATCGGTGATCACAGCGGTACAGCCAGGGGAGTTTTTGACCTCTTTCGATCTCAAAGAGGCCTATTTACACATTCAAATCTGGCCTCCCCACAGGCGCTTTCTTCACTTTGCAGTGCTCGGTCGTCATTTTCAATTCAAAGCGATGCCCTTCGGCCTAGCCACAGTGCCTCGGACCTTTTCCAAGGTCCTGGTAGTAGTGATGGCCTATCTCAGGAAGGAAGAGATTCAGGTCCATCCCTATCTAGATGACTGGCTTGTGTGGGTGTCTTCTTTCAAGGAGAGTCGGCAGGCAACCGACAAGGTGGTCGGGTTGCTTCAGTTGCTTGGTTGTGTGATCAACTTCCCGAAGTGCAGCCTAACACCTTCCCCAACGCTGGAATACTTGGGGGTGTGCTTCAATACCCGAACAGGGATAGTTTCTCTTCCTTCAGCTCGAGCACAGCGGTTACAGGCTCAGTTACGAGCGCTGTTTCTAACTCCGAACCCGTGGGCTTGGGACTATGTAGGGGGAGTGGACAAGTTCTAGGTTCCATGACCTCCACCTTGGACTTAGTAAAGTGGGCCAGAGCTCACATGCTCCCCCTCCAGTGGCACCTTCTGAGCCGTTGATCTCCACTCTTGGAGGATTACGAGGTTCGGGTGCCATGTTCGGCCGGTTTTCACACAATCATGCACTGGTGGTTCATTCAAAGAATCTGGTGTTGGGCATTCCTCTGGCAACCCCGGACTAGAAGATAGTGACCACGGATGCGCCACTGTGTGGCTGGGGAGATCATTGCCTGTGATATAACAAAAGAGAGGGAACGAAGTACAAACTAAAGTCCAAACAAAAAAAACAGCACCACGGGCCTTTAAAAATGGAACACAGTTCTTTAATGAATGAGCCTTGACAAAAGTCTTTTTGTCAAGGCTCATTCATTAAAGAACTGTGTTCCATTTTTAAAGGCCCGTGGTGCTGTTTTTTTGTTTGAGATCATTGCCTGCAACAGACAGCCCAGGGTGTTTGGACTTCGACGGAGGTGTCATGGTTCATCAACCGCTTGGAGGTACGGGCGATTCGTCTGGCCCTTTGGGAGTTTCTGTCTCTTCTCCGTGGTTGCCCAGTTCGAGTTCTTTTGGTCAATGTGACGGAAGTGCACCCCTAGTGTGCGAGGCGGCTCTGATCTGCCGTTGTGCAGAGACTCATCTCTCTTTCTTGACAGCGGCTCATATAGCGGGGTCACAGAATGTGCAAGCGGACTTTCTCAGTCACCACCAGTTGTAGCTGGGGGAGTGGACGCTCCCCCCTCTGTCCTTCGATCAGATAACTGCCCATTGGGGGATGCCAGAGATGGGCTTAATGGCCACCATATTAAATGCGAAGGTTCCTCGTTTCCTCAGCAGGGGACGAGAACTGTGCTCAGAAGGCATCAATGCCCTTCTTCAACCTTGGCCCAGGGACCTGCTCTATGCTTTTCCCCCGTGGCCAATGGTGGGCAGATTACTGACTCGCTTTGCCAGTCATCCTGGTCGAGTGATCCTAGTGGCCTCTGATTGGACCAGATGACCTTGGTACTCAGATGTGATCAGGCTTCTGTTCGATCGTCCTTTTCTGCTACCAGCGCAGGACGGTCTCCTGCTGCAGGGGCCAGTCACGATGGAGGATCTCTCCCCCTTTGGCCTTACGGCCTGGCCCTTGAAAGGGTGAGGTTGAGAAGAAAAGGGTATCCAGACGCGGTTATCGCTATGATGCTGTAGGCTCGGGAAAGATCTACCTCGATAGCTTATGCTAGGGTGTGGCGTATCTTCGATTTGTGGTGTGCGAGTTTGGGTTTGTCAGCGACTTCAGCTTCAGTATCGGTTATCCTCGTGTTTCTTCAGGAAGCTATACAAAAATCACTCTCATTGAGTTTCTCTTAAGGTGCAGATGGCAGCTCTGGCATGTTTTAGAGGCTGGATTCAGGAGGCGTCCATTGCCTCCCACCCGGATGTGGTTCGTTTCTTGAAGGGCGTAAATTGTTTGCACCCTCCTCATGTGCCAGTTCTGCCATCCTGGAACCTTAATCTAGTTCTCAAAGTGCTTCAGCGTCCTCCTTTTGAACCCTTATTGGGGATTACAATTAAGGATCTCACCTTGAATGCGATTTTCCTAGTAGCAATTACTTCCGCTTGGAGAATTTCAGAGTTGCGGACCCTTTCTTGCAAAGACCCCTTCCTGCATTTTACGGAGATGGGGGTATCGATTACGACAGTTCCTTCATTTTTGCCCAAGGTGGTTTCTCGTTTCCACTTGGGGCAGTCCCTGCATTTGCCAGCCTTCCGCTGGGAAGATTAGCCCGAGCAATTTCAGACTCTTCGCTGCCTCAACATGAGATGGGCTCTTCTCAGGTATTTGGACGTGAAGAGTGAATTTCATCTTTCTGACCATCTCTTCTTCCTTTTTGGAGGCAGTAAGAAGGGTCATATGGCGTCCAAGGCCACCTTAGCCTGTTGGTTGCGGGAGGCCATCTCTTCTGCGTACGTGGCATTGGGCAAGCAAGCCCCTTTGCAAGTTTGTGCTCCTTCTCCATGAGCTCAAGCTTCCTCCTATGCAGACTCCCGTTTGGTTTCTCTGGAAGATATCTGCAGGGCAGCTACATGGGCTTCGGTCCATACATTCACTCGTCATTTTCGAGTGGATGTGGCAGCTCGTCAAGATGCGGTGTTTGGCTCGTCAGTGATTTCTGCCAGGTTGGGGGTGTCCCGCCCTACTTGAGGACTGCTTGGGTACATCCCACAAGTCTCTGGATTGATCTGTGGGATGCCATGGAAGGAAAAATTAATTCTTACCTGATAATTTTCTTTCCATTACTCCCAACAGATCAATCCAGAGGCCCCCCTGGGTTTACTGTCTGTGGTTTTGTTGCGGTTGGTTAGTTTTTTTAGGGTTCTGTTGTTCTGAATGTTCCTTCGTTTGATTAAACAATAAAATAAAATAAATAAATATAGAAGTGGTGGAAGTATGTTGGGGAATTGGTCTGACAATGTCAGGAGATTTTTCTATTGTTTCCATTCCACTGCTTTGGTATCGTTCATACTGAGATTCAGCTGGCTGCACTGGTCCACATAAAGCAAACCTCGAAGGTTCTCTCTATCTCCACCTGCTGGTAGAGGGACACAACCCACAAGCCTCTGGATTGATCTGTTGGGACTAATGGAAAAAAAATTATCATGTAAGAATTCATTTTTCCATATAGGGTCCCTGGTGGGTGGTTCAAAACTCTTTCAATAATCACTGGCCAAGATCAGGCAACCTACATTAAAAAAGACTTGTATCTGTTTAAATAAAATTCCTGTTTAATGGGTTTTCCCCAGGTGAACAAAAATATATTTTAAAAAGGCCAATAAAATAAAAACAGACATATAGTCCACAAAAGGTTTCAATCTTGCTCATAGTTTGTGGGTTTCCTCTTTCTCTTGATCTCTGGCACCTCTCCTCTGCATTGTTCCTTTAAGGTCCAAGTGCTATACCCTCCTGTGTCTCTCCAAGTGCTCTTATATGGCAGGGGTCCTCCAGTGGACCCCTTATCACCTTCCTTCTCAGTGCAGTTTGGCTAAATCCCTCACAAAGACTCCATCTCACAATCCAAATTGCACACAACCCCTCTTGAACAAAGTTAGCAAGATGCACCCAGGACTTTGGTCTTCCCTCCTCTCACATACTGGGTCCTTCACACAGACTCTCGCACTCCTCTGCTCCACTTCTCTTCCTCCGTGGGATGTGGAACTCCTCAATAGCTTCACTTTCCTTCTCTGCAGTGGGTGTTCCCTTAAGATTCCAGCTTCTTGCTCCTTCAGGCACCCTGTAACCCTATGCTGTTAAGGGAAAATTTTGGCTTAAACTTTTGTTCTCCTTACACTCTTCCTTTCCCCTCCCTTTTCCTCTTGGCCTATGATGGAAGAAGACCAAGGCAGGCAGCTGATGGGACACAGATTCCAGCTGTATATGCAAAATATGTAAATGGGGGATAATGAACAACACAGCCATTATTTATTTATGTGTGCATTTTTGTATCCCACTATTATCCAAAAACAAGTTTCGGTTTTAATAATCCATCTTAAATACAGCATACTGCTTGGTGTGCAGTTTCCCATAGGGTGAGTTCCATGGGAGATTTAACAGCAGAAGGAAGGCTTATGTTACTGCCTTCCCACACGATTTCTGTAAAGCAGGGATAGCACTATAATTTTCTGGTGGCGTATTCTGAAAATGAGATTGGGGCATGTCCTCGCCTTCCCCTCCCCTCTCCTCCAATTTCTCTCTAACCCCCTCCCAAACTGTGTTTGACAGGAGCCGAGAGAGCAGTCTACCTGTCTCCTGCCTGCTACCCCTTCTACTGCTTTATGCTCTGCTTCGCAGTCTCAGTAGGGTGGTGCTCTGCAAACCCTGAAGCATAGCACAGTATAGCAAATCAGTTCTAGAACTTCATTTCCATGGGAAAAAAGTGTAGTTCTTAAGCATTGTTCATACCATTGAGGTGTTTGAAGGTTTCTGTCTTACCCATTTCTCTCTTCTCTAAGGAATACATAGTTAGGTCCAGTGCTTTTTTTGTGCCGGTACGCAATGGTACGGCGTACCGGCACCTTTTTCCTCCCCCCCCCCCCCCCCCCCGGCGAGTCCTGACCCTTCTTTCACTCCCCTACTTACTTTGACGTCAACTTGGTAGCGCGAACGGTGCAGGCAGCGATTGAGAAAGGCTGTCAGCGTCGGAGCTTCCCTCTGCAAGTCCCGCCTACGTTGTTACAACTTCCTGTTTCCACATAGGCGGGACTCACAGAGGGAAGCTCCGACGCTGACAGCCTCTCTCAATCGCTGCCTGCACCGTTCGCGCTGCTGAGTCCAATGCTGGCAGCCTGTGGAGAAGGAGGATGGGCTGGGAGGAGGATAGGCTGTGGGAAGAAGAATTGCTGGACATGGGAGATGGGATGGCAGGGGAGAGAGGAGAATCACTGGACATCATGGGAGGGGAGGGCAGGGAAGAGAGACTCGCTGGACATCATGGGAGGGGAGGGCAGGGAAGAGAAAATTGCTGGACATCGATGGGAGGGGAGGGCAGGGAAGAGAGAATTGCTGGACATCAATGGGAGGGGAGGGGAGGGGAGGGCAGGGAAGACAGAATTGCTGGACATCGAGGGGAGGGGAGGGCAGGGAAGAGAGAATTACTGGAAATCGATGGAAGGGCAGGGCAGGGGCGAGACAATTGCTGGACATCAATGGCAGGGCAGGGGAGAGAGGAGAATCGCTGGACGTGGATGGGAGGGGAGAGCAGGGAAGAGAAAATTGCTGAACATGGATGGGAGGGGAGGGCAGGGGAGAGAGGATAATCACTGGACATGGATGGCAGGGAAGGACAGGGAGCAGAGAAGAATTGCTGGATATGGATGCCAGGGGAGGGCAGGGCAGGGGAAGGAGGAGACATACTGGACATAGATGGAAGGGGAGGGCAGGGGAGAGAGGATAATCACTGAACATGGATGGCAGGGGAGGACAGGGGCAGAGAAGAATCTCTGGACATGGATGGGAGGAGAGGGCAGGGGAAGGAGGAGACATACTGGACATGGATGGGAGGGAAGGTCAGGGAAGAGAGATTCGCTGGACATGGATGGAAGGAGAGGGCAGGGGAGAGAGGAGAATCATTGGACATGGATGAGAGGAGAGGTAAGGGGAGAGAGGACAATTTCTGGACATGGATGGCAGGGGAGGACAGGGGACAGAGGAGAATCACTGGACATGGGAGGGGAGGGCAGGGGAGAGAGGAGACATGCTAGACATGGATGGAGGGAAGGAGAGAGGAGAAGTGCTAGACGTGGATGGAGGGAAGGAAAGAAAAAAGAAGATGCACATGGATGGAGATGAGGGAAAGGGAAGAGAGGAGAAAAACTGCACATGAATGGAGAAAATAGGCAAAAGCTGGATCCACGTTGTACCTCCTCCAGTCAATTCCACGGAGGAGGACCCAGCTTTTACTTATGGATGTAGGGCAAGAAATTAAGAAGAAAGGAGGAAAGTAAAGAAATAAATGGAAAGGAAGCCCTGGAAATGGTGTTAAGAGAACAGATAGAGAGCAGCAGAATCAGAGACTGAGACCAATATGGATAGAAAAAGAAAGTCACCAGACAACAAAGGTAGAAAAAATCATTTTATTTTCATTTTAGTGTTTGGAATATGACCAATTTGAGAATTTACATCTGCTGTCTTATTTTGCACTGGGTATACTGGAGCTGTAACAGCTTACAGAAATTATTTATAATGAAAAAAAAATCACGTTATTTTTTTCTCCTATACTAGTATAATATTTTCAATGATGTCTATTTATATGCGCCATGGCTAGTATAAGGGGTGTGGCTAATGTGGGTGTGGCTATAATAGGGGTGGGGCCATATGTGGTGACCCTGCCCATAATGAGTACCGGCACCTTTTTTTCTACAAAAAAAGCACTGGTTAGGTCCCCAAGTTATATATCATGAGGCATTTAGTATAGCTTCTGTATGGTTTTGGTAGCCAATTTGTAGCTTCTCTACTATGTCTTTTTCATTGTTGCCTAGAGAACATGATACAATATTTCAGGTCATCTCAACAGTGATTTGTAGTAAGTTGTTATTACCTCCTATTTTCTACTGATAATACTTCTCCCTTATGTAGCCTAGTATACTACTACTACTACTATTTGACATTTATACACTGGCTCTGGCCAACACCTTGTCCCACTATGTTGCAACCTTAAAATCTTCAGGTATGATCATCTGATATTTTTTCCCTCTTTAGTTCACACCAATACCTCATCCCTCCATCCTTTTCACAGGACGTCCCTGAGACCATGTACCCCTTCCTCAGGTATTCCTTCACTAAGATTTCCTTAAGACTGCACCCTCTCTTGCCCCTCAGGCATTCTGCCTCTAGAATTCCCACGGGAAATTATTCTGTCCACAAGATTCCACTGAAACCTGACAGACTCCTAGCTTCACGATTTGACAAGTACTACATACATGCATATATATTAAAGGAAGAATAATACTACTACTACTTATCATTTCTATAGCGCTACTAGATGTACACAGCGCTGTACACTTGAACATAAAGAGACAGTCCCTGCTCAACAGAGCTTAC
Source organism: Microcaecilia unicolor (assembly GCF_901765095.1). NCBI lineage: Eukaryota > Metazoa > Chordata > Amphibia > Gymnophiona > Siphonopidae > Microcaecilia > Microcaecilia unicolor. Next base: position 541,099,564 of record NC_044032.1, on the reverse strand, counting down.
AATTTAATTAGTACAGACAAACAGGACAAACAAGAGATAAGGGAATATTAAAGTGAGGATGATAACATAAGGGTTCTGAACAAGTGAATAAGGGTTAGGAGTTAAAAGCAGCATCAGAAAGGTGAGCTTTTACCTTACATTTGAAAACAGCCAGAGATGTAGCTTGACGTACCGGCTCAAGAAGTCTATTCCAGGCATATGAGTAGGTGGGCAGTCCAGGAGGATCCTCAAGGAAAGAATGAGAGAAAAGAGTTTACGCTATCCCAGTTAAACCCCTCAAATGAATATTAGGGGCCAGCTTAACCATTAAGCAAATTAGGCAACTGCTTGGAGCAGCATCTTTTTTTTTGGGGGGGGGGGGGGGCATCAAAGAGCAGCTGCAGTCAAAGCAAAGCAATAAATCCTAACAGCCAGACTTCTAAAGAACTATCAGAATGTACTTTTACCCATAGGGAGAATGGATAATTTTCAAAGAGCCATGTAACCAGGTGAATGGCTTTTGGAAATTGTCCTTATTACGTGTATACATACAAAACAGTTTAATGTTTGATGCGTATATATACATTTTTACAGGATTATTAAAATTTCAGCGGGCACTAGGAGCATAAAAGATAGTTGAGGGAAACACAAGGCTGAAGGTTCGGCTAGAATTTTGGTCTTCACTCCCATGCCTTGAGAGCTGGCAACAGGTCAGGTTTTCAGGATGTTCCTAATGAATATGCATGAGAGAGATTTGCATGTAATGGAGGTAGCAGGCATGTAAATCTCCCTCATTTATATTCATTAGAGAAATTCTGAAAACCTGACTTGTTGGTGGTCCTTGAGGACTAAGAGTGAAGATTGAGGCCTTAGAGCATCTTGCACAAGTCCTGTAAGATCACAATGCATGATTCCAAATTCTTTAAGTTATTACAGTTAGCCCAAGAAATCAGATATCATGCCCAACACGTAGAAAGTTTGTGAAATTCCTCATTTTTACACATTAAGATCTTACCTTCCTCCTACCGGCTAAATGATCTTACTCAGCATGTTCCTTCATGCCTCCTCTGCACCTTGTGTTAGACAACACTAGACATGTCATGTGCCTGCACTGACTGAGTCAGCATAGGTCACACGTTTTCCTAGTTGCCTCAAAGCCCCAATTTCACAACCTCTTCTGCATATCACAGTTGAAGAGCAAGTGAGCATGAGTCTAAAAAGCAGCAGTTTCAGTTTGTATATTGAATTCACATTGAGGTGCCTGATTTTATAACAGGATGCCTACATGAGAAGTGCAGAAAGGAATTCTGTTTTATAAAGGTAACATAAGCGTCAATGAGCCTTTATAAAATGGATATTCAACACTCTAAAGCACATGTGTAAATGTGTGTGAACGTGCTATCCCTCTAATTCTATAAAAATTGCCAACATTTTGGGTGTGCACCCAATTTGTGCATGCAATTTAATTGAATAATGAGGCAATTTGTGCCAATAATTTGCTTTTTAACAAGCAATTATTGGCACTAACTAGAATTAATTGGAACTTATGTGTGTAGCCTGTGCCTAAATTTTATGCACAAGTGAAAAAAAAAGGAGTATGGAAATTGGAGGGTCATGGGCAGACTGGGGGCATCTCTAGCATTTACGTGCGTTGTTATAGAATAATGGGGATATGCACCTAATTTAGCCATGTACATGTGTACCATGTTTCAGTTGGTGCAAATGGCTGCACCTAAAGTTAGGCACGAGTCTCGGGCATAAGTGCTATTCTATAAACCGTGCCTAACTTTAAGTGTGGCTTATAGAATAGCGCTGTTTTAGGTGCCATATCTAGAATTCACCCCTATGTGTACTTGTGTGCTTTATAAAGTATACAAATACATTGCAACTCCACCACTGATATGCCATGGGATAATTTTATAAAAGATCTTTTTCATATGTATGTATGTATGTATTTATTTATTTATTTATTGCATTTGTATCCCACATTTTCCCACCTATTTGCAAGCTCAATGTGGCTTACAGAGTTTGGTTATGACATAATCATTACATGATATCAGATACAGTTAGTAATGTACAAAGATTAGGTGGTTTAGCATGTAGATTGGGGCATCCGCGTGAATGATTTTGTGTACAATCGTGCAGATCTTGAACGCAACTCGTTCCTTGATTGGGAGCCAGTGAAGTTTCTCTCTTAGGGGTTTTGCACTTTCATATTTGGTTTTTCCAAGTATGAGTCTGGCAGCGGTATTCTGGGCTGTTTGGAGTTTTTTGATAGTCTGTTCTTTGCAGTCAGCGTACAGTGCATTACAGTAGTCCAGATGACTTATTACCATTGACTGTACCAAGGTACGGAAGATATATCTCGGGAAGAATGGTTTTACTCTTTTGAGTTTCCACATGGTATGGAACATCTTTTTCGTTGTGTTCTTCACGTGAGTATCGAGTGTGAGGTTTCGGTCGATGGTAACTCCAAGAATTTTTAGATTTTGTGTGACGGGGAGAGAACAGTATGGGGTGATTATTGTGGAGTAGTTGTTTTTGTTGTATTGTGAGGTGAGTACGAGGCATTGTGTTTTCTCTGCGTTGAGTTTCAGCTGAAATGCATCTGCCCAGGAGTGCATGATTTGGAGGCTTTGGTTGATCTCGTTAGTGATTTCGTTTAGATCATGTTTGAATGGGATGTAAATCGTGACATCGTCTGCATATATGTAGGGATTAAGGTTTTGGTTGGCTAGCAGTTTGGCTAAAGTTATCATCATTAGGTTGAAGAGAGTTGGTGATAGTAGAAAAGGAAACCGTTTACTAAAGGGTGTTAAGCTTTTAATGTCTTTACCTCCGGATTCCATAAAGGTCACCCAAATTTGGGTGCACTTCTGAGATGAATGCACAACTTAATTGGCTAATGAGCAATAATTATATGCTAATAACCAATTATTGATGTTAATTGGCACCAGTTAGGATTTTTGCATTTTTCTGGCCGCACACAGTTCTATAACAATGGGTCCCTAAATCCCATTTTGTGCAGTCCAAAAGAGGGCATGGCCATGGGAGGGGTGGATCGGAGGCATTCTAAAAACGTTGCGTGCAGTGTTATAGAATAATGGGTCTCTGTGCCCAACTTGGGCCCTACTTGGGGACCAGGATTTACACCAGGTTTCAGCAGGCATAGGTCTGGCATCCAGAGTTGGGTGTGGGAATCGGCGCAAAGCGCTATTCTAGTGCTTAGTGCCGCTCTTTTCTGTTGCCCATTTTTGAGTGACTTATACAGTAGCTCATATATAGCTCATTGGGGTATCTCACGATGCTTGTGGTAGGTAGATTTCTTCTTTGACCAAACTTCCCCCACAAAGAGCTTAAGAACAGTTTTGCAATTTGTCATTTTGCAGGGTTCACGGTTATCTGATCAGCACGTAGAAGCACACCTTCTTTCTGATAGAAATCATTTGTACCTGTTTTGTTGTTCAGCATCAGTGCAGTGCTGAGGAAACCCCAATGGTTCCTACTTTTGACATAGATGAATGTTTATTTATTCTGCAAAGTGTTGTGTAGATGTCTTTTCAAAATGCCAGACCTTGTAGATTTCACCCTTTAGTGATGCTATTTACTGTTCTGTGATATACCATGTCCCCACCAGGGCTCTCTCTCGCAGTCATTGTGGGTGCATTTCTCCTTCTGACCCATTAAGGCACATGTGCGACACAACAGAAACATGAGCTTACCATGCAGCCTAACAGGCAGTACAGGGAAAATGAGTCCACATGGGGGGAACACCTTGACTTTCAGAAGCCCAAAATAATCAGAGAGGGGGGGGGGTCAAAATTTTCCTAGATGATTTGGGGGTGACCGATCGGATATTCTTTACTTTTATTGACAAAAGGGTACAGGCTGGTAAAATCATAATAGTGTTTTTCTCATTCTGTTTAACCTGATAGCACAGACACATGGCATTCATTCTGCCTCCAAAAAGGGCATCTTGTGGAACTAAAGGTTCTGGTAACATGGCTCTGCTCAGAAAGGCTGCACATTCCCTATTTGTTTTAACCAAACTGTCCCACTCATGTTCCCAAATACTGAAAGCCTTAAACCCTTTCTCTTTTAGTTAATCTGCCTTGCATTGTATTTTGCAGTTGAGAAACCCGAAGATGGTGCCCGCCAACGGATTCTGTTTTTTAGAATCATAGCAGGTTGTACAACTGTGGTAAAAGCACCCATTTAATTCAAAGGCAGTGCGTTCACCATTAATGATGGCATAACCGTCAAAAAAGTAGTCACCCACCTGCATTTCACCACTCTTTAGAGCATTCCTGATTTGTATGTGTTCTTTGTCCTCGGTGTACATCAGCCAATGGATACTGGCGGTTGAATATCTCTTGGTCTGCTGATGATAATCAGCAGCCGACAGCAGAACTATGGTTCTGGGTTTTAAACACATGAACTTGAACATGGCCATGCATATGGAAGCAAGTGTGATGTATTGGAAAGTGTCTATACAATTCCTTAGGGTCACCGAACAACCCCCTGATATTTCTTCTACTTCTACCTCCGCAGCCCTCTCTGTCATTTTCATAATTTCCTCTCTATACAGAACACAGGCTTTTTGTAAAATGTAGACATGCTGCTTTTAGTAGAAGGCCAGTTCTTTTTGTAAATTGAACATCTTATGCTTCTTCTCGCTGTATCATCATGTGAAAGCCTCTTTCTCATCAAGTATCAGGCTCTCAATGCCGTAGTACATTTTCTCAGGCATTTCCCCCATGTAGTTTTGATTTTCCACAGTGTTAAAAAAGTGAGGAAAGTACCTTTACTGCCTTCAAAGCCCATGGCTTGCAGGAGCTTGCTAAGTTTCATGGGCAGAAAATTTTGAGAATCTATAAAGTGAATGCCTAGCATGTCAACCCCGATTTGTAAAAGCTTACCGCCCTGTGCTAAAAAACTCATATCCATGAGCAACAGCTCACTGATGAGAAATAACGATCGTAACCTTTCGAATTGTGAACTATGAAGGTGTAGTCCTTGAACCACTTGTCAATAAAGAAACCTATGAACTCAGAAAGACAGTTCATCCCCTTGAATTCCCATTCATGCTCATGGTAAAGATCCATTATAAAGATGTAGTATAATACAGTGTATATAATTTGTATAACCCCGGTCCTTCAATCTATTTGCCAAACTATCTAGATGTTCAATAGGATTAGGTGCTGATTTTACACTTTCAATTAGTTCCACGATGGTGTTAATAGTTTCATTAAAAACCATCAGTATTTCCATTTTATACCCAGTTATCAGAATGACGCTTAGAATATGCTCCAAGCACAGTCTCTCACAAAGTGCTCGTTGTTTCTGCACTGTTACATCAGGGTGCCATCTTAGGCACTCATCTGGACCTGCTCCCACTGACACAAACTTCCTGTTGTCAGGGGGTGGGGCCAGGGAGGGCCTTTGGGAGATGAGAGTACAGGGCATAACGTGTTTTGATTGCTGCTGCTGCCGGCGAACCTGGCGCTTAAGTAAAGGTAGTGGCAGCAGCAGGCAGCAATTTCAGGTATAATGCAAAGGGGGACAGGGCTGGGGGAAGAGGGGGAAAGACTTTGGACCCATAGAGGGAGAGAGAGAGAAAGAAATGCTGTACTTCGGGGGGGGGGGGGAATAGAATGGACAAATACTGGCCCTTGGGTGGGGGATGCCAATGCAGGATTGGGGAGGAAGGAAAGAGAGAGGGATAAAGTTGGACATGGGAAAGAACATAGACAATAAAGAGATGCTGGAGAGGCAGGGAACATAGGGACAGGGATACAAAGGGCCAAAACTGGACACAGAGGGGCATTATTGGATGGAGGGGAAGAGAGGAGAAGAAGAAGGGGGAAATGCTTCACATGGATGGAGGGGAGGAGAGGGATGGGGAAGGAAAGAGAGAAAATGCTACAGATGAATGGAGGTGAAGGGAAGAAAAGAGAAGGGGGAAATACTGTACATGGATGGAAGGAGGAGAAGGAAAAGGAGAAGAAGGAAATGCACGTGGATGGAGGGGAAGGACAGAGAGAGGGAGGGGATGCTGTGTATGGATGGAGGGGATGGAAAAAGATGGAACACTAAATAGATTTGAGAAGGAAGCTCAACATGAAAGATCAGTGTCAGAGATGGATGTTGAATGTGAAGTGAAGAATAAAGGAGGAGTGAAAAGAAATAGCAAATGGACAGGAGGCCTTGGAAACAGAATTAAGGACCCCATGATCAATTCCCCGCTCTGTTCCAAAACAGTGCCGTAAAAATAGCACCAGAACAGCACAAGGAATTAACTCCTCAATGATCAACACTAATAACATGCAGATTTATGTGCGCCTTTAGTGTTAATCATTGGGGAAACCAGACACATTGTAAAATGCTGCGCAAGGCACCTTTTACTGGTGCTGTGAATAAAGTTGTATAAGCAACATTTGCTGTGGTGTATCATCCTTTGGCCAGCCTTTACACCCATGGCTCACCCATGTTCTGTCTGTGTGTAGACCCCCCTTGCAGTTAGACACTGTGGGCTGGATTCTATAAATAGTGCTCAAAAATGGACACTGGAAAAGATTCGCAGTAGGCACTATTCTATAAAGGGCACATGCCCTTTATAGAATAACACTTAGGACTAGATTCTATATATCATGCCTAAAAAATTGACACTGAAACAAAATACACCTAGAATAAGCTTAAAGTTTTGCACAGTGTGTAGAATACGCTGAGCGCCCATCTGTGTGATTAAATATAGTTGCAGGCAGTTATGCCTAAATTACGTGCAGACTGGGTGTATTCTATAACCAAGCACATATATTTTAGAAACACCTGCCCATTCCACACCCATGGCCATGCTCCTTTTTCAACTATGCAGCTTAGAATTTATGTGCATCGCATTATAGAATACGCTTAGGCCTGCATGTAAATTCTAATTAATGCCAATTATTGTCAATAATTACTTGTTAAGTGGCAATTATCGGTGTTGGATTAGCTTGTTAAGTAATTAAGTTGCACACAATGTAAGTCGCCCTATATAGAATTTGGGGGTTAGCACTGATTCCTGTGCCTACTACTACTAGTGCTGCTACTTATCATTTCTATAGTGCTACTAAACATACACAGTGCTGTACACTTGAACATGAAGAGCCAGTCCCTGCTCGACAGAGCTTACAGTCTAATCAGGACAGACAAACTGGACAAATAAGTGATAAGGAAATTACTAAAGTGGGAATGATAAAAACGACATGGGTATTGAACAAGTAAATAGGGGTTAGGAGTTAAAAGCAGAACCAAAAAGATTTTCTGAAACCCGCGGTGTCGGGCGTTCTCAGGGGAAGCTAGCTGATGGGCCGATTATAGAGACCTGTGAAGGGTGAAGTTATTTGCGGAGTGAAGCTTTTTAACGATATCACTTTAAGTTACGTTCACGTTTTTGATGGATTCATTTTATGCATTATTAGTATTCACGACATGGGCGATAGCACTCTATATATATAAAAAATATTTCAAGAGTAGCCCGATGAAAGAAGTGCTATGCCACTTGGCACAAACCAGTACTGCCTGAAAAAGTAGATATTTGTCTGAGGGCACTCTTTAAAAAACCCATTAAAATATCATTGAATAGAGCTTACATTGTAGTTCAGAATATAAGTGGATTGTGCAATTAAAGCCTATGTCACAGCTGATTGTCTTGGTTCTAATAGTTGAATTTGGTGCCCAAGTTAGGCATTCCAACCCACTATTCTGTAACACTATGCCCAACTTTTAGGAACATCTCTGATCTGCTTATACACCTCCCATGGTCGCGCCCCCTTTGAGACACGTATTATGGGAGTTGGGTGCCCAGTGTTATAGAATATTGTGCAACCAGATGGGCATGCAGGTTTTAATTGTTGCCATTTAACATCAATAATTGGTTGTTAGCATCCAATTATTGATGTTAATTGGCTCATTATCCAATTCTGTTGTACATGCATCTCAGGTGCCCACCCAAATCATTTATAGAATTGCCTCCTAAATGTTCAAATACAAAACATAATCAGAAGGAGAGAGGGGTGAGAAGAGCACACCATTTAGTGCTAACTGGCCAGTGAAGGCATCACTACTTGAAGGCTGCAATACCCTGCTGCCTGGGACAAGAGGACCTTATAGAAAAACAAGGACTACTAGTCCATGTAGTAGTGTCATAAAACCATGGACTAATTTGTCTTGAAGCAAAAACCGAAGCCAACACTAGAGCAGAGATGCAAGAATTAGAGTCTTAACAGTTTCATGCTATGACAAGGGTGTTTACATTGATGCAAATTATTCCCAGCTTCTTTCACTTCCCCTTTCCTTTCAACCATTCTTAATCTGAATTTACAGTCATCCAAAACATCACATGTGCCATTTACTCTGGAAAACAAAATTGCTGTTGCCTTACCGAGTTAACCGTGCTGATTGGGCAAGCCATAAATCTCTTAAGTAAAAAATAAATTCCACAACATTTATTGTAACCTTAAATCTAGCTTTCCTATGTGAAATGCTAGTTAGCATTCTTTGAAAACACTGGGTGCGGTATTTAAATCGTTTTGTATGTTCATCAGAGGCAGACTGACAGTGATCTGGGCCCTGAGGCAATAAGGGTCATGGGCCTCTAATCATCTATTAAAAGTGATTTGAATTAGATGGAAGCAAGGGGAGAGTCCCTTATTGCTGTGGGCCCTCAGGCACTGTCCTATTGTTCCTATGGTCAGTCCACCCATGATATTTAGAATCGCTATCCAAATATTGAGCGGTGCCAGACAACAAAAACCACTGCTGGCTCTATGGATAGTAGGAAATACTCAGCTGCGATCTGGATATCTATGTGGTTTAAGGTAAGATGGTGTTTTTGTTAACCTAACTTTATCCATAAAGGGGGTATTTTCTCATGCCGTCTTCTGTGTATATTTCACATGTTCTCTATGAAATATAGAAATAAGGAGAATTTATTATTTATTTAGATTTTGCTCACAGGTAGCTCAAGGTGAGTTGCATTCAGGTACTCTGGATATTTCTCTGTCCCAGGAGGGCTCAGAATCTAAGTTTGTACCTGAGGCAATGGAGGGTTAAGTGACTTGCCCAAGATCACAAGGAGCAGCAGTGGGATTTGAACTGGCTACCTCTGGATTACAAGACGGGTGCTCTAACCACTAGGCCACTCCTCCACTCCACTTATTATACTAGCTTCTGAAGAACTATTTTTTTTGTAGGACATATATTTTCAAGTTTAATCATTTCTGGAATAGTATAGTTACTATGTTACTTTTAATTTTCTACCAGTTCCTTCCCCTCTAACTGGATGTGATGGTAATCTGTGCCTAGGTCCTTTAGCTGTAAGATTAAGGAAAGGCAAAGGGCTCCCTCTAGAGTCTGTAACTATGAATGCAGAAAAATAATGCAATACTCTTCAACAGTATCACCCTGCTGAGACTGTCACCTACTTTTTAAAATGCCTAGCCTCTCTTAGATGGACTTCCAAAGCACTGCTTGTACAGAAATGCTTGACACCTTCCTCCACCTGACAAACTTGGTTTGATTCCCATGAGAAAAGCATATCGATCACATACAAAATGCAGAGCAAACTGAGTCAAGTACATCTGTGTTGACTGTAACATAGCAAAATAGTATATAATAGCAGATAAAAACCGGTAAGGTCCATTTGATCTACCTAGTAAGGTGACTATGCCTTTTTTTGAAGTGTGAAAGTAATTTAAGTTTTGTTTTGATTCCACCTCTTGCTATGTAAAGATCTTCTCTGTTTACCCCATGCCTTTTTGAATTCCCAAACACCTCAGCTGGCAGGACATTCCAGGCATCCTTCATTTCATGTCCTCTAATTCTACAGCTTCCCTGTCTTTGAAAAAGATGTTTGTTCATTAATATCTTTCAAGTATTTAAATACCTATATGACTGTAAAAGCAATGACTCCCTGATATTTAGTGCTATTTAACCTGGCCAGAAATGGCTGCTGATTGGTTAAATAGCATTGTGGCACCTAATCTCTAATATTCAGTACAAGGTAATTGGTTATCTCCTCTGAATATTGCCAGTTAGTGCACAATAACCAGCAATATTCAGCACCAACCAGCTAAGTTTAACAGCCAATTTGGATTGCCTAAATAGCAGACCTATCTTTGGCTGCTAGAAACTTAAATGGCCAATGCTGAATATTGATATATCCAGTTAAGACTGAGCTAACAAAAAAAAAAAACAACGGGTATTCATTTCTGGTCACCGGAAACGGCCTGGCATTGAATATCTGGGGTCAGTGCCATTCACGGCACTTAGGTGGACTGACTCCAGCGATATATCGGCCTCTGATTGTTTATCTAGTCCGGGGGGGGGGGGGGTGTGTGAAAGAGTGCCAAGCACGCCAGAAAGGGTGAGCATCTCTAAACTAGAATCAGAACCAAGTGGTGCCTAGCTTATTAGAAAAACAAGAGTCAGATGATTCCTTCACATGTAATAAGTGAACACAGTGTCACTCATGAACACCTGTTACAGTGCTGTATCTAGACTCCTGATGGCCTCAAACAAACTTTAATATCAAACTTTCTTTCTTTTTCCATGGCCCCTTCCTGAATTTTCTCCATTTATTCTTCCATGGCCCTTCCCATGTCCTTTGTCTTGCCATCTCTCACATGGTTCCTTCCTGAATATACTCCCTCCTGCCACCCCCCTCCTCATAGCCACTCCATGTTCAGAACGGCACTTTTAACCCCTAGGTTCAAGGTCAGAGGTGGCATTTTGAACCTGGAGCCCAATGGAACAGGAGCAACTGGGGATCACTTTTGTTTCCTCCAAATTACCAGGGAGAGCCCTTTGTAGGTGCCAAGGGTGGGATCGGGAGAAGAAGTATTGGACTGCCTTGGAGGGGAACTTAGGGGGGTGTTAAATTAGCATGAGGAAGGTCTAGGGGAGGAGAGAGGTCCAGAATGCTATGGAAAAGGGCCATGTATCTCCCTTCCCAATCCCGTTGCGTTTATGCACTATGGGTCCTTTTACTAAGATGCGCTAACAGATTTTGCATGCGCTAAATAAGATGCCAAAGGAATGTAACTGGCATCTTATCATTTAGCGCATGCTAATCAGCGTGTGATAAATTCATTATCACACCTTAGTAAAAGGACCTCTTTTTCACTTATGCGCACTGTTATAGCATAGCACTTCGGTACCCTGCTAGTACTTTCACAGGTAAGTGTACATTTGTGCTTTGTAAGTGCTAGTACTCTGTATAGTTACATGCACAAGGGACACATAAATATGGATGCCTAGCTAATAGAATTGCCCTTGAAGTGTCTATTGGAATTGCACACACGTTCTCTAAGCCTTCACAGATATAGTTTATTAAAGAATTTCACAGGTGGGCCATCCCTTGTGGTTTAGCTACAGTACTGTGAGTCATAGAGGTGAGAGGACAGAGGATGGCTGTCACCATAGAAACCAAGAAAAGAGCAGCACTCAAAAGAGACTGCCCTCTTAGCCAGCAAGGAGACCTGATTCTCTTGAGTAATAATATGAAGGCAAAGTTAGGGATGGGAAGAGAAAATGGGGTACAAAACAATTGCACTAATTCAAGTCTGTTATAAATTAATTTACAGTACATTGTGAAAGATATGCTGTGTGTACATAGGTCACAACACACCTGTTTTATTGCTACAAATGGTGCTTAGTTTTTCATTCTAGCTTCATGATAGCATTTATTGGCAGTAATGCTACTGAGATTTCATGTGGTGTAACCAGATTTGGATTAACTTCTATCTAATTTCTATCAAAATAAGTCAGAATCCAAGATGGTGGTGGTCCGACAGTGACATAACTCAGCTTTCCTTTCCTTGAAAGTCAAAGTTTTCTGATAGGGAAATGCAAGGGACATAGAGCCTGCCCAAATTTTGGTTTTGGTTATGGCGCTGAAACTAACCCAAAACCTGTTTTGTGCCTGGTTTCATTTTCAGCTGAAAGATTTTAATTTTCAGCCATGTTTTCAGTTTCAGACGAAAATGACCATGTGTTTTCGATGGAAGCTGAAAATTTGAGCTTTTTCCCATTTGTCTCCCTCCCCTTTCCCAACCCATAGGCTGCCATGGGCCTAGCTTACAATCCCTGCTGGTCTAAGGTAGGGGCATAGCCACAGGGGGGGCTATCTTTTTGTCTGTTTACCTATTGGTTTGATGTGTTATTTTTGCCAGTTATATATACTGGATCTCTTGTATGTATTAAGAACTGAATTGTTGTGATGGGATTTTACAAAAATATTTTTCAATGGCTGTTATAATTTCCAATTGGTATGCTTTTCTGTACAAGCTATTGCTTAGTTAAATCAGTGCTTCTCAACCCAGTCGTTGAGGTACAACTATTTCTGTCAGGTTTTCAGAATATCCACAAAGAATTGCATGAGATAGATATTCATACCAAGGAGGCAGTGCATGCAAATTTATCTCATGCATATTCATTCCCCCTGATATTCAGCCAGCGATGGGCAGCACTTTGACTATCTGCTGCTGACATTCAACCTGGATATTCAATGCCGGGCTGTTTCCGGCGACAGGTATTGAATATCTGGGTTTTTCAACACCAGCTAGCGCTAAGCCTGGCCTGTTAAGTTCCAAATATTGGGAATTAACTGGTCTTGCTCCCGGAATACCCCCAACTTCGCTGGCTTTATTTTCGACGCTAACTGGGCATTTTCAGCAGCAATAAATTTGGCGGCCGTTCCTGGCTGGTTGTGCTGAATATCGGGCCCGTTGTAGATATCCTGAAAACATAATGGGATTAGGTGTCCCTCAAGGACTGGGTTAAGAAGCACTGAGCTACATTATTGTTAAAACCGATGCATAAAAATAAAATATTTAAAAAAATCAAAATGTGAAGAGATTTTAGTATAATTTAATATAGAGTTGGCTGGGTTTTTATTAACATATAACATAATCTGCTGCCTGTAACTACTGTAGCTTCCCCTGTAGCCTCAATTCATTCATTCATCTTCTTCTTCTTCAAGAAAAGATATTTTTACTAAATAACATCCCTTTAAGACCAGCTGCTGGCAGGGATCATTCCTGATCCACCTTTCACATGTTACCTGTGTACTTAGGGGGTCTTTTACTAAAGGTTAGCTTGAGTTATCTGCAGCAGGGCCCACTATGGGCCCTGCTGCAGATAACGCCTGCTAAGCTTTAGTAAAACACCCCCTTAGTTTTAAGTTGCTCGTGACTTTTAAAGTGACATATGTTCTCTACTCATATCAATATGTAGCTGAGAATAAATCCTGTTAAACAAATGAATCAAACACGTCCTTTCCTTATCAAGGAAGTGGTAAACTTTAAACTAGGGAGGCCAGCAAAGGTCATGAGAAGCTTCTTCAAATGAACCCTTCAAAGAGCTTTTGGCACTGATTTGTCAGCTGATCGGTCAGCTGACAAAGCCTCAATTTCCTGCTGGAGTTATTGCATGTCACAACTTTGCAGATGTATGTTATTTTATTGAAAGTGAACTAATTTGTGGTTGGGGCAGGGAAGGAGAAACAATTTCATTCTTAAACAGATTCTAGATTTGGAATAAAGGCAAACAATGTCTAAATTTATTGAAAAATTAACAATTCATTCTTAAGGGCAGGCAAGAGAACCACCTTGGAATGGGGAAAAAGTATTTCTATTAATAATCTTTTGCATTAGTTGAGAAACAATTATGTTCTCATTTTACTTCTCTTGTTAGTTTAAAACGTATGCAAAAAATATACAATTTATGTTGGATTTGGTGGTTACGCTTATCTTTGTAAAACAAATATTCGTACATAAAAAATAACAATATATTTCAGAGTGGAGGAATAGCCTAAGGATTAGAAAAGCAACCTGAGAACCAGGGAAGCCCTGTTCAATTTCCACTGCTGTTCTTTGTGATCTTGGTCAAGTCACAAAGGGGTCCTTTTTACAAAGGCGCGCTAGTGTTTTGTGCATGCTAAACGAGCGTGCTTACCCCTTAGGGACCCTTTTACTAAGGTGCGCTAAGGCCTAACGTGGGATTAGTGTGCCAAAAAAGGTTTACCACAGGACGTGCTAAAAGCATTTGTGATTATTTTCCCTTTTACACGCACTTAACCGTATGGTATTTATTTATTTTGAATTTATTTTTTGAGGGGACGTGTCAAGGGCAGAGAATGGGTGTGGAGGTGCTATTCAGGTAGCGAACTCACATTAGCACTCACTAACTGAATAATTCTGGATTAATGTGGGAGCCCTTAGTGCCTCCTAAATAGGAAGCAGTAAGTGCTCCCTCGTTAATTACTTGCAGTTGCTGCTTGTTAATGACAACATTAATATGCGACTTGCAAATAAAAATTTGAAAATGCCCTATTTATGGATGCGCTAGAAATGTGCTTCACATTCGGGAAAGTCTCTCATTAAGAAGCTCTAAGCCCATTTCATAGTGAATCTTAGTAAAAGAACCTCTCTTAACCTTCCATTGCCTCAGGTGAAAACTCAACCCCCTATTTACAAAGCTGCGCTAGCGGCTGCTGGTGGGGTAATGCCGACACAGCCCATTCGCTTTGAATGTGGAGGAGTGGCCTGGTGGTTGGTGCAGCGGGCTTTGATCCTGGCAACCTCAGTTTGATTCCTACTGCAGAGAAAGTACCTGCATAAAATGTGTACAGTGCTGCATACATCTAGTAGCGCTATAAAAATGATTAGTAGTAGAATGGGCAGTGTCAGCATTGCCGCACAGCTTTGTAAATAGGGGGGGTTAGATTGTAAGCCCTCTGGGGACTGGAGAATACCCACTGTACCTGAATATAAGTTACCTTAAGTTACAACTGAAAAGGTGTGAACTCAAATCCAAATTATTAGGAACAGAAATATTTTTCTTTTACCAAAATATTCCCATTAGTCTGCTGCCAGGGCCTTCAGAAGAGTCAGTGAATCCCCAAGATACTCAGCCATACAGTGGCTGACATAAAAAGGAGAGGTCCAAGCTTGTCTTCCCCCATCTTTCTCCCATACTCAAGCTGGAAGACAGATAGGCAAAGTTTTGGGTGGAGAAGAGGGATTGGCTATATCAGGGGCATAGCCAGACAACAGATTCTGAGTGGGCCTAGACAAGAAGTGGGTGGGCACCAAGTGTTCTTCACCATCACCACCACCACAACCACCCAAAAAATATCTCAGCTGTCGAGAAAATGCTTCTTTCCACCTTGGTTTACCATCAAAGGGAAGTCTTTAGCTGATAGAACTTGGGATCTCCACCAGCTACCACTAAACGTATGCTACTGTTGGGTGGGCCTGAACCCTAAGTGGGTGGGCCCTAGCCCACCCAGGCCCACCTGTGGCTACGCCACTGGGCTATATTTATTTATTTAGGGGTAAATATTCATCCGATGGTAGTCAGTGTTTTTTTTTTGTTTGTTTGTTTCGTCTGTCACCGGCGTTATAGCCAGATATTCAATGCCAGGCCATGTCTTGGTACTGGCATTGAATATCCGGGTTTGTGCATCTGACTATCACTTATCTAGTGAAATGCGATATTCAGCATTTAACTGCCTAAATGAAGCTGGACAAAGATAGGACTGTGTTTTATGTGGTCTGATTTGCCCAATTAACTTTATGCAGTTATGTGCTGAATATCAGCACTTAAGTACAAAGTGCTGACTCTACCCCTGGACCACTCACAAAATCGCCGTCTATAGCTTTAGCAGTTAGTATTGATATTCAGCAGCTGTAACCAGTTCAGTGGCGGTGAATATCAGCGGATAGTCCCTCTCCTACCTGGTTCAATCACTTTGAATATTGACCTCTTTTTTATTAAAAATATTATGATTCGCAACAGCCATCATTCTGGGCTCTAGGGATGGGGAGGAAATGTTTGTTCTGACTCCCTGCTTCCACCCATGGGGCCTTCTTTTGCTGCTGTCCCCTCTGCTGGATTACCTACTCTGTGCCATACTGTTCCATCTAAGCAGAGTGAGAGTCCTCCACCTACAGTACTGCCAGTGGAGAGTGCTGTTTCACTATCATATTTTCAATAGTGGGGGACATGCAAGCTCTGACAGGACTTCAGGGAACCTGCCTATCTGTAGTGATGAATACATAATAGTGAAACACAATCCCACTGGTAGCAATGCAGTTGAAGGATTTCCACTCAACACCTGCCACCAAGGGGAAGATATGGAGTTCCAGTGATGGAGAAATCCAAAGGAGAAGGAGATCCTGTACTGGTGTAATATTTTCAATGATGCCTTTTTGTATGCTCCATGGCTGGTAAAAGGGGTGTGACTACTGTAGGGGCAGAGCCATAGATAGTGACCCCACCCCTAATGTTGTCCATAATGAGTACTGGTACCTTTGTAGTATTGGCAATAAGTAAGAGTTCTGATACTTGTGGTTGTAAAATTAGCAGTTACATGTAGCAGGCTGCTCAAAATAGCATGTAGCTTAAAGTCAGTTACCAACACCTTTGTGATTGATTTGTGATAATATTTTCTCAAAAAGCAGTTGAAGCTTTTTAAGTCCATTAGCTTGCTTAAGTCAAGGAGCAGCAGACTGTTCTTTCCAAACAGGCATTCGATGACAGCTCATTCCTTCTGAAGCATGTACTGGGCATGCCTTGATATATCCTGAAGAGAATGAAATACCAGAGTATTTACATATTTGAGGACACTAGTTTAGTGTTGTTCTGTTTGGGGGTAGAAGGGAGAGACAAAAAGGGAAAGTGAAGAAGATGGTAAATGAAGGTGAGAAGCTGACTAAAATGCCACCTTATTAAAACAAGGTACTGAACATGGGACTAGATCCAGTAAATGGTGCCGAAAAAAGATCCACACTAATCATTGTTCTGTAAATTGCGCTCCGAGTTGTTTGTCATATATAGAATACTGCTTAGTGTGCAATGTTGGGCGTGAGGATTTACACCAGCTGAAACCTGGTGTAAATCCTGGCGTATAAGCTAAGTGCAGATCCCCTGAATTCTATAATAGTGCACACATCTTTAGTGAACGCCCCTGACATGCCCATGGCCACACCCCCTTTTCATTTGCACACTAAAAGATTTGCACGTGGATCTTTGTAGAATAGCGCTTAGCAAGATGCATGCAAAAGTCCTATTTGGAGCCAATTAACTGCAATAATTGATTGTCAGCGCCCAATTATTGCTAATAACTTGTTACTCAATTACGATGCGCATACAACTTGGGTGCAAGTTCAAATTGTGGCATGCAAGTTTAGGCACCATAAATAGAATCTGGGAGATGTTATTTCCCTTGTTACCATGCTCCCAATCAGAAATGTAGTCAAACAGAACAGGAGTAGGCCGTTCCAGTCTTCAAAAGCACCAGGCAGGTCAGGTTTTCAGGTTATCCACAATCAAATCAATATGCAGGAGATTGATTTGCATGCACTGCCTTCTTGGTATGCATATCTATTTCCTGCATATTCTTTGTGGATGTCCTGAAAATCTGACCTGCCTGGTGCTCTTGAGGACCAGAATTGCCTACACCTGAACTAGAAAACTGGTTTATTTTCAAAACTGCGGTTTGGTGATGTAATTTCCAAATCCAAATACCATTTACAGCCGAGTCTGCAACTAGAAGTATGACTGAAAGAGAAAAACAAGGATGGATCACCTTTAATCTTCTTCAAGAGTTTCAGAGCATTTCCCTTTAAACTTATGCCATATGTGGATGTCGGTGCGGCATTTTTTTATAAGCATGATCTTATATGTAATTGATGGTGGGTCAGGCCCATATTGCGATAATGAGGGTAATTTTGTAACAGGTTGCCTACTTGAAAAGGCCAACTAGGCACCTATTTATAAACACACTTTGGAGTCTGTGGTTGTTATTTTCAAAGCAAATGGACGTCTTTAAAATGCCTAAAAAAATGTCCAGCTGCTAAAAATGTCCAAATCCTGATTTTGGAAAGTCAGAATTTGGACGTTTCATACTGCAGTTCATCCAAATAGCAAGGGGGTGTGTTTAGGAGGGATCTGGGAAAGCCAAAAAGTAGGTTGTCCAATAGTGGTTTTCAAATGGGAAGAAACACCCATGTTTAAAAAGAAGGACTTTTTATCTAGACCTGTTTCAGTAACATCCAAGTTACAAAAAGTTGCTCTAATTGAGCAGCTGACCATTAGAGAGATTAAAGGCACAACCCCCCCTCCTTAATCCCCTAGAACTTGCTGTCTTCCTCCCTCTCCCCTGAAAGTGATACTGGGGAGGAAAACAAGGCTGTATGTCAGCTGCAGGTATTATGACCATTCTGAAGAAAGCAGCAAGTTGGTCAGAGGAGGAACCTAGTGGTTATTGCAGTAGACTGTGAACCAAGGGACCCAGGTCCAAGTCCCATTTCAAGTTATTTTTTTTAAATAATTCTGACCCAGAAGCAAAAAGATATCTACTGTACCTAAATATATAAGATATCTGCAAGCCTAAAAGCCATTGAAGAGTGGTACATTCATGTGCAATAGATATTTTTCCGATCCTAGAGGGACCACACTTATAAAAAAAAGAGAGAGAGAGAGTTATAATGGGGTTTGAATCTGTGTCCCTTGGTTTACAGTCCACTGCACTAACCAGTGGGTTTCTCCTCTGTTCTGCAGGCATATTTATATTGACATATATTTGAAAATGATGGCGCAGATGTTCATGTCCCTGTTTTTTTGTCATTCAAAAGCTGAATGTTTCACTTTGGAAAATAGCTATTCATTTTTTATGTTTTCAATGCAAAAACATCCATCTCACAGCCATAATCAAACAGGAAATCTAGATGTTTTTCCTTTTTGATTATGGCTGTGAGATAGATATTTTTTGGGACATTATAAGCAGAACTTTTTTTTTGTGGACCTAGACATATTTTTGAAAATGTCCATCTATATATTCTTATAAAATACTAAGGGCAAAACAGCAGAAATTGAGGACAGATTGAAGCCACAAACATTTACTACTGTTGCTTGAAATCCAGCATGAGTCCTTGGAGATGGGAGAGGTTCTGTGGGATTGGAAAAGAGCAGTACCTTTTCACAAAAGTGGTGACAGAGAAGAAGCCTGAAATTACAGGCCAGTAGGCCTCACTTCGGCAATTGAAAAAGTAATGCAAGCATTGCTGAAGCAAAGGATGGTGAATTTCATGGAATCCAATGGGTTACAAGGCCCAAGACAACATGGTTTTATCAAAGATAAATCTTGCCAAACGAATCTGATTGAATTCTTTGACTGTGCGACCAGAGAACTGGATCGAGGACATGCACTAGATGTAATCTACTTGGATTTCAGCAAAGCCTTTGGCACGGTTCCTCATAGGAGAGTCTTGAATAAACTTGACAGACTAAAGTTAGGACTCAAAGTGGTGAACTGGATTAGAAACTGGTTGACAGACAGATGCCAGAGGGTGATGGTCAACAGAGTTCACTAGGAGGAAGGAAATGTGAATAGTGGAGTGCCTCAAGGATCGGTGCTGGAGCAAATTCTGTTCAATATATTTGTGAGCAACTTTGCCAAAGGATTAAAAAGGTTTGCCTTTTTGCAGATGATACCAAGATTTGTAATAGAGTGTACACCCCGGAGGGAGAGGAAAACATGAAAAAGGATCTGCAAAAGTTAGAAGAATGGTCTAATGTTTGGCAATTAAAATTTAGATGCACAGACAGTGAGAGGAACCTTGGGGTGATAAGTGTCCAAGGATCTGAATGTGACGAAACAGTGTGAGAAGGCAGTGGCCATAGCTAGAAGGATGCTAGGTTGCACAGAGAGAGGCATAACAGGCAGAAAAAAAAGGAGGTGTTGATGCCCTTGTACAAGTTGGTGAGGCCGCACCTGGAGTATTGCGTTCAGTTTTGGAGGGTTAAGGATGTAAAAACACTTGAAACAGCCTAGAGGAAGGTGGCAAAAATAGTACGTGCTTGTGCCAAATATGTATACCCTAGAGGAAAGTAGGGAAAAGAGTAAAACTGGAGGACATGAATTGAAGTTGTGAGGCAGTAGACTTAGGAGTAATATATAACAGAGAAAAGGTAGGGACAGAAAATGTTCCTCTTCCGATAAAGTAAGAAAGGATTCCAGGGGTACAACCCCACAATTTTTACTGAAAAAAGCACCAGTAGGACCGAACACATGTTTCAACAGAGGAACTGCCTGCATCTGTCAGATGTGATGAGAAGGTAACATTGAAGCAATGGTGCTTAAAAACAGTTGGACTGATGAAGGCACAAAAGTGTCTGTGCTCTAACGTCTTTATCAGGAGTAAAACTTTGACCACCAGATTGATCTCATGGTAGAAAACGCCAGAAGCAAACAGAAGGAAATTCTTTTTCACAGAGAGGGTGGTCAATGCCTGGAAAGGAGTGGGATGAACACAGAGGATCTCTATTTAGAAAATGGATGTTATTTAAAAAAAAAAAAAAAAACCTTAAATGGCTACACATGTGTGGATGTGTCGAGTGACACTTAGAGACTCTGGTTGTGAAGAACTAAGGCCAGTGCCAGGCAGAGTTGTACAGTCTGTGTCCCATATATGGCAATCCGGTTTAGGATAGGCTGGAAAGGGCTCCGACAGTGAAAAGTGAGCACAGTGCTGGGCAGACTTTTACAGTTTCTAGCCCACAAATGACAAGATGCTTTCATAAGTACATAAGTAATGCCACACTGGGAAAGACCAAGGGTCCATCGAGCCCAGCATTCTGTCCACGACAGCGGCCAGTCCAGGCCAAGGGCACCTGGCAAGCTTCCCAAACGTACAAACATTCTATACATGTTATTCCTGGAATTGTGGATTTTTCCCAAGTCCATTTAGTAGTGGTTTATGGACTTGTCCTTTAGGAAACCATCTAACCCTGTTTTAAACTCTGCTAAGCTAACCGCCTTCACCACATTCTCCGGCAACGAATTCCAGAGTTTAATTATGTGTTGGGTGAAGAAAAAGTTTCTCCAATTTGTTTTAAATTTACTACACTGTAGTTTCATCGCATGCCCCCTAGTCCTAGTATTTTTGGAAAGGCTAGATTGGGTTTCAAAGGCAGGTTCAATAGTTGGGATGTAAGGACAGAGCTAAGCAGACTTCTGTGGTCGATGTCCCACTATTTTATATCACATTCATTGTTGGTTTAATCATGAATTGATAATGAGTGTGACCGTTGGGCATACTGGATGGACCATTCAGGTCTTTATCTGCCATCATTTACTATGTTAGGATCAGGTCAGGATTGTGGAAAGGCTTAGGTGAAAGGATATGATTTATGATTACTTATGAATTTTTGAAAGGAGAGTTGAATCTGAGTGAGAGGGGAAGGGTATTCCAAAGAGAGGGAGCAATAATGCTGAAGGAGGTATTTTGAAGGGTCAATATCAAGCCATATATAACAAAACATGGGGACAGTAAGAAGGTACTGTTGTGAGAAACGAAATGTTCGTCAAGGAGCATATGGAATAAGGAGGTTAGACAGGAACACTGGAAGGCCTGAGTATAGACCCTGATGGACAATGGTTAGATATTTGTATTGGATTTGATAAGAGACTGAGAGCCAGTGTTCAGAGATGAGTAATGGTGATATGAGGTCATGCTTCTTACCAAATAACGTATTGGCTGTATTCTGAATGAATTGCAGTACGGTGATTTGTTGGAGAGGCTGGTTGTGATAAATGGAATTACAGTAGCCTAGTATTGTTTTGAATAGGGCCAAGAGTAGAATCCGAAGGGAGAAGGTCTCAAGCATTGGGCTGATGGATCTTATCTATCTGAGAGTAAAAAAGTTTTTGTGAACAACAGTAGAAATCTATTTACTAAAAGATAGAGCACTGTCTAAATGGACTCCAAGGACTTTGACTGAGTCTCTAAGGGAGATGTCCATTTCATGGATGCATGGGGAAAGAGATGGCAGTGGGTGAGCCCCTGAGGGGAAATAGTTGCATCAGATTTGGTGGGATTAAGTTTTATATGATTGGAGGACAGCCAATCTGCAATTATATCTAACTTTGAGGAGATAGCAGCCATGGTTTGTAAGGAATGACTTTTAAGGGGAGTAAGGTTCTTTAGATCATCTGCATAAATGAAAAAGAATACTTCTAAGGACTGAATCAGCAAAGCAAGAGGAGAGCAGAAGATGTTAAAGAGTATTGGGCCAAGGATGTAGCCCTGAAGAACACTAGTGGTAAGTGACATTCTAACTGAGGAAGATGATGTTTAATGGATCAAGAAATCTATTAGGTATGACTGGAACCAGGAGAGTGCAGTACCACAAATACACGTCAGCCAGGCGTTGAAGGAGGAGAGAGTGGTTTACAAAACTGAATGCAGCTAATAGATCAAGTATAAAAAGAAAGGCATCTCTACCGCTGTTAAGGATGAGCTTTATGGAGTTGAGAAGACCTTGGAAAGAATGTTTGGTTGCATGATGACTACAGAAGCCTGTTTGGTAGGAATGAAAGGCATTGGTCATACCAAGGAAGTGGCTCAGTTAGTCCGCTACAAGTTTCTTTGTCAACTTTGAGAGAAAATGGAAATTTTAAATGGGGTGGAAGTTGGAGATCTTTACAGTGAGGATGAATAATGGCAGTTTTCCAGTCATCCAGAAACCACCCATTGGATAAATTTGCATTCACTATTGATATCAGAAAGACTACAAGAGGATCCAAAAAGTGCTGTAAGAGAGCAGCAGGAATGGGATCAGTGTGAGGGGAGGAAGGTTTGTATCTTCTTAAGAATATAAAAAGACGGAGAGGTTCAGAGGAAGGTGACTAAAATGGTATGGGGTCTGTGCCAGATGACATATGAAAACAGACTTGAAGACCTGAAAATGTATACCATAGAGGAGACTAGAGACAGGGGAGATCAACTTTCCTGCTAAGCAGTTTTGAACTGTGCAGGAGTCTCTGCTGGTATTCCTGCCAATGGGGAAGGGTGCAATGATATTGCTCTTTCAATCACAAAGGACAAGAAGATATGTCAGTCTGGCCAACGTAAGAAATAGTGAGGCCTTCACCATAACCTTGTATTATGTTTAGCCTAAGAAAAATATGCTTCAAATATATTGTTCCTTCTTGGGGTGGGAGGAGGGGGAGGGAAAGCTGGAAAGGGTGGTGATGTGCGTTGGGAAGGAGGTGGAAGGATGCGCACATTGGATGCTACTGGCTGTGGAGGGTGGGGGAGAGTAAAATGTGTGTAAGATGGATTTTTCAAGTATATTCTTTGTGTCTGAGTCACATAAGAAATACTGAGACCTTCACTATTACCTTGTGCTATGTTTAGCCTAAGAAAAATATGCTCCTAATATCTGTTCTCAGTGAAGGGGAGGGATATGAAAGAAGGAGGGCAAGCTGGGGAGGTACTTGCATTACAATAAAAAATTAATTAAAGCTGAAGACCATTTTTGTATAAACGGTATTCTTAGTAACTTAAGATCAAGTAAATATAAATCCACTGGCTGTTATCAAGACTGATATTAATAATAGTTATATACATAATAATAATTTATGTTTTATGGGCAACCCCCTCCCTTTTACAAAGCCACGCTAGAGGCGCCGGTGCAATAATGCCAACACAGCCCATTCAAAGTGAATGGGCTGGGTCGGCACTGCTTCGCGGCTTTGTTCAAGGGGTGGGGGTGGGGGGGAATCTGTGACTTTTTTTGCAGAAGGTCTCAATGCCTGAAAATATTGCAAAAAAAGCCTTCCAAGATTTCTGCATCTGTGTGCATTTCCAGATGTTGTATGTATTTTTTTCATGAAAAATATTAAAGGATGGGTTATTTCCTCTAGAATTGGAGCCGACTGTATTAACTCCTTCAACTAGAGGTAAATGCAGTAACTGCTAGAGTTGGAAACAGGTAACCTAATGCAAATACAAACTAACTCCAGCTTGTAACATTCAAAATAGCTGATGTTATCTATTTTTATATAATTTCTTGAAAATTGGAGAAAAGCCCTCAGAAACCAAAGGCGTTTCGCCTTTGCAGACTGTATTAACCCCAGTTCTGAAACTGCAAGGTGCTGATTTATCTGTTGTTTCTAATTTTCAAACAGTAGCCAGCAACCTGTGCAACTATTGCTCATAGAGTCAATAGTTGCAATGCAAGTTACATCATATTTGGAGTCTTCATTGTTTACACAGTTTTCAGTTTGGTTTCAGGGCAATGCATAGTACAAAATCTTTATTATTATTTTTGGTTTTTGAAGTTCAAGATTTTCTTAGTTTGGAGGTTAATTCTGTCTTGTTCCAATTTGATATTTCTCGAGCATTAGATACGGTGGCTCATGATATCCTGCTGTATAGACTGAGTGATTTTGGATTATTTGGTACTGTTTATAAATGGATAGGTTTTCTAAGACATAGTGTCAAGAAGAATATTATCTTTTCATTCACATGGAGATCAGACTTTGGTGTTCCACAGGGTTCACTACTGTCTCCAATCTTGTTTAATGTATTTATGAGCTCACTGGGCTCAATTTTGGAGAGATCTGGTTACTGTGGTTGCTCATATGCTGATGATATATAGTACTTGAGGGGTCTTTTTACTGAGCTGCGGTAAGAAGTGGCCTACGGTACTGTAGGCGCGTGTTTTGGGCGCATGCCGGGCCAGTTTTTACAGCATTTGCAAAAAATGGCTTTTTTTGTAATGGGATTGGAAAAGGGCATGTGGTAAAACTGAAACCAGTTCATGCCTAAAACCGGCCTGAGCCCTTAACGCCACCCATTGATCTAGCAGTAAGGGCTCACATGCTACATGCACGGTGACCGGACAGCGCGCACCTACTGCTGATTACGACCAGAAACGCTGTGTGTGGAAGGAAATAAATAAAACATCCAGGTATTATGGGGGCGTGGCAAATCTGAAATTACCGCCAGGGGGTGCAGTAGCCTGGCGGTAGTCTCATTTTGGCGTGCACTACATGCGCATAGAGCCTAACATGCCTTTGTAAAAGGGCCCCTGAACGAATAATTCTGTAGGACTTTCTTGATTTTAAAGGTATGTCTTTGAATTTGTGTAATCCACTTAGATTCAGTATTGATATTAGCGGTATATAAATACCTTGGATAGAATAGAATAGAATATTCAGCTGGTGGTGCTCAGCATTATGCCCGGAAATTCAATGCTGGGCCATGTCACCGAGGATGTGGAGTCTTCTTACTGAACTAATATGGAGGGTCACAGGATGGTCCCCGGAGGCTGTGTAAAAAGGTTTCCATGGCGTCCCACAGATCAATCCAGAGACTTGTGGGTTATGCCCCTCTACCAGCAGGTGGAGATAGAGAGAACCTCTGAGGTTTGCTATATGTGGACCTGTGCAACCAACTGAACCTCAGTATTCTCTCTATCTAGCAGGTGGAGGGACATCTCTGTGCAGCTTTGGTTTGATCTGGCTACTGGTGTCCTTTGGGCCTAGTTTAACACAGACAGGGGTTGAGTGACTGTTTGCAGCTTGTGGTGTACACCTGGTGGTGCCAGATCCCTCCCGGTCTCCCCCTACCTTTCCTCCGTCGCCCAGGGTTGTTGGCCTGATCGGGTGTTTCCTTTCTCTCCTAACTTAAAAAAAAAAAAAAAGGTAAGAGACTTTGTTTTTGTTTAATCATATGGAGGAACTAGACGTTCTGCCGAGTCAGTTTTGGGGCAGGCATTTGTGGAGCATGTCAGTGCCTTCTGAGGCGGCTAAGCGCTGCTCCCGGTATGGGGGCCGGAAAACAGCATCGGGGGAGTGTGAGTCCGGTGAGTCGGAAGCGCAGGGGATACTTTCGGCGGTTTCCTCGGGGCAGTTAGTGCAGCGCGCATTGGCGGGCGCCATTTTTTCCTCTCAGGCGCGACCCACTCCGCACGTGGCGGTTGATAGACAAGAGGCGGAGCGCACTTCTGTGGCACAGGCTCCGATGGAGGGAAGCGATGTACATGGAGCAGGGGATTCCCTTGCATTTCCTTTTCCCCTGGATTTTGTTTTATTAATGCACAATGCCTTTCTTTTGAAGAAGTCAGGAGCTTCTCTTCAGGCAGCCCCGTCTCTTCCTCAGCAAACTTCAGTTGCTGCAGCCTCTCAGTCTTTCCTGCGAAAATGTCCCTGGGTGACATAGATGGCCCGGTTTTGTCTCCGGGCTCTCCCTCAGATCCGATGACTGCCCACCTTTTTTCGCAGGGAAGAGCTTCCCTCCCTAATTGTTAGGGCTTTTGAGGTTTTGGCCATTTCCCCCCTGAATCATCAGGGGGAATAGGTCCAGTGTCCTCTATTATGTCTGGCACCAAATGCCCACCTCGTTCCTTTCATGTGCATGAGGCCATGAAGATCCTTATTTTGGCGCAGTGGGTTACGCCAGACAGTGGGCTTAAAGTTGCTTAGAGCTACAGTATGTCTCGTCTTTACGCGCTATCTGCTCCTGACTTCGACTTGCTGAAGGTCCCAATGGTGGATTCCTTAATCACAGCGGTCACTAAGAAAACCACTCTCCTGGTGGGGGGCACAGCGCTCAAGGACCCTCAGGATCGTAAGTTTGAGACTTGCTTGAAGCTATATGTTGAAGTAGCAGCCCTTTCCCTGCAGGCCTCAGTTTGTGGCTCCTCTGAGGCGTGGACATGCTTATTGTGGGTACAGAAAGCCTCCTCTCCGGAAGATCTCATGGCTGTTTTGCCTGCCTTGGAGTCCGGTTTAGCCTTCCTTGTGGATCTTCTTTATGATCTTTTGAGGGCTTTGGCGCGTCGCTGGCCTTGGTTGCAGCATTGGGCTGCAGACATGGCCTCTAAGTTACATTTAGCAAGTCTTCCTTTTAGGGGAAAGCTTTTGTTTGGGACAGACTTAGAACAGATTGTGAAGGACAGGGCCGTGCCTAGGGTCTCTGGCGCCCCCCTGCAGACTATCAGTTGGCGCCCCCCCCGGTGAAAATGATCGCTCACCACTTGCTACACTGACAGGAATTGTCAGCAATATTCTTAGAAACAAATTGCTATACATTGCAAAATAAGATAGCAGATGTAAATTCTCAAAGTAGACATATTCCAAACGCTAAAATGAAAATAAAATGATTTTTTTTTACCTTTGTTGTCTGGTGACTTTCTTTTTCCAATCATGCTGGCCAGTATCTGAGTCTGCTGCTATCTGTCCTCTTAACTCCATTTCCAGGACTTCCTTTCCATTTGTTTCTTTACTTTTCTCCTTTCTTCTTCATTTCTTGCTCTATATCCATTTCCAGCAATTTCTCCTCTCTCCCTGGGTCCTGCCCTCCCATCCATGTCCATTCTTGTCCCTCTCTGCCCTTCCCTCCTCCATCCATAGCCAGCAATCCTCCTCTCTCCCCTGCCCTCCCCTACATGTCCAGTCCAGTGATTTCTCTTCTCTCCCGTCCCGTCTACCCCCCCTCTCCTCATCCTTCCATCCGTTTTCCCTCTTCTGTCTTCCTCTTCCCCTCCATGTCCTTCCATTCGTCTACCCCCTCTCCCGATCCTGCCATCCAACATCTACCCCCTCTCTCCCAATCCTTCCATCCAGTGTCTCTCTCTCTCTCTATCCCCTTTTCCATCCAGTGTCTCTCTCTCTACCCTTTTCCATTCATCATGCCCCCCTCTCTCTCCCCATCCTTCAATGTTTCTCCTCCTGTTAGTTTCTCTCTCCCTACTCTTCCTTCCAGTGTCTTCCCTCTTTCACCCCCCCCTCCCATTTCTCCTCATTTTAAGCAGCTTCTCCCTTTCTCCAGGACTCCAGCCCTTCTCCATGTCCCCTCCTTCTCTCCCCATCTTCCCACTCTCTCCATTATACCTGCCTAGTGCCTCTCGCTCCCCCTTCCACCTGGCATTAATTTGTTGGCCACTGCTGCTGCTTCTCCTCTTCAGCAGCAGCGCCCCGAGTCCAGACAAAAAAAACAAAGGTAACACAGTTACACGCACCCAAAGTGCAGGAATCAGCTGAGAGGACCGACACCACACGCAGCTTCAACCGCTTTGGAGCCCCCAGGAGCAACAGTTGGCTGCTGGAACAAGCGCGGGGCTGTACCGTAGCAGCTTTCAGCATGGGCTATCGGCACTGCAGCCGCTCCTCTCTGTCCCCGGAGCAGAGCAGGAAGTCGATGTCAACTTCCTTCCTGCTCCTCCAGGGGCAGAGAGAGGAGCGGCTGCAGCGCAGACAGCCCATGCTTGAAGGCTGCCACGGCCCCGCTCTTGCTTCTTTTTTTTTGTTGTTTTATCGCGCGACTCGCGCTGAAGAGGAGACTTTAATTCCCACTTTGCCGGCCCAGACTCGGGAGTGCGGGAGACTCCGGACTTGGCAGGTCTGGATGAGCGGGCCTCGAGGGAAAGTGGCTACGTTTGGGGGGGGGAGGCAATGCAGCATGGGCGGGAAAGGTCACTAAGCCTCCCCAAGCCTCTTATACGGGGCGCCTATGAGCGTCAGTGAAAGCGGAGCGCTGCCGACATCTACCTTCCCTTCGCGCTCTTGGTCTGTGTCCGCCTTCTTTCTGACGTCAGAAGAAGGCGGGACACAGAGAACCAATGAGTGCAAGGGAAGGGAGACGTCAGCAGCGCTTTCACTGACGCTGCTGCGACCAGGTAAAAGATTTAAAGGCCTCGCGGGGCGAGAGTAAGCACCGCGGCGGCGCCCTCCAGAGGTGGGCGCCCCCCTGCGGCGCTTACCCCGCTGACCGCATCGGCACGGCCCTGGTGAAGGACCTCGGTGACTCTAAGGGCCAGCACCTCCTGGAGGACAGGTCCAAGTTTGTACGACTGGCGGGACCTAGCCCTAAGTTTAGGGATACAAGGTGTTACCGTCCAGGTCGTGGGGCCTCTTTTCAGAGAGCAAGGTCTTCTCAGAGGCCTCAGCCCTTTCGAGGTGACAGGCAGTCCTTCCTTTCCGGTAACAGAAACCAGCCCACAGCCAGGTCCACCCAATGATGGTGCCCTGGTCCATATCCAGCCGGTTATTGGGGGCAGACTGTCCCTATTCCTGGTGGAGTGGACCAGGGTAATATCTGATGAATGGGTCTTGGAGGTTATCAGAGACGGCTACAAGTTAGAATTGGCTCTTCCGATAGTAGACTCTTTTCTTTAATCTCCTTGCAAATGTCCCACCAAGGTGCGGGCCGTTCGACACACCCTCCTCAACTTACAACGGCTGGGTGCCGTCCAGCCCGTACCTCCAGTAGAAAGGGTACGGTCGATACTCCATTTATTTTGTGGTGCTAAAAAGGGCGGTTCTTGGCGACCCGTCTTAGATCTCAAATGCGTCAACAGGTCCTTACAGGTTCGTCTTTTCCGCATGGAAACCCTCCGATTGGTGATCGCAGCGGTACAGCCAGGGGAGATTTTGACCTCTCTCAATCTCAAAGAGGCCTATTTACACATTTCAATCTGGCCTCCCCACAGGCGCATTCTTTGCTTTGCAGTGCTCAGTCATCATTTTCAATTCAAAGCGATGCCCTTTGGCCTAGCCACAGCGCCTTAGACCTTTTCCAAGGTCCTGGTAGTAGTGGCGGCCTATCTCAGGAAGGAAGGGATTCAGGTCCATCCCTATCTAGACGACTGGCTTGTGCTGGCGTCTTCTTTCGAGGAGAGTCGGCAGGCAACCGGCAATGTGGTCGGGTTGCTTCAGTCGCTTGGTTGGGTGATCAACTTCCCGAAGTGCAGCCTAATGCCTTCCCAAACGCTGGAATACTTGGGGTTGTGCTTCGATACCCGAACAGGGATAGTTTCTTTTCTTTCAGCTCGAGCACAGTGGTTACAGGCTCAGTTACGAGCGCTGTTTCAAACTCTGAACCCGCGGGCTTGGGACTATGTAGGGGGAGTGGACAAGTTCTAGGTTCCATGACCTCCACCTTGGACGTAGTAAAGTGGGCCAGAGCTCACATGCGCTCCCTCCAGTGGCACCTTCTGAGCCGTTGGTCTCCGCTCTCGGAGGATTACGAGGTTCGGGTGCCATGTTCGGTCCATCTTCACACAATCATGCAATGGTGGTTCATTCAAAAGAATCTGGTGTCGGGCATTCCTCTGGCAACCCCGGACTTCAATATAGTGACCACGGATGTGTCACTGTCTGGCTGGGGGGCTCATTGCCTGCAACAGATGGCCCAGGGCGTTTGGACTTTGACGGAGGCGTCAAGGTCCATCAACCACTTGGAGTTATGGGCGATTCATCTGGCCCTTCGGGAGACTTTGTCTCTTCTCCGCAGTTGCCCAGTTCGAGTTCTTTCGGACAATGCAATGGCGGCCGCCTACATAAACCATCAGGGGGGCACCAGGAGTGCACCCCTAGCGCGCGAGGTGGCTCTGATCTGCCATTGGGCAGAGACTCATCTCTTTTTCTTGACAGCGGCTCATATAGAGGGGTCACAGAATGTGCAAGCGGACTTTCTCAGTCACCATCAGTTGGAGCTGGGGAAGTGGACGCTAATGTGTGTTTTACTTTCGGGTTCACCTGTCGCATGCACACAAGAGCTGAGCTTACCGCAAAACTCTTCTGTGCATGCCCCAAGCACATTCCTCCCCAGCATTCGCTTTTACAGCAAACATATAATTTAAATATCATTTCCTTTGAGCATTGGCGAGCTAGTTTTCTGCACTGTTCTGGCGCTATGGATTCTGGGCTTTGGCTTTACCGCAAGAGTTCTGAGTATTGGCCTGTCAGGCACCCACACTTAGGCCAGCTGTATGGTTGGTGTAACTTCAGGCACCTAATTGTTACGAACCTGGTTGCTCATGCTCCGTTATAGAATAGGCTCCTACCATGCAGCCTCGGGGTGCTTAAATGTAGGTATCCATTTGTTGAATTGCTGCTATGGGGGGGGGGGGATTCTATATATGGCGCCTAAAAAATCCTCGTGGAAAACATTTCCACCTAAGCATATTCTATAAGATTTAGGCATAGTATATAGAATACACTTAGGCAGAATTCGTAGTGGCTAAATCTATGCACTTTCATTTATACCAACGAAAACATGGCGCAAATCCCAGCATGTAGACAGGCGCAGAGGGCCATATTCCATATCAATGCACATAAATTTTAGAATGCCCACAAAACGCCTATTTCCCTGCCCATAACCATGCCCCCTTTTGCCTGCGCGCGTTAGAAGTTAGGCACATTGCGTTACAGAATACACTTAGGGAGTTGTGCGTGGAAATTCTAATTATTGTCAATTAGTGCTGATTATTGCTTGTTAAGTGCTGTTATCAATGCTGATTAGCTTGTTAAGCCAATTAATCTATGCATATTGTTATTGGCTACGCTTGGATTTCCGTGAAATACTCTAGGTGCACTATATAGAATCTGGGGGCATAGGACTAGATTCTATAAATAGCGCTGAAAAATGTAAGTGCTAAGCACTATTCTATAAAGGATCTGCATCCTTTATAGAATAGCCCTAAGCGTATAAATGACGCCTAACTAACTTTAGGCGACTGCAATTATGCCTGCTGAAAGCATGTGTAAATGCCGGCATCTAAGGCGCTGATTGAGTCTATTCTGTAACAATGTGTGTAAATTCTGGGAAGGCCCCCCCCCCCCCAAAACACCCTTTTCCACGCCCCCTTGAAATTACATGCTATAGGAGTTCTACGCACAGCTCTATAGAATACAATGTGCACATAACTCCCAAATGCCAATTAACACCAGTAATTGGTTGTTAGCAGCAAATTGGTGCTGATTGGCTCATTAATCAATTAACTTGTGTGTGCAAATCAGCTATGTACACTAATTTCCACGCACAACTTTAGTCGCCATCTGTAGAATCCGGGGCTTAATGTCTATGAACAGCAGTACTGATAAGTATAGTTTGTAATTTATTTATTTATTTATTATTTATTTATTTATTTATTGGGATTTATTAACTATGTTTATGAAGAGATTCACCCAAGGTGGTGTACAGCAGGTACAGTTTAACATAAAACTTACAATTTTGTTAACAGCATAACAATAGTAAAATAACCAAGAATAAACTAAATACAATAAATGAGGTAAACTTGAAAACAGTTACATAATTGTCACATAAAACAAAACGAATGGTAGGAGTGTGCAGTCATGAGCGTATATTTGATTCTATGGAGGGGCATAATCGAACGGGGCGCTCAAGTTTTCCCGAGGGTGTCCTCGCAGGATGTCCTCAGGAAGGGGCAGGGAAACCCGTATTATCAAAACAAGATGGGCTTCCATCTTTCATTTTGATAATACGGTCAGGGATGCACAAATCATAACATTTAGGTCGACCTTAGAGATGGTTGTCCTTAGAGATGGTCGTCCCCGGTTTTCAGCAATAATGGAAACTGAGGACGCCCATTTCAGAAACGACCAAATGCAAGCCATTTGGTTGTGGGAGGAGCCAGCATTTGTAGAGCACTGGTCCCCCTCACATGCCAGGACACCAACCGGGCACCCTAGGGGGCACTGCAGTGGACTTCATAAAATGCTCACAGGAACATAGCTCCCTTACCTTGTGTGCTGAGCCCCCCCCCAATACCCACTCCCCACAATTGTACACCACTATCATAGCCCTTACGGGTGAAGGGGAGCACCTAGATGTGAGTACAGTGGGTTTGTGGTGGGTTTTGGAGGGCTCACTGTTTCCTCCACAAATGTAACAGGTAGAGAGGGTATGGGCCTGAGTCCGCCTGTCTGAAGTGCACTGCAGTACCCACTAAAACTGCTCCAGGGACTTTCATACGCTGTCATGGACCTGAGTATGACATCTGAGGCTGGCAAAATATATTTTTTAAGTTTTTTTTTTAAGGTGGGACGGGGTTAGTGGCCACTGGGGGAGTAACGGGAGGTCATCCCCTATTCCTTCCGGTGGTCATCTGGTCAGTTCGGGCACCTTTTTGAGGCTTGGTCGCAAGAAAAAATGGACCAAGTAAAGTCGGCCAAGGGCTTGTCAGGGACGCCCTTCTTTTTTCCATTATTGGCCGAGGACGCCCATGTGTTAAGCACGCCCCAGTCCTGCCTTCGCTATGCTTCCAACACGCCCCCATGAACTCTGGTTGTCCCCACGACAGAAAGCAGTTGAGGGCTCCCAAAATCGGCTTTCGATTATGCTGATTTGGGCGACTTTGTGAGAAGGATGCCCATCTCCCGATTTGTGTTGAAAGATGGGCTCCCTTCTTTTTCGAAAATAAGCCTGATGGTCACCTAAAATTTAAAGTGTGCACAGACTGCTTATGCACATGTATACTTATGAGCTAACACATGTACAATCGGGTTTGCACAAAAAAAAAAAGTTATTGTGCAGAATATATGCAAAACATTTTATGAAAAAGTCCCATGGAAAGCACTAAAATTTAATTTAAATGAAGAATGACTAACATTTTGCATTGACCGTGCACATCCTTAACAAATGTTTTTGTTTGGAGACTGTTTTTTAATTCGTTTTAATAAATCCGCTCACCATGCCCATTATATGCGGGGTGTAGTGGTACGTACACACAGGTCTGTAAATCTGTTTCAGGTAAGGAGATTAAGAGGGTAAGAACGAGGGGGTGGAGACTCTTGCCCTTGAGGAGTTCACTGTGAAAGCTCTTCAGATTCATGTTCATTGCCTTCCCTTGAAACCTCTACAGAAACAACTTATTGTGACCTCTGTGCCAACATCACTTTTAATTAAACTTTTTCTTTATTTTCCTCTGTCATTTCTCTTTTCTTTACACAAAATGGAACTGGGAGGACAGAAAGTATTAGAGAAGGAAACTGGGATCCTAAAATTTTAGAATATTTTGGATGAGGATTTTCTTGATCTTTGATTCAGTTGGACTTGAAAGTTGCAGGATGTTTGTTTTTACAACTTTCTATAGTAGAAGTCCCACACAATTAATCTGGCTGTGGAGCGCGCCCTCACCTTTTTTTCTTTTCCTTTTTTTCCCGCTGGCTGGTTTCACTGCCCACTGAACTGATAATTCCCCAGCCAAAAGAGACTTTCAGTTGTATGCTGCTTCCCTCTTAACTGCCTGAGAAGGTGTGTTATTTACTTTGCTTAAGTGCTGCTGGGGCCTGGTGTACTGTTGTTATGTACAGACCATTTTTGCTGTCATGAGCCATTTTTATTTTCGTTTTCTATGCCAACCTCCTGGTTTCTCTCTGCAGCAGTTTGTGACTCTCAAACAATATATTTTCAGTTCTGTGCTTCCGACTGAAACGTACATGTTACAGCTCTTGTGTTGCATTGACATCTCCTGCGATTTTTTAAACGCACAAGCTTTTATATACACACATACACATATAAAATGAACTAGAAGTCACTGGTAATTGGCACAGAGGAAAATAGTACTTCAAAAAAAAATTTTTTTAATAAATGTGAACATTTCTGGTAAAAGCATCACATTATCAGAGGAACATTTGCCCTTATCTTATCTGTTTTGCTGCACAAGCTGTTTGCACTACAGCTTGTGCTAGGGTGATGTTGTTTGTACATGGTTCACTCCCTTCTGCTGTTTCAAACTCTTACATGAAATATTTCTATTAAATTCCCCTCTTGCAAAAATGTCAAGGCTTTGCTTCTATTCTTTACTTCAAGGGTGACTTAGCCATCTAAATAATTAAAAGAAAAGTTTAAAAATCCATTCGTTACAGCTGGTTTTCTATTAATGTTCAAACTGCTGCTGTGCCTTCTGCATCTAGCAGTTTTAATACTCTTCCCCCTCCCATTCCCACTCCCACCTCCTTTTCAGCCCCACCTACTCTCTCTCATTCCAGGTGCCCTTAGCAAATGATTTCCAAGGAATTTAAATGGCCAAGGCCCCTTGACCAATAACCAAACGCATGCCTGGTATAGTAGAATTACACAGTTCTCCTGACTAGATGGTAAGGTTGCTTTAGCAAAGGTGAAGGGGACGATTCACCTGTCGCACCAAGATTTCACAACTGGAAAGGTATGGTGAGCATTATTCATTCTAAAGCATACCAAGTTTGTGTTCCTCTTTTTGTGAAGGTGGTTAGGCTCGAAAGTTTTGCTGTGAACTGATTTCAAAGTTTTCATAAAGATCAGGAAGGATTAAAAGCTGAACAAGAAGAAACAGGCAGTTTTGTTAACTCTGGCTGTGCACAGAGACCTGGAAACTGTGAACTGAAAGAAAGAAAGCAGTTGTGTAACAACGCTTCATTTGTTGTTTGGGGTTTAAAAAAAAAGAATTTAAATATAATGCTAAAAAATAAAGGGAAAGAGTATTTATGTTTTCAGAACAAAACCATTTTCAAGTACTCAAGCTTCTCATTAAGTTAGAGATGGTGTAAAACAACTTATTCTGTTTTTATGTTTTCATAGTCTGTGACACGTCAGTAAATTAAGGTATAAAGCTAGAGTTTGGACCCTCCCTAAAACGTGTGTTTTTTAGTATGAGCAAAGATTTGGAACTGGTCCCAAACAGGTCACTCTGCCCTTGAACTGACAATGTATTTTAGAAAGAATGAAGTGAATCTATATGGTGATTTTCAGAAGCCCAGATCCCGATTTACTTTTTTGTAGGCCACGGGATTGCTTTTCAGTCAATATCACCAAACAAAAAGAGAATAAGGTGGTTTCTTTCTGTATCAAACAAAGGCCATTTTAACCATATATGTTTTTTATACATGATATATACTGCCTTTCGAAATACATACAACATCACTTTGTATTTGTTTCTCTACCGGAGTTGGCGAACGCCTTCACGGTACTATGTAAGCCACATTGAGCCTGCAAATAGGTGGGAAAATGTGGGATACAAATGTAACAAATAAATAAATAAACATGGCTAAGTGGTTCACAAACCAAAAAAAATAGAAATAAAAAAGGAAAACCAGCATGACAGGAAGGAGTGATCTGAAGAAGGGACATTGAATGCATGAATGTGTATGTATGACATCTTAAAAAAAGTTTCAGATACTATCTCTTACTCAGATAATTGTTTACATTGATAAGGATATATGAGTAAAATGTAAAAGATATGATCAATAAATACATTAGAATATGGGCAAAAAAGTTGGCACTGATGTTGACAGTACATGGAGGGATCTGTTCTAGGTAGGCATAATTTGTGTTTTGCTGTGATGTTTGTTTTTCCATGGAGTTATATTGTTTTGCACTTTATAACACAGATTAGATAACATTTGATAGGATTCTGTTATCAAAGGTGGAGTGGCCTGACTAATCTTTTAGGTGGTGGTAGATTGCAGTTCTGTTGTTAACCCAGAAGTGACAATATACATTACATGTTCTGCACATTTTGTCTTTCCATTTTTTTCATTTATAATTTTCATGTAAATGAAAAATATGTGTTTGAGATTACCTGTTTTCCCTTCTTTGGTAGTGCTATCTGCTGGTGCCTGTAGAGATTTCTGTGTTATTTCCTACTGGATGAAGAATGGATGAAGAATAATACGTGCCATACAATTGTTGGAAAAGTCTTTTAGCTTAGAGTTTCTCATGACAAGAAATCATAGGCATTTTTACTCTTCCATACTTTTACTGTCTCAAATTTAAGCAAAACTAAGGCACATTTTGGTGGACTTAATCCTTCCGAGTCCTTGTTTAGGACCGTCTGATTGGTTAAACATTTTTATATTTTTATAATATTAACTCTGCACAGAGGTAAATGAGTGCTGGCAATCTCTTTCTAAGGGCAGTAAATCTTTCTCAACTCCAGTCAGAGGTTCAAAGGTTTATAGGAACCTCATAGACCAGAGGTCACACAGAAGTTGCTGCACTTTGCAGGTCAGTTCTGCCGATATAACAGAATTTCACAGATATGAT
Organism: Microcaecilia unicolor; assembly: GCF_901765095.1. NCBI lineage: Eukaryota > Metazoa > Chordata > Amphibia > Gymnophiona > Siphonopidae > Microcaecilia > Microcaecilia unicolor. The sequence continues at coordinate 541,062,920 of NC_044032.1, read as the reverse complement.
GATTGCTTTTTCTCAGTCTCTCTTTCTCTCTCTTACTGTTGCTGCCAGGAAGTTAAAAGCATGATTTGTACAAGTCAGTCATTGGTACCTGAGTTTAATGAGTAACCAGCTGTTGCCTTAGGTCTGTCTCCCTGGTGCAAAGCGAACATTATAAACTGGGTCAGATGTCAGTGCAAATAGGGTAAAAAAGAGGCCTGGAATGTAAGTCACTGATCAACAAAATGGGTTTCATTTCAAGCTTTTTAATCTCTTGCACCCCCTTCTTCAGATTCTGGCTGCTGGTCACTGTACCGAAAACACCCAGAGGCATCAGAAGAGACGTGGGCTAGCGATTAGAGTCAGGCAGATCCTGATGTGAATTAAGACTCCCCCTTGCTGCTGACTCCTTTGACCTTAGACAACTCACTCCATCTCCCTGTGCCTCAGTTTACCCAGTTGCCCTTGGGTAATAATAACAATTATCCCTTTCCCCTCTCCTCACACTTTGGAAGCCTCCTTGCAGTTCAGGCAACTTGACAGTCTAGGCAGGGCAGCAGTTTCGGGGGAGGGGGAACCAAAGAGCAACTGCAGTCAAAGCAAAACAATAGGTCCTGAAAACCAGACAAGCTCCAAAGAAACAACAGCAGGGAGGGTGGCCAGTTTTCAAATAGCCCATTTACCATTGGGGGAGCAAGGAGCTTAAAAGTTTTTATGTATTTATTTATTTATTTATTTATTTGGGAAAGGGATGCAAGGTTCTGAAGATTTACTTTGCATCGGCCCTGAGTTCAGGTGCCATTTATATGCTGTCAAGTCATCCACTCCAGAGGTGATTGCACACCTGTTTTGCAAAATATTAATAGTTGTAGAGCATATTTTGATCCTGTTTGGTTCTACTCACTATAGAACCCTCAATTATTACTATTATTACTTGGCATGAAAAAATTTATAAAAATTCAGGTTATTATTAAAAGCATTTTATTGATATGGTACAAAACAAAAACATAAATGCTTCTCTATAAAATAAAGTATGCTTTCTCGGTAGGAAAGCACAGGAGTGTGTTTAGTTGTGTGTAGTGGTCACTGTGGTTCAGGTCTTTGATGGTCCTTTGTTAACTACCAGCAAAAATGCACTGTCACAAATACTGCACTAAGGAAATTACATTGTGCCTAATAGAATGACCCTGTAAGGCATTTCTGACCTCGCATCAGTTTCCTACAATTTACTCTAAGGATTGTAGCGTATGGTCACTCAAAAATAATGCACGTTACTAATTAACTAGCTCAGGAAACATATGCCATATATAAAAACTTGGAGAAAATCTGATATTATAAATGGGCCTGACATTCAGCGTGTCCGCCACTGGCATTAAACCCGAGCATTCAATGCCAGGCCGTATCAGGCGCCTGGCATTGAATATCTGGGTTTATTTGGCTGCTAAAAAGTTAAACGGCTATGCCAATATTCAACACTAACTGGATAGCTTTTTAGTGGTCAAAGTTAGGCCTGCTATTTAAGCGGTTTGGCGCTGAATATCCGTGCCTAACCAGCTATGTCATGTGATATAGCCGGTTAGCAGCTAGCTGCTAACCAGGATATTCAGCGAATATCTGTGGTTAGGTGCTTATACTCTATAACCACGTTCCTGGAAGATGATAGAACTAGAGGACATGAATTTAGGTTACAGGGGGGCTGACTCAGGAATAGAGAGGGTGGCAGACACCTGGAATGCCCTCCCATGAGAGGTGGTGGAGATGAAAACAGTAACAATTCAAAAATGCGTGGACTAAACATAAAAGAATCCTATATGAAAGAGAATGGAACCAAACAAACTTAGCGGTGCTTAGCTGGCAACTCCAGCAATTGAAAAACAAAGCCAGTGCTGGACAGACTTCTACAGCCTTTGCCCTGATCATGGCTGGACAGATTAGGATTGGCTGGAGTTGGGTATCGATGCCAGCTTTAGTAGTTGGAGAACAAGGTCAGTGCTGGGAAAATTTCTATGGTTTGTGCCCTGAAAATTACAAGGACAAATCAAGATCAAATATGCATATATAGTTTCGCATCATACCTTATGCTGTGCACTTACCTTGGGCAGACTGGATGGACTGTACAAATCGTTAGCTGCCGTCAACTACTATGTTACTATTTGGGAATTTGGGCTGGATTTACTAAACTGCATTGCTGTGTTGACGTGCACTAATGCTAGTAAAATGTGTTATTAGTAAATAGATTCCACTGCACTTCCTGGTCTTTTGCACTTTTGCTTCTGGTCCTTTGCGCTTTTGCTCTTCCCTTTTACAATGTAAAAAGGGGGAGGGGGGAAAGGGAATGGGACTTGATATACTCCCTTTCTGTGGTTTTTGCAACTACATTCAAAGCGGTTTATGTGGAGGGGCACAATCGAATGGGGCGCCCAAGTTTTCCTGAGGACGTCCCGCGAAGGGGGAAGGAAACCCGTATTACTGAAACAAGATGGGCGGCCGTCTTTCGTTTCGATAATATGGTCGGGGGCACCCAAATCTCAACATTTAGGTCGACCTTAGAGATGGTCGTCCCCGATTTTCGGCAATAATGGAAACCAAGGACGCCCATCTCAGAAACGACCAAATCCAAGCCCTTTGGTCGTGGGAGGAGCCAGCATTCGTAGTGCACTGGTTCCCCTCACATGCTAGGACACCAACCGGGCACCCTAGGGGGCATTGCAGTGGACTTCAGAAAAAGCTCCCAGGTGCATAGCTCCCTTACCTTGTGTGGTGATCCCCCCCAAAATCCATTCCCCAGAACTGTACACCACTACCATAGCCCTTAGGGATGAAGGCGGGCACCTACATGTGGGTACAGTGGGTTTCTGGTGGGTTTTGTAAGGCTCACATTTACCACCACAAGTATAATAGAGGGGGGATGGGCCTGGGTCCGCCTGCCTGAAGTGCACTGCAGTACCCACTAAAACTGCTCCATACTGCTATCATGGAGCTGGGTATGATATTTGAGGCTGGCTTAGAGGCTGGAAAAATATTTAAAAAAAAATTTTTTTAGGGTGGGAAGGGGTTAGTGACCACTGGGGGAGTAAGGGGAGGTCATCCCCGATTCACTCCGGTGGTCATCTGGTCATTTAGAGCACATTTTTGTGGCTTGGTCATAAAAAAAAAAGGACCAAGTAAAATCGGCTAAGTGTTCGTCAGGGATGCCCTTCTTTTTATCATTATTGGCCGAGGACGCCCATTTGTTAAGTACGCCCCAGTCCCACCTTCGTTATGCTTCCGACACGCCCCCATGAACTTTGGTCGTCCCCGCGATGGAAAGCAGTTGACGCCCAAAATCGGCTTTCGATTATGCCAATTTGGGCGACCCTGGGAGAAGGACGCCCATCTCCCAATTTGTGTCGAAAGATGGACTCTCTTCTCTTTTGAAACTAAGCCTGATAGTATATGCAGGTAGGCTTAAAAACATATTTTTGTGTAAGATTTTCAGAGAATTTGAATTGTGATGTTTTTTTGCAAAGAGAGCAGCTATATTTTATGTTTGTGTTTGTTGTATTGCTGAGATTATTTATATTTTTATTGTAAGCTGCTTAGTTTTATTAGGTAGGGTATAAGTTTTTAAAAATACATGAATAAATAAACAAAATGGAACCTGCGATAAGTAACACACATTAATATATATTGGTGTGTGGTAACACAGTAGCAACTTTTAGTAAATTTAGGGGGGTAGTTATCAAGATGCGTTATGACAATAATATGTGTTATTTCCCCTTTAACATGTGTAAAAGGTCTCTAACACAAGTTTTGTTTTTGTAATTCTGGCAGGGTTATATAGGTTACTGTGGGTTACATGGCTTGTGGAAAAATGTACCATCCTAGGAGCAGTGAACCACTAAGCCAGAGCCTGATGCTCCCAGGCTGCTTTTTAAAGTTACCTCCTCACCCCCATCCCCAACCTGAATGGTCCATCCAAGTCTAAATTCTACCACCCAGAGATTTATCTCCCTCTCCCTCCAGAAGACACCCCCAGTTATATTCTCATACCTTCCTGAAGGGCATACTCCCAAGCCTACCTTCCAATAATCCCTGGTGTCTAGTGGAATCAGGCAGGAGCGATCCTAGTAGCTCCTGCCCTTCCTAGCACCGGGTTCAAAATGTTACTGCCAACCCCTAGCAGTAGTCTTACAGTACTACCTCTAGGGATCATGTTTCCTTTTAAGGGCTTTTTTCTTGTCATCAGCAGCAGACGAATCCAGAGACTTGTGGGTTATGACCATCTACCGGCAGGTGGAGATGTGGAGGGGCATAATCGAATGGGGATGCCCATCTCTAAGGGTGCCCATTTCTAAGGACGTCCCGGTGAAGGGGCGGGGAAACTCGTATTATCGAAACAAGATGGGCGTCCATTTTTCATTTCGATAATACAGTCGGGGACGCCCAAATCTCAACATTTAGGTCGACCTTAGAGATGGCCGACCTAAATGTTGAGATGGTCGATCTTAGAGGTTTTCGGCCATAATGGAAACCGAGGACGCCCATCTCAAAAATGACCAAATCCAAGGCATTTGGTCATGGGAGGAGCCAGCATTTGTACTGCACTGGTCCCCCTGACATGCCAGGACACCAATCGGGCACCCTAGGGGGCAGTGCAGTGGACTTCACAAATTGCTCCCAGGTGCAAGCTCCCTTACCTTGTGTGCTGAGCCCCCCCCAACCCCCCCCCCCAAAAAAACCCCACTCCCCACAACTGTACATCACTACCATAGCCCTAAGTGGTGAAGGGGGGCACCTGCATGTGGGTTCAGTGGATTTCGGGTGGGTTTTGAAGGGCTCACATTTACCAGCACAAGCGTAACAGGTAGGGGGGATGGGCCTGTTTCCGCCTGCCTGAAGTGCACTGTACCCACTAAAACTGCTCCATGGACCTACATTCTGCTGTCAGGGAGCTGGGTATGACATTTGAGGCTGGCAAAAAAAAAAAATTTTTTTTTTAGGGTGGGAGGGGGTTGGTGACCACTGGGGGAGTAAGGGGAGGTCATCTCTGATTCCCTCCGGTGGTCATCTGGTCAGTTTGGGCACCTTTTTGAGGTTTGGTCGTGAAAAAAAATGGACCAAGTAAAGTCGACCAAATGCTCGTCAGGGACGCTCTTCTTTTTTCCATTATCAGCTGAGGACACCCATCTCTTAAGCACGCCCCAGTCCCGCCTTCGCTATGCCTCCGACACGACCCCGTGAACTTTGGTCATCCCCGCAACGGACTGCAGTTGAGGGCGCCCAAAATCGGCTTTCGATTATGCCGTTGGGCGACTCTGAGAGAAGGACGCCCATCTCACGATTTGTGTTGAAAGATGGGCGCCCTTCTCTTTTGAAAATGCCCCTGATAGAGTACCAAATTGAACTCTGCCACATAAGATGGTATGCTCTTTGGTCAGTCAGTATTTTCTGTCTCCAGCAGACAGTGGATATTTTCTCACAAGCTTCTGGTTTCTCCTGCTTCTGTGGGTCCTGTTCCAGGTTCCCTGGTTCAGTTGAGCTTTGGGGTGTCTAGGTTGATAGAGGTGCCAGGTCCCTTCCCTCTCCTTCCTCCCCCCCCCCCCCCCCCCCCCCCAGCCACTTCCTTCCTCCTCCTCCTCAGAGAACCTTGAAAAAAAATAATGCTGGAAGCTTATGTGGCATTCTGGAGAAGAGGGGTGTCTCTGTCCTCCTGTAGCTGTCTGGCTTCAGAAGGCCTGTGGGTACTAGTAAGGCTGGCAAAATTGTGAGTACGAACTTACATTTTTCCCCACTGTCAGGTGTGTGCTGTTCGGGTTAGTGCAACTGCACCTGTACACTATTTCTTTTTGAGTAGCCTGTGTGGGGGATTTGCCTTTGTTTTCAGGACAGTAACGTTGGACCAGTGCAGGAGCAATTTTGATGCGCTTTTTTACAGTACCTCTCTTCAGTCAGTGGCAGTCATTTTGTTCACAGGCTGTAATAATGGTGCTCTTTCTCTTTATCTATCTTAGCAGCTTTCAGGCCGTTGTGGTGCAGACAGCGCCGGTTCCCTCGATTGGGAGAGGATTTTTGTCTGCCTTTGTGGTCTTGGGTCTTGGCTCCTTCTCACATGGCAAATTCCCACACAGTGGAAGCCTGGACCTTGCTGCTCCCAGGTCACTCTCAGCTTCTTGGCTGCCCTTCTCATCAGTGGCCTTCTCCGGGCTACTCCTCCTGGCTGCATTTTCAGTCTGCAGCTCACTTCTCTTTCTGAGACCTGGGCTTTGCTAGTGTGGGCTGTCTTCTTTTGCTGGGGGGAGTGTATTTCTTGCTCACCTCGAGCTTCAGGGCAACATCTATTCATGGTTGCCTGGCCTACTCTTTCCCGGTTGCATAGGCAATGCCCTTCAAGCATAGGTTGCCCATGCTTGCAGGGGCATTGCTGCTCTCTGCTGCATTTACTCCAGGTGCTGGATTGCGGTGTTCGTTGTTTTGGTAGCCGCGGCTCTATACCACTTGGACTATTTTTCTCCTTCCTGATGTGAAGACAGCTGGCGGCCTGTATCCACATCTGCATCTGGTGATGCACTGCTGCAGCGGATGCCTTCGGGGCACATAGGTCATCCCAGCGTGTCCTCTCTAAGGCAGAGATCCCATGCAGTGTCAGGAGCCTTAGATTCCCAGTTGTCTGGCCTGTTTTTCAGTCCCTTGGCATTGTCAACCTTCAGCTCCCAAATGCATTAACAGACTTCAACTTCAGCATACAGTGTTATTTCCACCTTGCAGCTCTCTGAGCCTTTAGCCACCTTGGGGCCATTCTAACATGGGCAATTGCCCTTCAAATTATTTAGAACATGAACTTTTTGGTCTTCAGGCTGCTGTAGCCTTGCTGCATCTCTGGATGAGGAGCACTGTGCCATTCAGGAGGTGGAAGTGCACCCGTCTCTGAATGTGCACATCAGCTTCGACACTGTTCCAAATCTGACTCTCAGACTTGTCTCCCACTTTATTGGGGAATCTGTTCTAGCTGGGGAAGTACACTAGCTGTATTACTGTACACTAAAAAAGGAAGTAATTTTTAATTACTTCAAGGCCAATTTTCGTTTCTCTGCTGCAAGACCACGTAGTCTTTTCAGAAAAAAAAGCTGGATTTCACTTCTTTCTTCCTGCTTTTCCAGCCAAGCCATCGCTTTATTTAAACATTCAAAGGCTTCTGCATGTGTCAGTCCTACATCAGCATCAACGTGGTGATCAGTTTCTGATTCTTCATGTTTCTTGTTCTGTACTGATTCCACGATTTTATCATCTGTTATGATCTGATACCCTGGATCATTTGCATCACTGTATATCTATTCACTGACAACAGGGCCGCCGAGAGACTGAGCCAGGCCCGGGGCAGGGTCACCACCACTGGGCCCAGGGCAGGGCCGCCGACCCTACAGGACCGCTGACCTCCTCTCCCCCCAGGGCAGGGCCGCCAACCCTACAGGATCGCTGACCTCCCCTCCCCCCGCTGCAACTGCAAATACCTTGGCTGGCGGGGATCCCGAGGCCCCGCCAGCAGAAGAGGTCTTCCTCCAGCACTGCTCTTCACTCTGCCGCATGGCCTGCTCCTACGTCTGCTTTGTCTCTCACGTTGTGCATGCTCAGTTTCAAAACCGAGTTTCCATGGCCTGAGGGGAAAAGCAGCCGCTTGGCAGGCAATGCAGCAGAGTGAAGAGCAGTGCTGGAGGAAAACCTCTTCTGCTTGCGGGTCTGGGGGGGAACCCCCACCAGCTAAACCAGAGGCCCTGGCCTGAAGTCCTGCTGTGTCTGTTCCTCCCCAGCCTCCAAGGGGGGCCTGGTGCCGGAGTTTTCTCTCTCCTGCTCCTGTCAGAATGCAATCACCCAGGTCCTGTCAGGAGCAGGAGAGAGAGAGAGGGACCTCGGCGCCAGGTCCCCCTTGGAGGGCCGGGCCAGGGGAATTTTGCCTCCCCCTGCCCTCCCCCCCCCCCCCCCCCCCCCTCAGCAGCCCTGTCTGACATTGTCAACATCGCAATCGGAGCAACCAGGAACCTGTAGAAGATATCTGGCAATGTTTTCAAGGACATCGTCTTCTTCTTCGCCCTCTCCAGGTTTTTCTTTTTTGTTTAGAACTATGTTCCATGCATTTTTCAGGGTTTGTTTTTAACATGATTTCAAGCATCAGCAGCTATCTTTTATGTTCAGTTCTCTTTGGATCATGCCGCTTTCAGTTTCTCTGTCAGCCAAAATAAGTGTTTTTTAGCAGTTGTTTCCTGTAAAGTCGTTTCAATGAAACAATAACTCCTTGATCGATTGGCTGCATTAAAGATGTCACATTTGATGGCAAAAAAAGCACTTTGAATCTACCTTTCTCTTGCTCTCGGCTTTCAGCTGTAGAATGTGAAGGTGCATTGTTCAACAATAAATTGACATCTCCTTGTTTTCCTGGAAGAAGCTGAAATCTTTTCACCTCCGGTATGAAGCAAGTGTCGTACCAGCCAAGGAAAACCTCACAACTCATCCATGCTTTTTTTTTGGCTTCTGTACAACAACAGAAGGTTATGTATGTTTTTGAATGCACAAGGATTTTTAGATTTACCAATCAGCAATAACTCCAACATATGACTACCAGTTGCATTTCCCCCAACCAACAGTGTGACACGTCTTTTGATGATGTGAAACCAGGAGCAAATTGTTCCTTGTGACTAACCAGTGATTTACTGGGGAGTGATTTCCAATTCAGACCTGTTTTGTCTGCTCTTGATAAGATCATTAAATTGAAGAAGAAGAAAGTCATTAGCTGCTGGCAAATTTGCAGAAAGTTTCTCACCGTGGATTTCAATTTGCCTTATTCCGTGGTGGTGCTTGAAATTTCGAAGCCATTCAGTTTTGGCTTTGAAGTCTGAATCCCCATGAAGTTGCTTATTGAAAAACATTGCATTTTCGGCTAATGGTGGCCCAGAAATCGGGTGTCCCAAGGATCTTTTTTACAGCAACCAAAGATTTAGAGCTTTATCTACCTTTTCAATAGCTGACCTTTCCATGTTTTTTCTGGAACAGCCCCCTTCATCTTTTTCAAAAACTGAGACGCAGTTTACAATAGCATCACTTTTGGGCTCATTTTCAAAAGAGAAGGACGTCTATCTTTCGACATAAATAGGAAGATGGACGTCCTTCTCCCAGAGACGTCCAAATCAGTATAATTGAAACCGATTTTGGACGTCTCCAACTGCAGTCCATCGCAAGGACGTCCAAATTTCAAGGGGGCGTGTCGGATGCGTAGTAAAGGCGGGACTTGGGCGTGCCTAACAATTGGATGTCTTTGGCCCATAATCGAAAAAAACAAAAACGTCACTGATGAACACTTGTACATTTTCGCTGGGACGTGTTTTTATTACGAATAAGGCACAAAAAGGTGCCCGAAATAACCAGATGACCACCGGAGGGAATTGGGGATGACCTCCCACTACTCCCCCAGTAGTCACAAACCCCCTCCCACCCTCAAAACACATTTTTAGAAACATTTCGTGCCAGCCTCTATGCCAGCCTCAGATGTCATACTCAGGTCCATGACAGCGCATGCAGGTCCCAGGAGCAGTTTTAGTGGGTACCTCAGTGCACTTTAGACAGGCGGACCCAAGCCCATACCCGCCCCTACCTGTTACATTTGTGGAGGAAACAGTGAGCCCTCCAAAACCCACCACAAACCCACTGTACATGCCCGGTTGGTGTCCTGGCATGTCAGGGGGACCAGTGCACTACAAATGCTGGCTCCTCCCCCGTCCAAATGGCTTGCATTAGGACATTTTTGGCATGGACGTCTTTGGTTTCGAAAATTGCCAAAAGTCAGAAACGTCCATGTCTAGGGACATCCAAATCTGCTGGTATTTTCGAAACGAAAGATGGATGTTCATCTTTTTTTGAAAATACGGGTTTCCTTGCCCCTGGATGTCACCGTTTTGCAAGTACATCCAAATCGCAACTTGGATGTTTCTTTCTAAAATGCCCCTCTTTGTCTTTATTATGTCAGATATTGTTGATGTTCCTACACCATATTCTTCTGCCATATCTTTCCCTGACCCTCCCTTTCATAATTTCTCCACAATATCAATTTTCTGTTTTATTGACTGTTTCCTCTGCCACGTCCCCACAAGAGTAAGGCAGTAAGGGCTTTTCTCTACTGCAAATAATTCAAGAAAGGGCCAGAAAAGGAAAGGGCAGGGCTTTTCTCTGCGTAGACCGTGAGGATTGACTGGGAAAGTATTGGCAGATAATAGGTCTGGATAATTGGAAATCCGGATGATCGGTGTTCAGATAATCGGTGTTCTACTGTATTTAGAAAGTTGTAAATTTTGTACATAAGTAAAGCCATACTGGGAAAAGACCAAAGGTCCATCGAGCCCAGCATCCTGTCCCCGACAGCGGCCAATCCAGGTCAAGAGCACCTGGCAAGGCCATTTATATATGTGGAATGGTTTTTTTTTCCAGTGATGAAGAGTTTTGAGCTCTGAAGCTACAAAGTAATAAATTTAATGCAATTTGGAGAAAATGTTTCTTCACTTAACGTGTAACTAAACTCTGGAATTCGTTGCCAGAGAATGTGGTAAAGCTGGTTAGCTTAGCGCAGTTTAAAGAGAGTCTGGATGGCTTCCTAACGGAAAAGTCCATAGACCATTATTAAATTGACTTGGGGAAAATCCACTGCTTATTTGTGGGATAAGCAGCATAAAATGTATTGAGCTTTTTTGGAATCTTGCCAGGTATTTGTGACCAGGATTGGCCACTGTTGGAAACAGGATGGTGGGCTTGATGGACTTTTGGTCTGTCCCAGTGTGGCAATACTTATGTACTTATGAGCTCTTTGAAGCTTTTCCCACCCACTATTATTATTACATTAGCAGATATCTAATGCAGATTTCAATTTGATTGAGGATTGTATTTATAGTATATTTTGTGTAATGTTGGTATGTGTCAGTGGGGTATGAAACTTCTAGAGGGATATTGATTTCTCCTCTGAGCTGGAGGTGTGAAAGTGATTCACAGGGTGAACAACAGAGATTAACAAGTGCAAGGTGATGCATGTGGGAAAAAAGAACCCGAATTATAGCTACATCATGCAAGGTTCCACGTTAGGAGTTACGGGCCAAGAAAGGGATCTGGGTGTTGTCGTTGATAATACACTGAAACCTTCTGCTCAGTGTGCTGCTGCAGCTAGGAAAGCGAATAGAATGTTGGGTATTATTAGGAAAGGTATGGAAAACAGGTGCGAAGATGTTATAATGCCGTTGTATCGCTCCATTGTGCGACCGCACCTTGAATATTGTGTTCAGTTCTGGTCGCCGCATCTCAAGAAAGATATAGTAGAATTGGAAAAGGTGCAGCGAAGGGCGACTAAAATGACAGCGGGGATGGGACGACTTCCCTATGAAGAAAGACTAAGGAGGCTAGGGCTATTCAGCTTGGAGAAGAGACGGCTGAGGAGAGACATGATAGAGGTATATAAAATAATGAGTGGAGTGGAACAGGTGGATGTGAAGCGTCTGTTCACGCTTTCCAAAAATACTAGGACTAGGGGGCATGCGATGAAACTACAGGGTAGTAAATTTAAAACAAATTGGAGAAAATATTTCTTCACCCAACGCATAATTAAACTCTGGAATTCGTTGCCGAAGAACGTGGTGAAGGCGGTTAGCTTAGCAGAGTTTAAAAAGGGGTTAGACGGTTTCCTAAAGGACAAGTCCATAAACTACTACTAAATGGACTTGGGAAAATCCACAATTCCAGGAATAACATGTATAGAATGTTTGTACGTTTGGGAAGCTTGCCAGGTGCCCTTGGCCTGGATTGGCCGCTGTCGTGGACAGGATGCTGGGCTCGATGGACCCTTGGTCTTTTCCCAGGGTGGCATTACTTATGTACTTATGCACTTATTATGAATAGTTCTAATATATAACATGTAAACCACTTATACCACATAAAGGCAGTATATCAAGAATCTAATAAGCATAAAACATAAATATCTCTAGAAGCTTGTCTCAGAAGGGTGAAGGATGCAAGCAATTAAAACTCTCTTTACTTCAGTGTGCATGATAATAGTATCTCACCTATGGGTTGAGAGGATGAGCTTATTTTGTAGAAGACCACCAGAATTTGGACTCCTCGGAATGAAATCCTGATACTTCTGCAGTCATGCTCATTTGGGGTCAAGAAGCTGACCCCAGATAACTAGGTTACTGATCTGAGATCTTGGATTGGAAACTGCTTCAGCTTTATCATGAATCAACATAATCTAAAACTAAGCCCAGCAGTAACTCTATTTCCCATCTTTAAGAAATTATTTATATTGAAAATGTCTTGATTTTTTTTGCTTTGGGATAGAGTATCCAATGACTTTGGTCTTGTTTGAAGTATATGATTCTCATTTGCTTGGAATTGTTTGACTAGGGGGGTGGGAGCCAGGCATTCACAACTAGATTTTATACTTTTCTGGCACTTAAAAAAAAAACCTCATTCATAAATAGGCTAGTTTTTTATATTATGAACCAATGTACCTAGCAGTAGTGTAGTTCTAGTTCTTATCTATGTTCTGGGTTAGGGTCACAGCTGCATATCACATGACACAAAGTCACATGTGATGGATTTAAGGGTAGAAAGAATGGAGGGAGAAGAGATGAAAACTAAGTTTTCTCTTTGAGTGCAGGCATATCTGTGAACTCAAAACTGCCAAGCCAATGTAATCTTTTAATGTCTTATCAGGTACATTGGCAAGGCTCCAGGATCTAACAGCCTCACAGTTCAAGGAGAAAAATAACATTTTTCATTTTCCTTGCAAGAACTGAGGAGAGTTAACCAGATTTGGAATGATTGCACCATCCTAGATTAGTGCTGAGCTAGAGCTCTGGTTTGGTGTATATGAGGGAATCACACAACACATTCTCTGAAAACATGTCCCACCGTCTTTACAAATGAAAAAAATATAATTCATTCTGATATGGAAAATGTATTGTTAGTACATAGTACTTTGTCACAATTCAGACATTTCAGGTTAAGACTTACGCCAAGCCACCTCCCTACCCATCTTCAAATCTCTGCTTAAAACTCACCTCTTCAATGCTGCTTTCGGCACCTAACCTTTCGTGAAATATAGTATGCCCTATCAGACGGACTCTACACTTGTCTTTGACTGTACACTTGTCTCTAGATTGTACACCTGTCTTTTAGATTGTAAGCTCCTTGAGCAGGGACTGTCCTTCTATGTTTAAATTGTACAGCGCTGCGTAACCCTGGTAGCGCTTTAGAAATGTTAAGTAGTAGTAGTAGTAGTAGGTTCACAATTTCATGTGAATGCTCCTCACCAGACCTTCTTTTCTTAATTTCTGTTTTCTAACACAGTTGACTTCTGATTTATCTACGTATCTAGGTACTTACAGTTAAGTGAAGCTGAAATATATATTTTGTAAGAGAGAAAGATGAGAACAATTGTATAGGTACATACCCCCCCCCCCCCCCCCGATATTTAGCATTATTTAATCAGCCAGGAACGGCTCTTGGCCGGTTTAAATAGCACTCAACTGGCTATCCGCGATTATTCAGCGAGAGATAGCCAGAGGATAGGGTTAAATGGTTATTTCTCTCAATGGAGGAGGGTGAACAGTGAAGTGCCGCAGGGATCAGTACTGGGACCGATTTTATTTAACATATTTATAAAAATATGGAAATCGGAATGACAAGTGAGGTGATTAAATTTGCAGATGACAAAAAATTATTCAAGGTTGTTAAAACATGTGCGAACTGTGAAATATTGCAGGAAGGAAATTGGAAGACTGGGCATCCAAATGGCAGATGAAATTTAATGTGGACAAATGCAAAGTGATGCACATTGGAAAGAATAATCCGAATCATAGTTACCTGATGCTAGGGTCCACCTTGAGGGTCACACTCAGGAAAAAGATCTAGGTGTCGTTGTAGATAATATGCTGAAATCTTCTGCTCAGTGTGCGACGGCAGCCAACAAAGCAAACAGGATGCTAGGGATTATTAGGAAAGGGATGCTGAATAAGACTGAAAATACTATAATGCCTCTGTACCTCTCTCCATGGTGCAACCGCACCTTGAGTACTGCATTCATTTCTGGTTGTCGTATCTCAAAAAAATATATAGCGGAATTAGAAAATATTCAAAGAAGAGCGACCAGAATAATAAAGGGGATGGATCTCCTCTTGTATGAGGAAAAGCTAAAGAGGTTAGGGCTCTTCAGCTTGGAAAAGACACGGATGAGGGGAGATATGATTGAGGTCTACAAAATTCTTAGTGGTGTAGAATGAGTAGAAGTAAATCGATTTTTTTTTTTTTTTACTCGTTCCAAAAGTATAAAGACTAGGGGACACTCAAGGAAGTTACATTGAAATACTTTTAAAACAAATAGGAGGAAATATTTTTTCACTCAATGAATAGTTAAGCTCTGGAACTCTTTGCCGGAGGATGTGATAACAGCGGTTAGCGTATGTGGGTTTAAAAAAGGTTCGGACAAGTTTCTGGAGGAAAAGTCTATAGTTTGCTATTGAAACAGATATGGGGAAGCCCCAGGATTGGTAGCATGGAATGTTGCTACTAATTGGGTTTCTGCCAGGTACTTGTGACCTGGCTTGGCCACTGTTTGGAAACAGGATACTGGGCTAGATGGACCATTAGTCTGACGCTGTATAGTTACTCTTATGTTCTTAGTAATCTCCCGCTGAATATTTGTGGACAGTGCTTAGTGGCTAACTGGTTATATCGCACTATATATCCGGCAATCCTCTAATATTCAGTTTATTGCCGGCTATGTTTGGCAACCAAATTGGGCCACCCAAATAGCAGGCCTATCTTTGGCTGCTATAAACTTAACCTGCCACCTCTGAGCCTGGATATTCAATGCCAGGCCGTTTCTAGTGACCAGCATTGAATATCCTGTTTGTTTTTGACCAGTTTCAACTTAACCGGTTAAGCCAATATTCAGCGCTGGCTGGTTAAAACCAGCCAAAGATAGGCCTGCTATTTCAGAGGCCGAATATGGCTGCCAAACTTTGCCAGTGATGTGCCGAATATTAGCGGGTAGTTGGCTATATCATGCTATATAACCGGTTATCTTCTAAGCGTGACTGGGAATATTCAGCGGGAGATAACAGGCTATCTCCTGCTGAATATTCCTGGATAGCCAGTTAAGCACTATTTAACCGGCCAGGAGCTATTCCTGGCCAGTTAAATAGCACTGAATATTGGGCGGTATGTAAGATATATGTGCATTTACAGAATAGTGTTTAGGTGGAATTTTGGCATTTAAGTGTATCTGTGCCATCTATGTATTGTATTGTATCCTCTTGATTTAATGTAAGCCACATTGTGCCTGCTCATGTGGGAAAATGTGGGATAAAAATGCACCAAATAAATAAATATGTACACACACACACACACACACATGCATGCACACGCCATTATTCTATCCATTTAGGCATGTATTCAGCACATAAATGTTAGTGGCCACTTTATACAATTATTCCCATATTGTTATACATGTATCCCCCAAATTTAGGTTTGGGGGGGGATTTGGGGGGCTGAGCACCCAAGGTAAGGGAGCTGTGCACCTGGGAGCTATTTGTGGGGTTTTTTAGAATTTTTAGAAGTGCCTCCTAGGGTGCCCGTTTGGTGTCCTGGCATGTCATGGGGACCAGTGCACTACAAATGCTGGCTCCTCCCATGACCAAATGCCTTGGATGTAGCCGGGGTTCAGATGGCCGCTTTTAACTTCCATTATCGCTGAAAAACAAAAGCGGCCATCTCAAACCCGGCTAAATCCAAGGCATTTGGCCGGTTCGAACCATATTATCGAAATAAAAGATGGCCGGCCATCATTTTCGATAATACGGTTACGGCCAGCTGTTGCGCTGCCGCCAAAAATAGATTGCCGGCGATCTATTTCGCTTGCGCCGTTAGATTATGCCCCTCTATGTTACTTAAAGGAAAGATAACAACATGCCACAGCTTGAGGAAAGAGGTGACAGGGGAGGAACTGAAGAGAGGAGAGAAATTGTCATTTCTACTTCTTGACTGTTTACATAAGTGTATAGATTACTATGTTTTGTAATCTAGGCATGGACTTGCAAACTCCACCCACACTCAACCCAAACTCCATCCCTGTACATACCTACTGGCAAAGTACGCGCCATCATGTCATGGTATGTACTTTTACGCCAGTTGATATTTATAACAGGAGGGAAAATGACTATAAAATTACACCTTAAATATGTGTGCTTGAATGTGTGTCTCTGTGAGAGACAGAGAGAAGTACTATGTGTATGTGGCATGTTTTGACTGGATTTCTACAAAAGCGGGTGACTTACAATTTAGGCGCACCACATTACAGAATACACATTGCAAATTGTGCATGAAAATCTTAATGCCAATTAGTGCTGATAATTGCTTGTTAACATCCAATTAATAGCACTGATTAGCTAGTTAACCAATTAAGTTACGTGCATTGTTATAGAATATGCTTTGATTTCCACATGGAAATTAAGGTGCCATATATAGAATCCGAGGGTTTTGCAAAATAAATCCTAAAATCCAGTGCCAAACATGGTCTTTTTCGAACCAGAAAAACGTCTATCTTTTTGATTCAAAAATCGCCCTATTTTAGATGTTTTTATGCTCTGTGCGTCTTTCTTTTAGGGCCATTTTCAAGGGAAAAACACACAAAAACAAGCCATTGGAATGTCTGGGGGCTAGCAGACCTACTAGATTGGCCACACAGACATCCCAGCAGAGCAGTGGTCCAGCCTTGGGGGCACTGCAATGAACTTCACATAAAAAAAATCCCAGGTACACAACACATCATAACCCCCTTATATTATATGGTGAGCCCTTCAGGAATAGCAAAACATGTACTGTACCCAACTGTACACCACTACAATAGCCCTTATGCCTGCAGGTGTCACCTATGGGTTCAGTAGGTATTTTGTGGGTTTTGGGTTACTCACACTTTCCTCCACAACTATACCAGTTAGAGTGAGATATGGGCCTGGGTCCCCTTCTCTGCAGTCTAGTGCACTGACCACTAGGCTACTCCAGGGACCTGCTTGCTGCTCTAAGAGGTATGGTCATTATATCTGCAGCTCTCATAGAACCTGGCATGTACTATCACTTTCACCTCTTAGGGGGGTGGGAGGGGGACAGTGACCACTGGGAGATTAAGGGGAGGGGCATGTCTTTATCCCTCCTGTGGTTATCTGGACAGTTGGGCTCCTTTTTGGCATTTAGTTGTTATTGAAACAGGCCTAGCCAAAACGTCCTAATTTTTGCCCTGGACATTTTTACAATGTTCAATTATCGCAGAAAAATGTCCAAATTGTAAGCCTGCCTTAGTCCTGCCGAAAACACATCTCCAACATGCTCCTTTGAGATTTAGACAAACTGCCTAGAAAGCCAGAGTTTTGAAAATAGCAATTTGGACCTTTTTTTACAAACAAAAAAAAAAATCTATATTCTGCTTTATGACATTTTTTGGACGTTTTTCTGTTTCAAAAATGAACCGCTTAGTATTTTTAATTCAATTCACTTTGGAAATTATTTTTGCAATCATGAGACTCATACGCAAAGTAGTTTGCCAAATGAGATTGTCCTTATGTTATAGAGGTGTAATTATGAACTCTGGGGGTCAATTCTGGACAGTCAAAGTGTGGTGAAACAGATGTGGACCATAGCGCAAAAGAACTCAGATGGAAGGGTGAACAAATCCTCTCTGTGGCAGCACTTATATGTATTCATCACAACCTGAACTGTACACCGCCTTGAGTGAATTCCATATTATTATTATTATTAACATTTGTATAGCGCTACCAGACGCACGCAGCGCTGAACACCTGACATAGAGAGACAGTCCCTGCTCAATAGAGCTTACAATCTAAAAATAATACAGACAGACAAGACAATTAAGGGTGAGGGGAAGTACTGGGTGAGAAGGAACAAGGGGAGGCAATTGAGTAGTAGCTAGGAGCCAAAAGCCGAAAGTAAATAAATCCTAATAAATAAAATGAAAAGACAGCTCCAACAATCTGACTTTCATTTACAGGCAAAGCACTT
This sequence comes from Microcaecilia unicolor, assembly GCF_901765095.1. Lineage (NCBI taxonomy): Eukaryota > Metazoa > Chordata > Amphibia > Gymnophiona > Siphonopidae > Microcaecilia > Microcaecilia unicolor. The sequence continues at coordinate 541,044,863 of NC_044032.1, read as the reverse complement.
ACAAGCTGTTCCATAGGCACAATTTGAGTTTTCACAGGTTTTAATTAACTGTGCTGAGTTAGGGGGTTCCACTTCAACATTCCATCTCACAATTCAGTGTAACCCTTTTTTTTCACATGGATAAGCATCAGGCATGTTACTTGAATATAATTTAACAGTTTGTAGGGATGTCAGGGCTGGTTCCAGCTTGAGCTGGGACCAGCTTTCACTGGGGGGCGATTGGCACACAAAATCCACTCACTCCTCATTCATCTTTCTCTCAATAAGTCAGTCCAGGCCACTGAACCAAAAGGGTTTACTTAATTTGGATACTTCAAGCACAAAGGGGACACCTTCTCAACAATAATATGTACAAGCAGAGGTAGAAAAAAATAGTTTCCAACACTTACAATCTCTAATATGTTTTCCTTATGGACACTTTTTCTGGGTACAGGTTCTTGATAACAATTCTTTTTGGGTTTACTGTCAGGGGAGGGTTGGGGGGTAGGGACTCTTCCCTTAGAAGAAAGCTTTTCTGTCAGTTCCTTACCTTGGTAAATCCCAGAAACTTCCTTCTTGTACCTTCCTGCTTCTCAAGGTTGGATCTTTTAATATTCCTCTCCTTAATCTCCTTGGCAGGATGTGGTGATGGGCTGGTTCCCCATTCCACTTACTACCTGAGGCTCCCCACCGCTTCACCCTCTTCCCTTTGCTTAATGATGCAATGGCCAGGGAAGCAGAAGACAAAAGAAATTCAAATTGGGCTGGGTATTTATACCAGTATGGTTTCTCTCCAAGAGGTGTCTCCTTTTACCATTTGTCACTGATTAGGAGAGTCAGCCCTTTGTTCTAGAAGCTGTGGGGGTATGCAGAAGTCAAAGTACATTAATCTTGTAAAGCCAGTAGATGTCTCTGCAATCCTTAAGGGAGCAGAACTTTAAGGGTCTCTACAACTGTAAATATGGCCTGTTTTGAATTTATTTTTTAACTTCTCAAGGAAACCCACTTGATTTTTCACTTGATTAACTGAAATACTACCCCATTACAAAACTTCTTCTGGGCCCTTCAACCATTGTTAATACAAGTATTATTTTTTTATTACATTTGTACCCCACGCTTTCCCACTCATGGCAGGCTCAATGCGGTAGGCAACGGAGGGTTAAGTGACTTGCCCAGAGTCACAAGGAGCTGCCTGTGCTAGGAATCAAACTCAGTTTCTCAGGACCAAAGTCCACCACCCTAACCACTAGGCCACTCCTCCACTCCATGAGTTCAGTCCCTAGTAGTTAGGCCTTATTAGCAAGCAGAGTAATAAAAAAAGCAAATTTTCAGATTGAGAAGGGGCAGTGGAATGTAAGGAAGTCACTCTTCCAAGTGGATACTCTTTTAAATGACAAGATTCAGCCAAGGGAAGTCTTGCCTCACTAATTTGCTTTATTGTTTTGAAGGTGTAAATATTTGGATAAAGGTGAGCCGGTTGATGTAGTGTATCTAGATTTTCAGAAAGCTTTTGACAAAGTTCCTCGAGAGACTCCTGCGAAATTAAAATGTAATGGGATAGGAGGCAATGTTCTGCTGTGGATTAGGAACTGGTTATTGGACAGACAACAGAGGACGTCATATTGAAAATGCCCCTCTAAACATTTATGCATTTGAAGATTTTTAAGCATCAACACTGTAAATGGCCATTTTTCTCAATGGAGGAGGGTGAATAGTGGAGTGCCGGGATCTGTACTAGGACTGGGTCTATTTAACATATTTATAATTGATCTGGAAATCAGAACAAGGTGAATTGATTAACTTTGCAGAGGACACAAAACTATTCACAGTTGTTAAAACACATATGGGCAGTGAAAAATTGCAGGAAGACCTTAGAAAATTAGAAGACTGGACATACAAATGGCTGATGAAATTTAATGTGAACAAATGCAAAGTGATGCACATTGGGAAGAATAATCCAAATCATGGTTAACTGATTATAAGGGTCCACCTTAGGAGTCAGCTCCTAAGAAAAAGATCTAGGAGTCATTGTAGACAATACTCTTAAATCTTCTGCCCAGTGTGCAGCAGTGGCAGCCCAAAAAAGCAAACAGGATGTTAGGAATTATTAGGAAAGGAATGGAAAATAAGACCAAGAATATTATAATACCTCTGTAACGCTCCATGATGCGACCTCACCTTGAGTATTGTGTTCAATTCTGGTCACTGTATCTTAAAAAAGATATAGCAGAATTAGAAAAGGTTCAAAGAAGAGTGACCAAAATGATAAAGGGGATGGAACTCCTTTTATATAAGGAAAGGCTAAAGAGGTAGTGCTCTTCACAACCTAAAAAGAAATGGCTGAGGGAGATGATTCAGGGCTACAAAATCCTGAGTGGTGTAGAATGGGTAAAAACTGAATTGATTTTTTACTCTTTCAGAAAGTACAAAGACTAGGGGACACTCAATGAAATTTCATGGAAATATTTTTAAAACAAACAGGAGGAAATATTTTTTTCACTCAAAGGATAGTTAAGCTCTGGAACTTATTGCTAGAGGATGTGGTAACAGCGGTTAGCATATCTGGGTTTTAAAAAGGTTTGCAATGGAGAAAAAAGTGAGGACAGTTCAAAGAGGATATCAGGAAGTCTTTAATGTGGATAGCTTAAAAACAACCCAACACAGCCATGTTTTGGTACCAAAGCCTGTATCAGGGGTCAAATAAATCTCTTGTGTTGTGGCTGGTGGCTTAACCAAGATATACATATTACGTGAAGGTTACAAGCTACAGATTTCCATAGCTATATGGCTTCCTTAACTTGAGAAAATGAAAAAAAACCTCTCAGCTGTAAAACACCGGAGCTGCAAAACTCGTCAATGACTGCACAATTACACTATTGATGTCATTGACAAGTTTTGCAGCTGCGGCATTTTACAGCTGAGAGGTTTTTTTTTATTTTCTTAATTTAAGGAAGCCATATAGCTATGTATATCTCTATTGGTTAAGCCACAAGCCACAACACAAGAGATTCATTTGACCCCTGAGGCAGGCTTTTGTGCTGAAACACGGCCGTGTCGGGTCGTTTTTAAGCTATCCACATTAAAGACTTCCTGATATCCGCTTTGAGCTGTCCTCCCTTTTTTGTCCATTGCTTTTGTTGCATGTGAGGATTCTTCTCTTCCCTTTTCGTTTTCCTTTTAAAAAGGTTTGCCATTGCTTGCCCTAGGATTGGTAGCATGGAATGTTGCTACTATTTGGGTTTCTGCCAGGTACTTGTGACCTGGATTGGCTACTGTTGTAAGCAGGATACTGGGCTAGATGGACCATTGGTTTGACCAAGTATGGCTATTCTTATGTTCTTAAGCAGCAGAGAAACTGACAGGTTATTTAGCCAGCTGACAGTGGCTTGAATTAATGCCTGACACTGCCCAGCATCTAAGGAAAAATCATTAGTTTGAGTCAGACAGATCATCTTATCAGAACACAGAGCCAATGCATCAAATAACAGAAGCTCAGGCAGGAAGCAAAGAGGGCACGCAGGGAATTAAAAGATGCTAAACAATCTTTTTGTTTCAGGGGGTTTACTGTCTTTCATAGAAATTACGTGAAGGTTACAAGCTACAGATTCCCATAAATTAAACTGCAAATACTGTCACAGGTGTATTGTTTATCACCTTTGGGAAAAAATGAATATCCTGTTTTCAACATCGTTTAAATATTTAAAAATTACTTTTTTCTCTTAGACCTCCTGTTTATAGTCTCGGTGCAAAATTTATTGTGAAATCAGTGCCCTGTGATACCCAGGCAGAACCTTGCTGACTACCTAATCACACATGGCTCTTTGATTCTTCTTTTGCCTCTGTTTTTCTTGCTGTACATAGAGTTGGCATTCTCCTTGTTGCTCATTTAATGGTTGGCTTCATGTAAAAAGGTGCTAGAAAATCAAAGTTGGACCCAAAAAGCAGCCCTAGCGCTGCTTCATGAACTTATGAGAGGTGAAATAGGCACCTGCTTAGCAGTGTCGTAGCCAGAAGGCAATGTTTAGGTGGGCCAGCAGGTTGGATGGGTGGAGCACTAGAATTGAAAGAGAAAAACCCATCACCTGATTCACCTCTGCTCCACTCCCAATAACTTCAATGAAGGTAGCAGTGCAGGTTTCAGTGGCTGCAGGCCACATTGAGGGCTAGAAAAAGGGAAAGTACAAAAGACTGCATTCTTCAGTCACCATTTAGCCATAGTCCTGCAACACATATGCTCCCTCCCCCCATGGTATTGAAGCCAAATACATTCTGCATCCACAAAATCCCCTGGCCCTCCCCCAACAATGGATGCAGAGCAGAGCTATGACATTTCTCCATAAAACTCACCAAAGAAATGTTTTCTAGTGTAATCTCAAAAACAGACATATTTAAAGCAATTTTTAAAAAACCTTTAAAACAAAGGTCCCTCAGAACCTAGAGCAAATTTACCATGCCAGCACTAACTTCCAAAACAAGGATCCTACCGAAATATTACAATGGAGCCCTAAAATATCAATACATTTATCAGGTAAACTGAACAAGCCAAATCATGCCTACCTTGAAGGTGCTCTCGAGCAGGTCTAAATGTCATGCCTAGATTATTCATGTACGTACATAGATTGTGTATTTTATAATCGATGTATATACTTGTGAATTCCACCCACACTTCACTCAAGTTCTGCCCCTGTACACTCTTACCAGCAAAGTATGTGGCTAGGACATCTACTTTCACCGTTTTTGCACCAGTTTTATGGAACTCTATTCCGCTCAACGTTCGAACTGAACTTTCTTTGAAAAAAGTTCAAAGCTCTTCTTAAAACTTACTTTTTTATTCAAACTTTCCCACCAACACTCCAATCCCTATAATCCTGTTGGGGTTTATGCTGCTTAATACCCTTGTATACATTACACGCTTCCTCTCTCAATGTCTGCTTTTCATCACCCTCCCTTCTTTCTGTTTTTTACAGAAAATAATGCTTCCCTTTTCAGTTGATTAATATAAGTTAAGTTCCCTATCTACATCTTTACCATTTTCTTCCTTTTCTTTTAATATGCATTTATGTTGTCATTTTATAGCGCTTACATACTTATTTTATTTGTGGTATATAGTAAATAAATTTGAAATGTGAAATCTATGCACCATCATGTCATGGTGTTCACTTTTACGCTGGTCAGTGTTTTATGAGAGGCCATTTACTTGCACATGTGACCACATACCCTTGAAAATGCTTTATAAAATTACTCTCACTGTTCCACAAAATGCCTTAATAAATGAATTGATTGAATCCTTTCCGTGTATTCCATCAGTTAAACCAGTGCAGATTCTCATCACTGATCCGTGGGAAATTTTACCACATCCTAGAAGCCTCAAGCCATTAATGATGAATCACCTGATCAAGCAGAGAGAGACAAAATGTCTTCAAGTATCAGGAAATTCAGAGGTCCTTTTACTAAGTTGCACTAACAGATTTAGCACAAGCTAAATGATAGCACGCCCATAGGAATATAATGGGCATCTTATCATTTAGTGCATGCTAATCATTAGTGTGAGCTAAATCCATTAGCGCACCTTAGTAAAAGAACCCCTTAGTCTGAGACCAAGAAAATGTGACAGAAGGATACATAAATATTTTCCATAGTTTTGGGGCACCATGGGTCTGGTTAAAAAGAATTTCTATTCGAACCGGGATAAATTGCCTATATATGTATCATCTTTGAACTCCAGAAAGAAGCTGTCTTTGGTACAATGTAAATTTGAGAGACTGAGATTATACTCCACATACCTGGGTTTAGGAGTGAGGTTCATTACTGTCATGCTGTGTTCAAAAATAATCAATTGCCCACAAATCATTGCCCACAAAGGAAACTGCAGCTTTTCTATTCTAGCATTACACCCGGAAACATGATACTTTAATGTCATTTAATTTAATCTGCATTTATATTCCACTTAACTATGTAGCTCAAGGTGGATTACAGCAAGAATCCAGGAAACAAAATAAGAAGTCAGCAGTGCTTACATTATCAGTGTAAAATTGCATTCAAAAAATTGAATAAATATGAAGAATTTGATCATATATATGAGAATAACCTATCTAGAAGTGTAAATTTGCCAGTTACAATAGAACCAGTGTGTCTAAAAATCAATAGAGCAATAATGCAAATAAAAATCCAAACCCTCCCAGGTTAGTCTAGAGCATTCATCCTCAGCATAAGTATTTTGAAAACGGCCAAGTCTTCAAGCAGTGACATAGTAACATAGTAGATGACGGCAGAAAAAGACCTGCACGGTCCATCCAGTCTGCCCAACAAGACAAACATATGTGTAAACCTTACCTTGATTTGTACAAGCCTTGTTCAGGGCACAGACCGTACAAGTGCCTGGATCTCAAGTAATTATTAATTGACCCTATTTCTTTGGGTAACATATGCCACATATCTGGGACAGGTACATACTTCCACACACTTTAATGTGTATCTGCCCCATTTAAGAACATAAGAATTGCCATACTGGGTCAGTTGAAAGGTCCATGTAGCCCAGTATCCTGCTTCTAACAGTGTCCAAGCCAGGTCATAAGTACCAAAAGTAGCAAGATTCCATTCTATGTACCTCCAGGATAATCAATGTCTTATTTTAATTATTTTCAGTGCTTGATATACCGCTGATCTTTCTTTATGTTTTTCCACACCTTCCAGGTATTTATCCCTGTGGCAGATTTATCATTCACAAAAAGCCAAACCTTTTTCAACAGCCTCACTGCAATATTGCTTACAAAAATATTGAACTGAACTAGAACAAGGATTGATCTCTTCAACACACCACTAGTAATGCCTGGGGTGAACTTCATTTACCAGTGCACACACACCCAAGTGCACAGACATACACGCACACATGCACTTCACATACACCACTCACCATGTACATAAAACAAATACCTCCTACACCCCCTGCCATTCTGCTGAAATGCACTTTTTACTACATTTCTCTTCAATGAGTTTCCCAAATATATATGACCGAGTCTGCCAACAGAGGAAGAAGAAATGTATTGTGTGTCACACTCTAAGGTGGTCATTTACTGACTAAGGGGGTCTTTTACTAAGCCCGGTAGCATTTTTAGCTCGCGTTAGAAATCAGCTGGCGGTAAATGCCGAACAGTCCATTATATTCCTATGGGCATTTCAGCATTTACCACCAGCTGATTTCTACCATGAGCTGAAAACACTATCACGGCTTAGTAAAAGATCCCTCAATAATGTGCAGGCCAAACATTTTTGTTTTGCCCAGTTCCCCTGTTCTTTTGGGGATTTTTACAAATTTTGTTTAGGTTTTTTTCTGTTGTTGTATTGGGAGTAATGTAACCAACAGCACATTACACACTATTGCTCAACAGTGGGTACAAACTATCACTCAGCATCAGTGGTGTGCTGGTAAATTTTTAACAACAGGCTCTCTCCCCGGTCCACCTCAGCGCCCCCCCCCCCCGTCCACCTCGGCGCCCCCCCCATCCACCTCTGCGCCCCCCATCCACCCCTGCGCCCCCCACCCACCTCTGCGCCCCCCCCCCAAAAAAAATTGCAGAGCTGACTATACCGGGGGGGGGGGGGTGGCAGCGGCCAACACATTACTCTCTCCAGGAAAAAAAAATGAAATGATCCCAGGTTCCAATCTAATTCATGTTTAATATGGGATAAAATGCCATAAATAAGTAAATAAACATAAACTTTTAACGTTCAGCATCTGATTCTCAAAGTGGACATATTCCAAACACTATAATGAAAATAAAATTATTTTTTTTCTACCTTTGTTGTCTGGTGACTTTGTTTCTCTGATCATGCTGGTCCAGTATCTGATTCTGCTGCTCTCTCTGTTCCCTTGACTCCGTTTCCAGGGCTTCCTTTCCATTTATTTCTTTTCTTTCCTCCTTTCTTCTTCATTTCTGGTCCTCCGCATACTTGACTGTACAGTGGATCCAGCTTCTGCCTATTTTCTCCATCCATGTGCAGTTTCTCTCCTCACTTCCTTTTCCCTCATCTAATCTCCTTCCTCTATCTTCCCTCCATGTCCAGCATTTCTTCTCTCTCCCTTCCCTCCATCCATGTCCAGAATTTCTCTTGCTCTCCCCGCCATCCATGTCCTGAAACTCTCCTCTCTCCCCTGCCCCTCTCTATCCATCCATACCCAGCAATTCTCTTCTCTCCCCTGCCCCCTCTGCCCAGCAATTCTCTCATCTGCCCATCCATGCCCAGCAATTCTCTCCCCTGCTTCCCTCTGCCCATCCATGGCCAGCAAATCTCTCCCCTGCCTCCCTCTGCCCATCCATGGCCAGCAATTCTCTCCCTCTGCCCATCCATGCCCAGCAGTTCTCTCCCCTGCCCATCCGTGCCCAGCAATTCTCTCCCCTGCCCCCCTCTGCCCATCCATGCCCAGCAATTCTCTCCCCTGCCCATCCATGGCCAGCAATTCTCTCCGCTGCCTCCCTCTGCCCATCCATGCCCAGCTGTTCTCCTCCCTTGCCTCCCTCTGCCCATCCATGCCCAGCAGTTTTCTCCCCTGCCCCCCTCTGCCCATCCATGCCCAGCAGTTCTCTCCCCTGCCCATCCGTGCCCAGCAATTCTCTCCCCTGCCCCCCTCTGCCCATCCATGGCCAGCAATTCTCTCCCCTGCCTCCCTCTGCCCATCCATGCCATCTGTTCTCCTCCCTTGCCTCCCTCTGCCCATCCATGCCCAGCAGTTTTCTCCCCTGCCCCCCTCTGCCCATCCATGCCCAGCAATTCTCTCCCCTGCCCATCCATGGTCAGCAATTCTCTCCCCTGCCCCCCTCTACCCACCCATGCCCAGCAGGTCTCTTCCCTGCCCCCCTCTACCCACCCATGCCCAGCAGGTCTCTCCCCTGCCCCCCTCTACCCATCCAGCGATTCTCCTCCCTCCCCTGCCGCTCTGAAGCATGTCCAAAGATGTCCTTCGCTCCCACCATCCCCTCCCGCTCCCCTCCGTCTTTTTTTAATTACCTCCGTCGAAGCGCCGCCATTTAAAGCCCTGCTGCGTGCTGGCCGGCCGTCTCCAGGCTTCCCCTGCTTGCTACGGATGATGTTCGTGCCTTAGTCCCGCCTTCACGAAAAAAGGAAATGACGTCAGAATGAAGGCGGGACTAAGGCACGAACATCATCTGAAGCAAGCAGGGGAAGCCTGGAGACGGCAGGCCAGCACACAGCAGGGCTTTAAATGGCGGTGCTTCGACGGAGGTAATTAAAAAAAGACGGAGGGGAGCGAGAGGGGAGCGAGAGGGGAGGGTGGGGGCGAAGGACATCGTTGGACATGCTTCGGAGCGGCAGGGGAGGTAAGCATGGCCAGTGATGGCACCCTCCTGTCATGCTTACCTCCTGCAATGGAGCTGGCTCGCCCCCAACAACAACCGGCTCGCAAGAGCTGTCAAAATTTAACAAGCGGCTCTTGCGAGCCGGTGCGAGCCGGCTCCAGCACACCACTGCTCAGCATGCACTATTGACTAATATCATTCACATCTCTGTGCACATGTCATCACTTGGCTTCTGTTGTGATTCCCTATACTCCTTCCCATTCTCTGCGCTCATTAGATTCCTATAGACTTGTCCTTCCTTCAACCAAAGTGGCTCATTATGAATCTACCAGACATTCTGCTTTCCAAAACTTTGGAATGACCTCCCACCACCCCTTTGATTAGAACTTTCTTTTCCTCGATTTAAGACTCTTCTCAAATCCCATTTTTTTTTAACTAGCTTTTGGTTCCAACCTGACCAGCACTTGAGTGCTTCTGATTGTTTTCCATCCACTGGGTACTATTGCAGGGGCTCTGCGCTGCCTATTGCAGGTGGAAGTTGTTTTAAGATGTCTATTTGCACTTCAGTTCCTTTGTAACATATTAGGTTCTTTGTCTGGTGTCCTGATTTGTGTCTAGGTGTGCTTAGTTCTTGGATGTATGGTACTTTTCCAATTTTAAGTTGGGGTTCTTTTCTTATTACATGTTTGTAATTTTACTTTGTAAACTGCTGCAACCTTTTCTAAGATGGCGATATATCAAACGTACCCATAAATACAAACATAAACTAACCCATTTTATACAACTGATTCTACAATGAATAATGTGCATGAATTGCATTAGCTTGTGCTGTTAGTTAATCCCCCCCCCCCCCCCCCCCCCCACAGAAATGTGTTCTTCCCAGCTTGTTTTTAATTGCCTAGTGGTGGAATTTGTAGGAGGCTTTGGGGCTCATTTTCAAAACAGAAAAACATCCAAGAAGTGGCATAAATCTGCATTTGGACCTTTTTCTCACAAAATGTCCAAATTAGTATTTTTGAAACCAATTTTTAGATGTTTTCCCATGAAGTTCGTCAAAAGTGTGTTCAAATCACAAGGGGGCGTGTAAAGGGTGGGAACACTTGAACATTTTTTCAGAAATAATGAAACAAAACAAAACCATCCAGGACTAAACCTAAAACATTTTGAGCTGGACCTGTTTTTATAAAAAACATAAGGCACAAAAAGGTGCCCTAAATGACCAGATGACCACTGGAGGGAATCAGGGATGACCTCCCCTTACTCCCCCAGTGGTCACTGATCCCCTCCCATCCCCCTTAAAATGTGAATAAAAAACATTACCAGCCTCTATGTTATACTCAGATCCATTAGAGCAGCATGCAGGTCCCTGGAGTAATCTAGTGGTGGGTGCACTGCATTGAAGACAAGTGGACCCAGGCCCATACCTCTCCCTACTTGTGGTGGAAAAAACTCACCAGAAATCCATTGTACCCTTCACCCATAATGGCTATTGAAGTGGTGTACAATTGGAGGTAGTGGGTTTTGGATGGTTTGGGGGGGCTCAGCAGACAAGATAAGGGAGCAACGGTGAAATGTGTACCTGGGAGCATTTATTTGAAGTCCACTGCAGTGCCCCATTGCTCACTTGGAATGTCTATGTGGCCAGTCTACTAAGAATTCTGGCTCCTCCTACATCCCAATGGCTTGATTTTGTGCATTTTTTACTTGAACTTTTTTTTTTTTCAAAAATGAACCAAGAAGATAAACGCACAGAGCACAAAAAAATCTAGCAAACAGCCATTTAAAAAAAAAAAAAAAATAGATGTTCTGTTTTGAAAATGGCTTATATTCCCCACTTGAATTTTGGACGTTTTTAGCAAAATGTCCAAAGTTGGATTTAGACATCATATTGAAAATGCCTCCATGTATAAGCCTAAAATGTGGTAAGAAATGCGTAATAATTGCGCACAATGCATACTTATACTTCTGTTTTAGTTTTATGCTACTATTTATCATTTCTATAGCGCTACTAGACGTACGCAGCACTGTGCACTAAACACTGATGAGACAGTCCCTGCTCAATATAAATTACAATCTATTTGAGACAAACAGGATAAATAAGGAATTGGGGAATTCTTATGGTGGGGATGTATAAAACAGACATGGGTACTGAACAAGTGACTAGGAGTTATAAGTTAAAAGCAGCCTCAAAAAGATGGGCTTTTAGCCTAGATTTGAAAACGACCAGAGACGGAGCATGACGTACTCAGTCAGGAAGTCTATTCTAGACTTGCAGTGCAGCAAGATACTCAGCCTTTCCCATCAAAAACCACTCAGAGCTGCTTATAATGGACCCAACTGCTCCTGTGGCAGTTTTAATGTTTTTTTTCTTTGGATAGATGTTAAATTAGTCCTAAGGCCTTTATTCAATAAAGATTTTTGTTTTTACACATTTGTAATGAATGCCCTTAATGTAGTGCTGTTAACACTATTTTGGGGATAAAGTGGCCCTTCCCTCTGGCACCAGTGTTTCCATTCTTTTAGGACCAGTGATACAAAGGACAAGGTGATTGAAACAGAAAAATGAAGGCAAACAAAGACCATGTGGCCTATCCAGTCTGCCCATTCATGCCATCTACTATCCCTACCACTCCCTTAGAGATCCTATGTACTTGTCCTACGCTATTTTGGGTGAGATGGGGGGGGGGGGGGAATTATGAGCTCAATATGCACTGTCATGCATATGCCTCATAGTGGCAAAATCTAAACAAAGCCGTTTTGGCAACAAAAGGGGGGAGGGACCAGAGAGTTTCAAAACATGGTCAAAATGATTCTGGGGTTCTCCTTTTCCCATCCTTTCAACGGAAAAGTAGGTGCATGCAGATGAAAGCTACACTTGTGTTACAACTGGAATAGAGATGATATTGTGATGCCTAAGGTTTAACTATCAGCAACCTGATATGGGTTCAGAATGGTGACTAATTTTATCATATGTTTGGATTGCGTAGACAGTAACCCACAATGGTTTCAAGGTTTGGCTGATTCCATGGTTGGCTGTCAGGTGATCTAGGGCTTTCAGTTGTAGGGTGTACTTAGAATGCTTTGATGCACACTCTGCTATACAAAACTGCCTGTAGAAAGTGACCTGGCATTTTAAAAGCACCACACAATAATGTGAAAGCATTTTGGTCAGTATTCAAAATGTTTGCCTGCCTAACTGGGAATTAGCTAGACACATCCTTATGGTTAATGCTTCCCCCTTGTGTACGGCGAAATTTTATGCAGACAAGTCGTAACAAACACCAAATTTACCTAGACCAAAAGAGGTCATGCCTAGAGAGTTCAGAGGGCACAGTATCACTTTGTCTGCAGAATGCAGATATACATCTTTAGGCAATGTGAGTTAGTTGGATAAATATCTGCCCTAAGCTAACCAGAGAATTTATCCAGTTAACTTTATTTGGGTACATTCAGACAGATACGAGATGAATATCAGGAAAAAAATTAAATGGGCAAACTTGTCTGGTAATTTTAACTTTTTAAATATGGACCTCTTTGTTTTAACTATTTTATTGATTTATTGTATATAATATACTGCTAATTGAATAACATGTTAGCAGTTTAAAATAGAATCCATATAATCTTTTTGTAGCACATGTATCACTGTCTTAGTGGGAAGCATGGAGTAGTTTGAGCTGAAGTCCAACCAGGCAGCTTCACTGTGAATCTGCAAGCAGCTGGTCTACCCTTTAAAAAAAAAAAAAAAAAAAGGGGAGTGTGAATCATTTGAATGAACCCATGGATCTCACACAGGATTGTTGAACTGTTTACATTCCTTTTTTTTAAAGCTGGCATATCCGTATTGGCAAAAGGCCCAGTCATCAGCAAACATTTTTAAAGCTGGCTTGGCTTTACATTGTGTCTTTAAAGCAGAAATACTCCGATTTTTTCAAAATATTACCTTGTCTTGTTCTTGACTTTATTGCTTTGGCTAATGATCTTATTAATGGATCCCTTTTGTTTTATCATATTGAATCTGTTACTTGGAATAAAAATGGATTTCACTTTTTATTATGATCATGAGTACTCTTTTTTTTTTTTTTAAGGATCTTCTGAATTTAGGCATCAACTGCTCAGCTAGTTGATGTGTGTCATTGTGATGTCTGTGAGGGGCTTCTGATGAGGTGATGCACGAGAATCCTTCTATCAACTTATCACATGATATTGAAAAGGGTTTAACTGAGCAGGAGAGGCTTAGCCGGTTAGCAGTGATTTTCAGTCCGCTAACCATCTAAGTAACGGCATACAGTTAGGAGACCAAAAAGAGTGTCCTAACCTTATGTGCTAAAGTTACCCAGGCACTGGTCTAAATATTAGCCAGTGCCCGGTTAACTTCTGGGTGACCGCTGATACCTGGATATTAAATGCTGGGAGCAACGCATGCCCTGGTATTGAATATCCGGGATCAATTCAGCCCGCGGCTGAGGGCAGCTCAGACAGTGCTTACAGCTGCGGGCTGGATATCAGGTGGTTAGCACCTAATTTCTGTAGTGCGCAGCTGCAAAGGGAGCATTGATGTGGGAGGAGCATGGGCAGGTTGCACATATATACACATAGAAACAAAGAAACAGAGATAAATCAAGGCAGATATCTACTTTCCATGCCATCTTCTTTCCCTTCCACTCCCTTAGAGATCCTATATACTTGTCCCAAGCTCTCTTGAATTCAGATGCAATTTTCATTTCCACCACTTCCACCGGGAGGCTGTTCCACAAGTTCATCATTCTTTCCGTGAAGAAGTATTTCCTCGGGTTACTTCTGAGTCTGTCCCCTTTCATCTTTAGCCTATGCCCCCTCATTCCAGAGCTTCCAATCAATTGAAAGAGACTTGCTTCCTATGCATTTATGCCACTTAGGTATTTAAACATTTCTGTCATATTCCCCCCCCCCCCCCCCTTGCCTTTCTTCCAAAATATATATATTGAGATCTTTAAGTCTGTCCCCATACACTTTATGATGAAGACCATTGACCATTTTAGTAGACAACCTCTGGACCGGCTCCATCCTGTTTATAACTTTTTGAAGGTGCGGTCTCCAGAATTGTACATAATATTCTAATGGGCCGATGATCGGAAGCAAATGCGGGTGCTAGAGGCTGTTAGCACCATACTAGCACCTGTGTTTGCTACTGCCCCATGATCAGAGCCCCCGAGTACGTGAAACAACACGCTTGGGAACTCTGACTGCAAGTAGCATGCAAATGCATGCTAAACATGTTCCTTCCCAATGATCAGCGGGCAGCATGCCAAAAATTGGTGCGTTGTCTGCGGCAAACCCCACGCCATCTCAGAGCTGACGTTAAGGTTTGCAGACCATTGAGGAGGAATGATGAGCCCTGTCCAGCATGTATTTGCATGTTAGCAGGCCCCCCATTTCCCCCAATTGATCCCCCCTTTCAGAAGCAGAAACCCGGACCTCCCATCCTCATGCCATCGACACAGGAACCCTGTCCCCCAGACACAAGGTCACAGGGGGACTGGAGATTTATACTGGGGCTGGAGATCTGGTGGATCTCCAGTCCCCCTAACCCCCCTTGCCCTCCCCCCAACCTGGTGGTCTAGCAACTTTCTTCTCCGCACCCCTCTTGTACCTTTGTTGGAGGAGGGAGTAATACCCAGTCGCTCCTGCCCTGTTCAGCACTGCCTTCAAAATGGTGCCCCTAACGGTAGTATCTCACCAATACTATAGCTAGGGACACCATTTTGAAGGTGGTGTTCAAAGGGCAGGAGCAAGTGGGCATAACTCCTGCCTGAAGAGCCCCTCGGACCCTGGAAGACCCATACCCCGGACCACCAACCTTTCAGGAGGGGAAGGAGGCTTCAACCCTGGGGGTGGGGGTGTGCTTGAGTGGGGGGGGGGGCGGCTGGAAGGTGAAAGGTGAGCTTTTACCGCACCTCAGCGAATCCCCCCCTAAATTTTAGCACCCTTTCTAGGATTAAATCCTATTTCTTCTAGCAGTTCTGCTTAGCATACTTTTTTTAAAAACTCAAACGTTCTTCCCCCCCCCCCCCCCCCTGTTGTTTCAAAGGTACAGTTTTAAAAACTGGCTTTAAAATTACATGGCAAGGTAGTCTTACAGAGCTAAAATTCACAGAACATTAAGGAACAAAGGGACATAGCTGGTTAACAAGGAAATAAAGATTTACAGTGATAGGAAGTAGTACCAGTGAATAACATATTGTACCTGCCAGACAGTTGTCCGTGGGTGTGTGCTATTGATTGTGATGCCAGGTTGTTGCCATGCAAGAAAAACTTCAGTTTTCCTGAAGATGAACAATCATGTTACATTCATTTGCTAGAGAAATTCTCTCAAATTGAAGACCCAGAAGGACAAAGTTTTAGCTAATATGCAGCGTATGTGCATGTTTTGAATTGCACTTATGCTGCATATTAGCTGAAGTTTTTCTTGCATGGCAACAACCTGGCATCTCCCACTGAAACAAACAATCAATAGCACACACCCACGGACAACTGTCTGGCAGGTACAATATGTTATTCACTGGTACTACTTCCTATATATATATGTATGTATGTTACATGTTCTATATATTTGGTAACAGATGACCTATAAGTTTATACTTGGTGTTACAGCTGCACTGTATTTTGATTACTTGTCCATGAACATGGTTCACACCTACACACCTGTCAAGTCTCCCGCATTGAGCTGGAGACTCCCATTTCAGAGGGCCATCCCCTGCCCCAAATAAGTAAACTCCCTCAGAACGATAGAAACGTGAGAGCCAACCAGTCAGTTTTTTTCACTGACTGCATGGAACCACAAGAAGCTTCAAACTGCATGGCCAGCACTTCCTGCAATGAGACTAACAGGTAGGAAGTGTGGGCCTTGGGATTGGAAGCTGTTCACAGTGGCAGTTCTGACAGAGAAGTGTTGCAGTTAGGGTGGAGTGGGGGTGAGGCATAGGCAGGATGGGTTGGGGCATGAGCTGGACTGGGATTTGGGATCAAAATCTCCCACTTAAAAATTGCATCCCCATGGCAACTCAGCACCTTAAAGTTAACCCCCCCCCCCCCCCCCCCCGTCTCTCTCTCTCTGCATTGACTTCAAAACACATTTAAATTTATACCCAGATATTCAGCACCGGGCCATACATGGATATCAGTGTTCAATATCCAGTACCTGCCAGAATTGAAATCAAATGAAACAGAAGCACAGAGAGGTGACGATCTGCAAATGCTCAGCAGCAGACAAACGGAACAGACCAACAGACAGTAAAGATACAAAGCTTTATTGATCGAAAGTGACTGACGTGATCATGTTTTGCCTTCACCTAGCTGCGTTAGGAGCCAACTATAGAGGATCGAAAATAATCCTTCCCCTTTTGTTTAAAACATATGAGCAAAACAGCAACAGCTGCAGCTGTCTATCTCTGGAGCAGCGTTTCTTCTAAAAGGGAAATGATTATTTTGAATTTCTTATTGTTGGCCCCCGATGCAGCCTGGGTGCAGGCAAAAGGTGATAACATTGGGCACTTTTGATCAATAAAACTTCTTATCTTTACTATCTTATGATCTGCTTAGTTTGCTGCTGAGCATTTGCAGATCGTCACCTCTCTGTGCTTCTACCTGCCAGAATTTATCCAAGTGCTGCGAGTATCCATCACTGGTACCTGGATAACTATCTAGACAAGTTAGGATAACTACTTTGCTGTCTTAACTTGTCCAGATAGCTATCCAGGTAATGGCGTTGAATATTGGCGGCACCTGGAAAACGTCCAGCTCTGTCTTGGTTCCATCCTCATACCACCCCACAATCAGTGAAAATATTCAGCATCATTATCCAAATAATGCTGCTAAAACTAAGTGGCTGGTCCAGTGAGTACACTTATTCAGGTAGGAGCCACTACTGTCTAGATAAGTGCTGCTGAATATCGACCCCTACTTTTTTTTAGCCATATTATCTGTGTGTGATTCACTTGTTTGGGTGAGTAATGCTATTTTCATGGTCACAATCCAAGTGAACAGAAAATCTAACAGGGCGCAAGACAAGCATTCTCATTCTTACCTTCCTTAACATACATTTTCGTTTATGAGATTTATCGTAATACAGGTTTTGACAAATTTTCTTTGGATGTAGGAGCCAGCCCAAAAATGTAGGAATCAGTGGCTGAGACCTTTCATCTCTTCTCCTCTTCCCCTCGCCCCCCCCCCCACCCCACATTGTCTCCACCAAAACTGAAAAGTGGGGGTTGAGGAGGAGGTGAGATCTCCGAGGTGTGATGTAGTTCCTTTAGGGCTCATTTACTAAGGTCGTGTTCCCATTCCATGTTTAAGGGAAACGAAAGCTTAGTAAAAACAGGATTCCAATGCAACTGTGCAAGCCACAGGCAGAAATACACTGCCAGCAGTCCCCTCCTCATCCAGTCTCTCTCTCTCATTCCTCCACCCTCTTGGCACTCAGTTTCACTCCACCTCTATTCCCCCTCCCCGTTTTCAGGTTTTCTCTCACACATATTCCTCTACACTGTTGTTACCCGGTTCACTCTTTCTCCCCATCCCCACCCTGCCATCACTCAGTCTCTCTCTTATTCTACCACCCTGTTGCCACTCAGTTTCACTGTCTCTCTCTCCTCCCCACGACCTCCATTGTCACCCAGTCTCTCTATTGGGCTCATTTTCGAAAGAGAAGGACGTCCATCTTTCGACATAAATCAGAAGATGGATGTCCTTCTCCCAGGGACGTCCAAATCGGTATAATCGAAACCCGATTTAGGACGTCTACAACTGCACTCCATCGCAAGGATGGCCAAAATTCAAGGGGGCGTGTTGGAGGCGTAGTGAAGGCGGGACTTGGGCATGCCTAACACTTGGACGTCCTTGACCCGTAATCGAAAAAAACAAGGATGTCCCTGACGAACACTTGGATGTTTTCACCCGGACCTGTTTTTCTTACGACTAAGGCACAAAAAGGTGCCCAAAATGACCAGATGATCACCGGAGAGAAACAGGGATGAGCTCCCGTTACTCCCCCAGTGGTCACTAACCCCCTCCCACCTTCAAAAACATCTTTAAAAATATGTCATGCCAGCCTCAGAAGTCATACTCAGGTCCATGACAGCACATGCAAGTCCCAGGAGCAGTTTTAGTGGGTACTGCAGTGCACTTCTGACAGGTGGACCCAGGCCCATACCCCCCCTTACCTGTTACATTTGTGGAGGAAACAGCGAGCCCTCCAAAACCCACCACAAACCCACTGTACCCACATCTAGGTGCCCCACTTCACCCATAAGGGCTATGGTAGTGGTGTATAGTAGTGGGTTTTGGGGGGGCTCAGCACACAAGGTAAGGGAGCTATGTACCTGGGAGCAATTTATGAAGTCCACTGCAGTGCCCCCCCTAGGGTGCCCGGTTGGTGTCCTGGCATGTCAGGGGGACCAGTGCACTACAAATGCTGGCTCCTTCCACAATCAAATGACTTGCATTAAGACGTTTTTGACATGGACGTCTTTGGTTTCGAAAATCGCAGAAAGTAAGAAACATCCATGTCTAGGGACGACCAAATCTAGGACGTCCAAATTTAAGGATTTGGACATCTCTGACGGTATTTTCGAAAACAAAAGATTGACATCTATCTTGTTTTGAAAATACGGGTTTCCCCGCCCTTGGCTTTTGCCGTTTTGCAAGGACGACCAAACGCAACTTGGATGTCCCTTTCGAAAATGCCCCTCTGTCACCCAGTCTTGCTTGTGTTTTCTCTCTCTCTCTCTCTCTCTCTTCCCCTGTACCCTGCCATCATCCAATTTCCTTCCGCTACCCCTCTAGCACCTTCCTCCCTCAAATGTGCCACCTTGCAGATGGCCCTCATTATTCAGGAAACCAGCTAGTCACTTCCCCAGCCCATGACTCTCTCTCCCCATCCCCAACCCCATGTAGTCAGCTAAATCCTCTCCCCCCTCCCAGCTAGCTAGCCAGTTAGTTACTCACCCCTCAGACTTCCTATTAGACCAGTTCCTTGCCTTGAGCTTCTTGCTAACCTGCTACTCTCTTTGAGTTTTGAGCTGTGGTATTCAAGAATTCTTGCACTGATCTCAAGTCTCACAAGACCAGCATGAGAGCTCGTGCACCGTGCAGCTTAAATTCACAGAGGGCACACTGTGGGCAGAGAAAACGGTAGCAACAGTACTGATAGCAGTGATGGCAGAAAAAATAGGCAGGAAAATCACAAATGCCAAAGGGAAAATTTTAGGACCCTTGGTAACCTGGCCCCTGGGATTTGTCAAGCATTATGTTAATACATGGTACAAAGAAGTAGAAAGCCTATGCAACAAATTTTATACGTTCACAGCTATGTTGGTTTTGAGGAGGTAAGAAGAACATATAGAGTGAGACAGAAAAGTAATCAGCTTTTTAATCCTGTGAATGTGTACAAAATTGCTTAGAGATATCAACTGCAATTTGTCAGGGAGCACTGTTTACCCTTCCATCGAAACCCATAGCAAACAATTCACATCTCATAGATACTTTTAATAACTGATGACATCACCGGGTGCTCCAGTTTCACTGTACTTTGAACTAAATTAGTTGGATGTACAGTTCAAAAGAATGTAAGGTTTCAGTCTGCAATTATTTGAAGAACTTATGAGGGACTAGTTGTTGGTCAAGTGAAATGGTGATGAGCCAGGCTCCATGGGGGTAGGTGGTCAAGAATAAGACTATTTAATTTTCTAGAGGTCATTTATTGTTTTACCATTGTTTTATTGTGTTGTATGTGCTTTATATTTTATTATCCTAATTATAGTTGATTCTAGTTATATGATTATATTATGTGTTATGTTGTTCATCGTATTAAGTTGGTTGAGAGGGTGCAATAAATGTAATCAAATAAAGTTAATATTTTTCTTTTCAAAGGAAAATCTTAAGAGAAGCAGGACATTTTATAAGAGTAATAAAACATTCTAGAGTATGCAGTATAGCATTTCAGTGGACTCTGATTAATGAAAGCACTTGGCCCTTGACCTTATGCCTCACAACACATCCAGTGGACTTTCTAAAATTAAACTAGAAAAAAATTTTTCCATAGGCATTGTGTTGCTCAGTCTCAGTGTGTGAACTGAAATATTTTAGAAAATGGATGTGAAAAATCTGGCACAGTGCTTTGTCATTGTCAGTCGACTAAGTATGTCTTGCATTGTGTGGTGTCTACCAATGGCAGGGTAGATTTTTCAATGGCTGATGACTCTCCACAGGAAAAAGTAGATAAAGGTGTGTGTTAAAAGATTTCTGTACATTTTGGCCTTTGACAGTGCAACTTAAAAAGCACCAGGGTCATACATTGAAATATTTTACTGAACATTTTTTTCTACTATTACCTTAGCTCTGCCAAATGTCTGAGATATATGAATGGCAAACACTTTTGAATTATTTCCCTTCAGAGAATTCTTGTAATAATTGTTTCATATACCTTTAAAATTTTCAAAATGAAAGCCTTAATATTGCTTCACGAATTATTGTTTACATATAGACACAAAATGTAAAGCAAGATAGCCCATACAATACAATGGGGTTCATTTTCAAAACAAAAGAAGTCCAAAAAACATGATAAGGCGGTAGAAGGACTTTTTCCTGGCAAAAACTTTTTGACACTCTGATTTTAGGTGTTTTGCTCCACAGATTGTCCAAATTAAAGGGAATGTGACAGGGGTGTGTTTTGGGCAGGACCTGGGTGGGACATGGCAGGGCGGCCCCAAAAGATAGACGTTTTTCTGCAGTAATAAACAAAATGAACATCTAGGGGCAAAATTAAGATTTTTTTTTGGCTAGACCTTTTTCAATCACAATTAAGTGACCAAAATGTGCCCTAAAAGACCAAATGCCTACTGCAGAGATTAAGGCATAACCACCCCCCCTTACTCCTCCAGTAGTCACTGACCCCTTCCACTCCCTTAAGATGTGACAGTGACAATACATACCCATGCTCTAGGATAGCTTCACATATGATGGTCATTCCTATTAGAGCAGCAAGCAGGTCCTAGGAGTAGCTTACTGGTCAGTGTAGTGAACAGTAAAAAAGGGGACCCAGGCCCATATCCCATTCTAACTGGTACTTTTGTGGTGGAAGGTGTGAGCCCTCCAAAATATACTAAATACCTACTGTACTTGCATATAGGTGACACCTGCAAGCTTGAGAGCTATTGTAGTATTGTACAGTGAGGTACAGTAGGTATTTTTCTGCTCCTGGAGAGAATTATGGTGAGATGTTTACCTGGCATTTATGTGACATCGACTGCAGTGCTCCCTAGGCTGCCCCATTACTCTACTGGAATGTCTGTGTGGCCAGTCTACTAAGGGCCCTGTTTATTAAGCAGTGTTATAGGCATGTTAAAGTTTTTAATGCGCGTTTACCATGTAGGTGCCTACAATATCTCTATAGGCACCTACATGGTTAGTGTGCGTGCTAAGTGTAGGCGCCCTAAAAATGCTAACACACCATAGTAAACGGGGTCCTAAGAATGATGGCCCCAGACATCCTAATGGCTGTTTTTTGGGTGTTTTTCTCTTGGATGTTTTATTTTCCAAAATGCACTGAGCACAAAATGCTTAGCAAAAAAGGCCATTTTTGAACCAAAAAAAAGAGATGTTTTTAAGGTTCCAAAAATGGCTGTGTTCATCACTCAATTTTTGGATGTTTCTAGAAAAACGGGCAAAATCAGACAAATGTTTTTTTTTTAATAAATCTGTTGATTAATATCCAGACCAATTTACATGGTACAAAACAATACCAAAGAAGAGACAACCAAAGCTGGATAATATTTTTTATGTATCTATCCTTAATTCCCCCCCCCCCCCGCTTTCCCCCCCTTTTATTTCACCTGTCAGACATATGTTTTATTGAAAATGTCCCTCAATGCCAGGAATAACTTAAACCATGCCCATTTTTCTAGTCACATTCCCTTGATTACATTTCTATATTTGATCTTAAATGTATCACTAAAATATCTAGAAGTGAGAACAATTAGATCAGCTGCAGAATCGGATAAAATTGTGTTCCCATTGTGTTATCAATATCCTTTAACTATAATTTATTGTTTTTGTTTTCTGATCAGGTTTCAGCAAGGTTTGAATGATTTTGGCATAATGACAGCAGAGGATTCCACTACTGTGATGAGTAACGATTCTTCGAACATGTCTGCATCCAATGTACATGAAGGTGTATCTGGTGTACCTAACGAGGCTGCTTTGTTGGCATTAATGGAGCGTACTGGATACAGCATGGTTCAGGAGAACGGGCAAAGGAAATATGGAGGTCCTCCTCCTGGCTGGGAAGGATTACACCCTCCTCGTGGCTGTGAAGTCTTTGTGGGCAAAATTCCCCGTGATGTGTATGAAGATGAATTGGTGCCAGTCTTTGAATCAGTGGGTCGTATCTATGAAATGCGTCTAATGATGGACTTTGATGGGAAAAACCGTGGTTATGCATTTGTTATGTACACACACAAACATGAGGCCAAAAGGGCTGTCAGAGAACTGAATAACTATGAGATCCGTCCAGGGAGACTTCTAGGGGTTTGCTGCAGTGTGGATAACTGCAGACTATTCATTGGAGGCATCCCAAAGATGAAAAAAAGAGAAGAAATACTAGAAGAAATTTCCAAGGTGACAGAAGGAGTACTTGATGTCATTGTTTATGCTAGTGCAGCAGATAAGATGAAAAATCGAGGGTTTGCCTTTGTAGAGTATGAAAGTCACCGTGCAGCCGCCATGGCACGAAGGAAGCTGATGCCTGGAAGAATTCAACTGTGGGGCCACCAGATAGCAGTTGACTGGGCAGAACCTGAGATAGATGTCGATGAAGATGTGATGGAGACGGTGAAGATCCTTTATGTGAGAAATTTAATGATTGAAACCACAGAGGATACCATTAAAAAGAGCTTTGGTCAGTTCAACCCCGGGTGTGTAGAACGTGTGAAAAAAATCCGTGATTATGCTTTTGTACATTTCACGAGCCGCGATGATGCAGTTCATGCCATGAGAAAGCTTAATGGCATTGAACTTGAAGGATCCTGTATCGAAGTTACCTTGGCCAAGCCAGTAGATAAAGAGCAGTATACACGCTACCAGAAAGCAGCTAAAGGAGGAGCACCAGCAACAGCAACAGAAGTAACTCAACCAAACTATGTTTACTCTTGTGATCCTTATACATTAGCATACTATGGATATCCATACAATGCTCTAATTGGTCCAAACAGAGACTACTTTGTGAAAGGTTGGTTACCAAAACTTGATGTTGTGCATGCCTTTGTGTAGTTAATCAGTTTGCCTGAAACAGAACAGTTCTGACTTACTGTTTAAACACCTCTGTAATCCTGTTAATGTTAATGAATTTCATCTGCTCAGGACATTTACATTTGGATGGATCATTGTTACTAACCTAATGGCATATCATCATGAGATACTAATCCAGTCATGGTTTTTCTCATTCCAGAGAAGTCTGATGTTTGCTCTCCAGCAAAATATATCAGAATGAGTTAGAAAACCCAGACTGCATTGGAATCTTTTGACATGGAGTTGTTATGGCAGTACTGAGATTTCTTCAGAGGAATCCAGGTCAAATATATCAAAATATGACTCAATATTGTAGGATTATAGAGAATGAACAACAAATACCCGATTAATACAGTAAGGGAAAGTTGTTGTTTTCTTTCTTTCTGGATCAGAGCAGCTTTTCTGTTTGAATCTTGTGTGTCGAGGGGAGATATCAGATTGTTTGATTCCTGTGACTATTTCTCTTAGCCACAATCAAGTGTGCTCATACTTTTCTGATTTCTCTTTCCCCTCATGGGTATATGAATTTAAGAGATCACCTTAAAATTGAAACCCATGCTCATTCTTTAAAAGCAGTCTTTGAAATTTAACGCTGCCATGTATATGTGCTGTACCTTTAAAAAGTCTAATTGATAGCAATCATAGTACTATGATCTTTTCTTGGAGATCTGCTTCACTCTGTAATGTGGCCTCTCTCTTTTATTTGCTAGCACTAACAACAGTTAATACCAATGCATCATTTATTTTTTTGCTGACTCACTCTACAGTAATAGCCAAGGGCACAGTAAAGAACACCATCACAAAATCAAAGATGATGGGGTGGTTTTCAGAAGCCAGGGCAATTTGAAGGATTGAGGATACTTTAGTACCAGTGGACCTTCAAGTCAAATTGCTTGCAGTTCTGGTTACCACGTCTCAAAAAAGATGTGATGGAATTAGAAAAGGTAAAGAGAAGGGCAACGAAAATGATAAAGGGAATGGGACGACTAACCTATGAGAAAAGGCTAAAGCGGCTAGGGCTCTTCAACTTGGAGAAGAGAAGGCTAAGGGGAGATATGATAGAAGTCTATAAAATAATGAGTGGAATGGAACGGGTAGACATGAATTGCTTGTTTACTCTTTCCAAAACTACTAGGACTAGGGGGCACTCAATGAAGCTACAAAGTAGAAAATTTAAAACAAATTGTGGAAAATATTTCTTCACTCAACGTGTAATTAAATTCTGGAATTCGTTGCCAGAGAATGTAGTAAAAGCAGTTAGCTTAGCGGGGTTTAAAAAAGGTTTGCCTAGCTTCCTAAAAGAAAAGTCCATAACCCATTATTAAAATGGACTTGGGGAAAATCCACTACTTATTTGTAGGATAATCAGCATAAAATGTATTGTACTGTTTTGGGATTTTGCCAGGTACATATGACCTGGATTGGCCACTGCTGGAAACAGGATGCTGGGCTTGATGGTACTATGTACTTATGCTTTTAAAGAAAATCAAACTCAGTAAGTTTCTGGGAGCACCTGCTTTACCAATGGGGACAGTGCTCATGGGAGTTTGAAAATCAAATTTTGACACTTATTTCACCTCCTTATCCCCTTGCCCTTCAAAACTAGGTATCTTGTGAAACTCTATGGACAGATTTAGTCACTGAGGTTAGGTTATATTTGATGCTGGTCCTCCTCAGACTGTGTATACTTTTCAAGCAAGACATACACAGGCAAAGTTTTAAACACACTGGGGAAGTTACAGAGGACTGCTGAAGACTTATTAAAGATTAGTAGCCAACGTAGAACACTTGTATTATTTATCCTAGGAGACCGTAACTTTGGGATTAGTGTCTGCTTTCAGCATTAGCCCTTCTTTTCTGTGACTTAGCATGGGGTAATGCTGTAGTAGCAAGCTTCCTGTTCTAAAATCACATGAGCTGCTAAGTTACTATAGCAGTATTTTAAAAATAGCTATAAAAAGGGACTGATTTTTGACAAAGGCCCCACCCTTCAGCGAGTGATTTTCAAATTTCCGTTAGCTTTTTAAACTATCAACTTTAAATGAGAAAATCCAGTGCTCGATCAAACGTCAGAGATTGTTTTAAACACTGGTCATCACTGCTGAATTAAATCTGAATTTTCAGCACTCCTCTCCAGATAGAGGCCAGCATGCTCCTAACTTTATCCACATAGCAACCTTTTCGCTGTCCCAACTTTATCTAGATAGTTATAGCTAACTGAATATCACCACTAACCAAATATCTCCTAGCTCAACCCAGACTTCACTCCTGGACCATCCTGGCACTATCCGGATACTGTCTGTAACAATATTCAGCAGTTGCTATCCAGATAAATAGTTTTGAATACTGCCTTCAAAAGTAAATAAGGGCTTGCCAGTGAAATTTTTTCATGGACATCAAGGTCCCCTCCCCTACTCTCAGCAAAGTTCGATCTTCCATTGTGTTTTATCAGAGAACATCAGCTCTCTGATATGATCTCATTGGGATAAGAATACTAACTGGGTAATTCCTTATCATCCTGCTAGACCAGTCCAGACCAATGGGTTATGTCCTGGTACCAGGAGGCAGAGAAATTTGGATATTCCAGTGAGCAGTGCAGTCTGGAACAGTTGAATGTTTCTCAGGCTCCAACAGATGGTGCATGTCAGACTGGTGCAGCAAAAGATTGAGATAGGCCTAGGTTTTACGTTGAGTCTTAGGCCTGTTCTCCTGGAGATCAGTCCATGGACTTTTCCCCAGTTGAGCTTGAAGTGGCTTGGCCCTCTATAGTTTCAAGGTCACTTACAGGTATCCCCAGGGTGCTAGGGCCCGGTGGCAGCTCCCAAGGGCAAATAATTGTATCTTTTTTATACTTTTGTCCTCCAAAAGGCATTCAGTTAAATAGAACAGTGCAACATAGCTGACTTTTGAATGGATGTGATGGAATACTACTGTAAGTCAAGTAATATCACAGCCATTACATTCATTCATTCCTGTGCCATTTCAGTCTCTAATAGCATGTAATTTGGCTTCTGTGAAGATACCATATTTAACCTACGTACAGTGTAAGATATGGGTCTAACTGCTTTTCATATGATGCAAACACTGAAATGCAGTACTCACAATTTTTTTAAATTTTTAGTTTTTTTTAATGAGCTCCAGTGGTTTTTACTGGTGTATTTATCATGTTATTATGTTGGTATTATAAGCAGGCAGCATAAGAGGCAGAGGGCGAGGTGCAGCTGGCAACAGAGCCCCAGGTCCCAGAGGCAGTTACCTGGGGGGATATTCTGCAGGCCGTGGCATTTATAGCAGATATCACGAAGGGAAGGGTAAACAGCAAGAAAAAGGCTTTGAACTTATCCCCAGCTTGGACTTGCCTGCTGTCAATCAAGTTGCCCTTAAACACGGTACAGGTTAGTCTAATTCTATAACATTCCAATTTGCTCAGTTTTATCTAAAAAGCATATATTTGGGTTTAGCCTTTAAACACTTTTTTGTATTTTATTTTTGGGGCCCTTCTTTTTGATTATGCTATCAAAATATGTTCTTATTCAGGTTTTAGTCTAAACCAAGAACTATTTAGTTCAATACGGCTTTATAAGGAGTCCTCGTTGCAGAAATATTTCCTAAATGTTTTGCAGTCACGTGCAATGTAACACAAATTTTTAATAGGTCTAGTTAAGAATTAGCATCCAGGGGACAATAAAAAGAGGTGAGTCCAGATTGGCTCTGAAGGGAAGGAAAATATTAGACAGACAAACAGCTTTGGGATATTTCAGACTGAAGTTCCAGCAAGGATGACTAGATTATGAGTTGGTACAGTAGGTGTTTTTTGACTCCAGAGGGCTCACAATCAAAGGGGCCCTTTTATGAAACTTCATTAAAAGGTGGCTTTAGTGCGTCCTTACTAGGGTTGTTCCTGCACGCTAAGGCCATTTTTCCCGCAGGCCATTAGTGCGTGAGCCCCTACTGCTACTTATTTTGTAGGCATTAAGAACTCCCATGCCAACCATGTGCTAATCAGTGAACAGATTAGCACAGAGCACAATGGAGAGTTAAGTGATTTGCCCAAGATCACACAAAGCTGACATGGGAATTTGATCAGGTTCTCAGTCTGCTGCTCTAACCATTAGGCTGCGCTAGCAGAGAGAAAGTTGGAGTAGACTACAGGAGGAACAGAGAGAAAGATAGATAAAGTCAGAGAAACAAGAGCACATCTCAGAGAGATTTTGAAAACAAGGAAGACTGTGAAAGAGACAGCCGCCAAAGATAACCAGTTCTTGGTTTAATCAAAACTATGAACGAGAGCAGTTGATAGCTAAAGAGACAGAAAAAAAGGAAGACCCTCTAAAAATATTATAAAATAGGCTATGTTTTTTTTTAAATAATTAAATTATAACACACACACAAACGAAGTGGAATGAAAGGTTCCAATGTATTTCTTTCAAGACAGGCAACAATCATCTTTACTACTTTTGAGCCTTCGGCCAATTGAGGAGCTTGATAGGCTGAAGCTCCTGCCTGCTTTAAAATACACTAAGAACCTCTATTAATGCCAATCCATCATAACACATATATTTAATGTGAATGGGAACCTTGGCAAGCTTTTTTTTCTCTTTGAGACATGGAATGTATTAGATTAAAGACATTTTCATAATCATAAGAAATAATTTTGTAGCTGATAATGTTGATTCTGGTGCTCATTTAACTAATTCAAAATATATGTTTGCTATTTTAGGTGGTTTGATAGCTTCTAATATCTGTGCATAATCTTTCTGCAGCCTTCTTTAACCAAAATTTAATAATCATGTATGTTTATTTGTGATTTGCCTCAAATCCACACATTGGTGCATGCCTTCTGCTCTTTGTGTTTATACCTTAGCTGGAATAATTTAACTTAAGGCAAAGAAGATTCAAGTATGCTCAGTCAAAATGTGTTAGAAAATGAGCCCTGTTAAGGTAAATTTTATCCAACCTAGCATGGAAAGCCATACTTCATCCCTAATTTATGGAGAGCTCAAAAATAGAAATTATTAAACTATGGGAGGGGGGCTATGACAAAAGGAAATAGGACTTGATATACTGCTTTTCTGTGGTTACAATCCAAGTGGTTTACATACTGGTACTATTGTGTACCTGGGGCAATGGGTTAAGTGATTTTGCCCAGAGTCAGACGAGCTGCAGTGGGAATTGAACCCAGTTCCTCGGGATAAAAGTCCATTGCACTAACCACTAGGCTACAGTATATTAAGCAGTTAGTGGTGTAGTTATCAATGTGGGCTACTATTAAGATGTGTTAGTTTACCACTAATTTGGTGGTATATCAAGTGTGGAATAAGCATAAACACATTTTAGCACAGGTCCCATTTTATGCAGGAGATCTAATAACTGGTGTTAACAGTAGAATAACATGTCTTAACGGTAGCCCACATTGATAACTTTCCCCCTTAATGCTGGAATTAATATGTGTTGTCAGCACAGCAGATAATGCAGAACACCATTTCAACAGGTGACATTAAGTGCATCTGCATTATCTATAGTACAGGTAATTCACACTAACCCCAAGATTCTATATATGGCAGCTAAAGTTGCGTGTGCAAATCTGGCAGTGCGGCCAAATTGTGCATGCAACTTAATAAGCCATTATCGGAATTAATTAGCACTAATTAGAATTTACACATGCAACTTCAGAAGCATATTCTCGCCTCTCACGTCGCTGTGCTCCTCCGGGGTTCTGCTCCAGGGGCAGTGCAGAGCCGACAGCTAATGCCTGATGGCTGCCTGCGGTGCCGCGCTTGCTTTTTAAAAACATTTTGGGTTGTTTAAATTAGCTCTTCTCAACAGGAGAAGCAGCAGAGGCTGGAAATGGGAGCTGGCGCCACGTGTTTCATGGGAGACTTGGCAGGTCTGTGTTGGGTGGGCGGGCCTGGATGGAAAGAAGGGGATAGAGAGACACTGGATGGAAGGATGGGGAGAGAAAGGGGGAGATGGATGTGGAGAGAGAAAGGGGAGAGACTGGAAGGATGTGGAGAGAGAAGGGACACTGAACAGAAAAGGGTAGAGAGATAGAGAGACACTGGATAGAAGGAGGGGGGGAGAGACATTAGATGGAAGGATCAGGAGAGAGGGTAGATGGGCGGAAGGATGGGGTGAGAAAGAGGGAAGACGCTGGATGGAAGGGTAGGGAGAAAGAGGAGACACTGGATAGAAAGATGCAGAAAGAAAGAGGGGTGACATTGGAAGGATGGGGAGAGAAAGAGGGGAGACACTGGAAGGATGGGGAGAGAAAGTGGAGAGCTGCTGGATGCAAAAGTGGACTAGAGAAAGACTGGACAATAAGAGGAAGGGGCATGGTGAGAACAAGGGTGACAAAAAGATGAAAAGCCATAGGTAGATGAAGGAAAAAGAAGGAAATTAAACCCTGCCCCCCAGCAGCTCCACCCCCTCCCAGTTCAGCAATACCCCCCCCCCCCAGAAGGGGAGGGGTTCTGAGACCAGAGGGGGTGAGGTGGTCCTGAGACCATACAGGGGGAGCGGGTCCTGAGAGGGGGGATGGAGGGGGGCCTGAGACCAGAGGGGGGGATGGAGGGGGGTCCTGAGACCAGAGGGGAGGGGGTCCAGAGCCCTGAGAGGGGAGGGGGTCCAGAGACCTGAGAGGGGGGGAGAGGAGAGGAGGGGGAGAGGGAGAGGGAGGGGGAGAGGGTCCTGAGACCAGAGAGGGAAGGGGAGGAGGGGGTCCTGAGACCAGAGAGGGAGGGGGAGGTATCTCTGTCACACACATACTCTCTCTCTCACACACACTCTCTCTCTCACACACACTTTCTCTCTCTCACAGTCAGTGTCTTTCTCTCACTCTCACACACTGTCTCTCACACACTCTATGTCTCGTACTGTATCACATTCACTCTTTATGTGTCACAGTCACTCTCGAACACTCGAGACTCTCAGTATGTGTTCGATACACAGTCTCACAGAGAGTCTGTGTATCAAACACATACTCTCACACTCTATCTGTCTCACACACACTCTCTCTAACACACTCTCTCACAGACACTGTATCTGTGTGAAACACACTCTCTCACACTCACTGTGGCTCACATACGCACTTGCACACACTCCGAGGAAAACCTTGCTAGCACCCGTTTCATTTGTGTCAGAAACGGGCCTTTTTTACTAGTCAAACATATAAACAGCAAGTGACTGACTCACCTGCAAATGCACAGTAGAGTCGGAACGCTGAGAGTGTAGAAGTCCAAGCCCTGCCTCCACCAGCAGTACAGCCCAATAGGGAGGAGGAGGGCTTGAACATGGGCGTGGAAATCGGAGGAGGAGGGAGCAGGGAGGGAAGGAGGGGGCGGAACTGAGGGAAACAGATGCAGAGATGGAGAACTGACGACACGACGACGGCGGAAAGAGGGGGGGCGACGGCGAAGTGGCGGGGACGGCAGGGCACAGGAGGTCACAATCGCGGTGGATGGGAGCCCGAGGATGGAGGGTAGGGGAGAGAACAATTGATGGACACAGGTGGATGGAGCGGATGGGAGGGGGGAGAGGAGGGTTGCTGGACATGGGGGGAGGGCAGGGGAGAGAGCAGGGTTGGTGGACAGGGGGAGGCCATAGGAAAACAAAAAACTAGCCCGTTGTTACGGGCTTAACGGCTAGTATTCTATAAAGGAACAAAAGTATCTGTGTTCCTTTATAGAATAGGCTCCTAGCACGTGCTGTCCTGGCACCTGTTATAGAACTGCCCCTAAATTTATTTTCTGTATGTTAACCGCATGAGCAGATCCTACAAACACCCACAACAGTTAACACAGAAACTTTCCAGATACCACGAGATAATTTGGGCATTTGCTGTGCAATAACTGCAACACTTTTCCCCACTTTAATAAAAAGCCCCCTTAATTTTTAGGGCCCTTCTATTTGTCCCATTAGGACAAAAGTTTAAAAAACCCTTTCAAATGTAGCATAAAGAAAAAAATTAATCTGCACAGGGGTTTATTCACAGGAACTTATATTTCCTCATATTTGCTCTTTATAAATATATTCATGCTAGTGTACTGTTAGCAGTTTAAAGTGCTTATGAACATGTGAGTAGGGGAATCAATGCATCCCCTGTGCTGGACCAGTTTTTCTAGTTCTGTAGTTTGATGCTATGTTTCAGGATGGAAATTCTCAAGAGTTACAGCTTTAGAACACTATTTATATGCTCAAAAGGTTTGAAGCAACACAAGCTTGTAATGTGATGATATTTAATCAAGTTAGAAGATTTATATTGTATAGGCCAGTTATTATATCTTGAGAGCACACAGAATTTGCATGCACTGGAGTTCCTAGTCATTTGAAATTAGGTGAAAAATGTCTGGAAATGTTCTCATTGTTTCCACTGCATGCTGTTTAACTGTCTAATAAAGCTTTCAGGATCTAATTTACTAGAAGGTTTTTACCCTTTTGTACGCAGAGCACTTTATCTATTTGATTGTATTTACCTATTGGTGTGGTCTTTTCTAGTGGCAATTCCTGCTCTTGGTGCCCAGTATTCCATGTTTCAGGCAGCCCCGACTGCCAAGATGATGGAAGATGGCAAAATCCATGCAATTGAACATATGATCAATCCTATTGCAATCCAGGCAGACCCAGCTAGTGCAGCTGCAGCCGCTGTTGCTGCAACAGCTACTATTATGCCTGCAGTTTCAACCCCTCCACCTTTTCAGGTAAATACATTTCCTAATTCCAGCATTCATTGGTCACTGAGCAGAAACCGTGCCATCTGTATTGATTGTTTCATCTAGGGAGCTAAGTTAACCGTGGACAAGATCAATTTCCCTGCTGTACCATCCATTTGTCATACATTGTAAACTGTACTGTGTGACTTATTCAAACTATTTTACTGTTTCTTTGCTAAGGTTGTTATTAGAAACCATTGGTAGTTTGATGTCAGTTCTCCTTGTGGATCACCAGGAAGTATCCACAAGGAGAACTGACAAATAGGACATGGGAAAGGGAGGAAGGAGGATAGTGCTCCAAAATTAAGCACTGCCTCTCAGTCCATTTGTGAGGTAGCATTTGACTGAAGGTTCAGCCTCTGACAAACAAATGACAGGGTGCCTGGCTTTTTCTCAGAGCTCGGTTGATTCATTAACTCAAAATCCATTAAAAACTTCCATTGGGGAAAATGGAAATGTCTTTGTCCCATTTTTCTAGCTCGGCATCCTACATGCTGCATATTTAGATCTGGCAGGGAGTAGAAGACAGCGAAGGCAAGGCAAGTAATCGAATGGCGCCGGCCATCTATATGGCCGGCGCCACAAACAGCGGTCCTGAACCGTATTATCGAAAAAGATGGCCGGCCATCTTTCATTTTGATAATACGGTTGGGGCCAGCCAAATGTTTGAGATGGCCGGCATTGGTTTTCGCCGATAATGGAAACCGATGCCAGCCATCTCAAACCCGGCCAAATCCAAGGCATTTGGTCATGGGAGGAGCCAGCATTTGTAGTGCACTGGTCCCCCTCACATGCCAGGACACCAACCAGGGCACCCTATGGGGCACTGCAGTAGACTCCTAGGTGCATACCTCCCTTACCTTGTGTACTGAGCCCCCCAAATCTCCCCCAAAACCCACTACCCACAACTGTACAACACTACCTGTACAACACTACCTCCGCCCATTGAGGCTTGGTCCTAAAAATAAATGGACCAAGTGAAGCCGGCGAAGTGCTCATCAGAGCCAGCCTTCTTTTTTCCATTATTGGCCGAAGCCGGCCATCTCATAACCACGCTCCTGTCCCGCCTTCCATACCCTGCGGAAACACCTCCTTTAACTTTGACCGGCTCTACGATGGAAAGCAGTTGGAGCCAGCCAAAATCGGCTTTCGATTATACCGATTTGGCCGGGTTCAGGAGATGGCCGGCAATCTCCCGATTTGTGTCAGAAGATGGCCGGCGATCTCCTTCGAAAATAAGCAGGATAGTAACATAATAGATGACGGCAGAGAAAGACCTGTATGGTCCATCCAGTCTGCTCAACAAGATAAACTCATATGTGCTACTTTTTGTGTATACCTGACTTTCATTTGTATCTGCCATTTTCAGGGCACAGACCATAGACGTCTGCCGAGCACTAGCCCTGCCTCCCCCCACCGGCTCTGCCACCCAATCTCGGCTAAGCTTCTGAGGTCCATTCCTTCTGAACAGGATTCCTTTATGTTTATCCCGCACATTTTTGAATTCCGTTACCGTTTTCATCTCCACCACCTCCCGTGGGAGGGCATTCCAAGCATCCACCACTCTCTCTGTGAAAAAATACTTCCTGACATTTTTCTTGAGTCTGCCCCCTTTCAATCTCATTTCATGTCCTCTAGTTCTACCGCCTTCCCATCTCCGGAAAAGGTTCGTTTGCGGATTAATACCTTTCAAATAGTTGAACGTCTGTATCATATCACCCCTGTTTCTCCTTTCCTCCAGGGTATACAAGTTCAGGTCTCTCCTCATACGTCTTGTAACACAAATCCCATACCTTTTTTATAACTTTTCTTTGCACCACTTTAATTCTTTTTACATCCTTAGCAAGATACGGCCTCCAAAACTGAACACAATACTCCAGGTGGGGCCTCACCAACGACTTATACAGGGGCATCAACACCTCCTTTCTTCTGCTGGTCACACCTCTTTCTATACAGCCTAGCAACCTTCTAGCTACGGCCACCACCTTGTCACTCTGTTTCATCACCTTCAGATCCTCAGATACTCTCCCCGTCTGTACATATCAGACTCTCACCGCCTAACACATACGTCTCCCGTGGATTTCTACTCCCTAAGTGCATCACTTTGCATTTCTTCGCATTGAATTTTAATTGCCAAACCTTAGACCATTCTTCTAGCTTCCGAAGATCCTTTTTCATGGTTTCCACTCCCTCCCGGGTGTCCACTCTGTTACAAATTTATTTATTTATTTATTGCCTTTGTATCCCACATTTTCCCACCTTTTTGCAGGCTCAATGGGGCTTACAGTATGCCGTAGTGGCGATCGCCATTTCCGGAATGAGAAATGCAAAGTAGTATTGCATTAAGTTCATAAATAGTAGAGTACATTATGGAGTAAATTAGATAATCAGTTCATTTCCAACGTGAGAAATAAGGTGGTAGTGTGTTAACGTTCGTTAGTGACAGAGTGACTGAAGTAGTCAGGTATAGAGAGTTCGGTTTTGTCTAGTTCTGGAAGATTTTCGTTATCTGGTATTTAGGATGGATCATTGTGGTATGCCTTTTGAACAGGTTGTTTTTTAGCAATTTTCGGAAGATTGTTAGGTCGTGCATTGTTTTTATGGCATTTGGTAGTGCATTCCATAGTTGCGTGCTAATGTAGGAAAAGCTGGATGCATATGTTGTTTTATATTTAAGTCCTTTGCAACTGGGGTAATGGAGATTCAGGAATGTGCGTGCTGACCTTTTTGTGCTCCTGGTTGGTAAGTCTGTGAGGTCAGACATATATACCGGGGCCTCACCGTGAATGATTTTATGGACCAGGGTACAGATTTTGAACGCAATTCATTCTTTTAGTGGGAGCCAGTGTAGTTTTTCTCTTAGGGGTTTGGCGCTTTCGCATTTCGCTTTTCCAAATATGAGTCTGGCTGCTGTATTTTGGGCAGTTTGGAGTTTCTTAATGATTTGTTCTTTGCAACCGGCGTAGATGGCATTACAGTAATCTAGGTGGCTTAGCATCATTGATTGTACCAGGCTGCGGAATATTTTACTTGGGAAGAAAGGTTTTACTCTTTTGAGTTTCCACATTGAGTGGAACATTTTCTTTGTTGTATTTTTCGCTTGGCTTTCTAGTGTGAGATTTTGGTCAATTGTAACTCCGAGAATTTTCAGGCTGTCTGAGACAGGAAGGGAGTAGTCCGGGGTGTTTATAGTGGTGGGTTTGTTCGTATTATATTGTGATGAGAGGATAAGACATTGTGTTTTTTCTGCATTGAGCTTTAGTTGGAATGCATCCGCCCATGAGTTCATTATTTGGAGGCTGTGTTTGATTTCATTTGTGATTTCATTTAGGTCATGTTTGAACGGGATGTAGATCGTGACATTGTCTGCATAGATGTAAGAATTAAGGCCTTGGTTGGATAGCGATTTGACCAGTGGTGTCATCACAAGGTTAAAAAGGGTTGGTGAGAGCGGCGATCCCTGGGGTACTCCACATTCAGGTTTCCATGGTGATGAGGTATTCGAATTAGATAACACTTGGTATGTTCTTGCGGTTAGGAAGCCATTGATCCATCTCAGTACGCTTCCTCCAATCCCGAAATATTCTAGGATGTTCAATAGTATTTTATGGCTAGCCATGTCGAACGTTCTGGACATGTTGAATTGTAGGAGAAGTACACTGTTGCCAGTTGCAGTTGTTTGTTTGAATTTTGTTAGGAGACTGATGAGTACTGTTTCGGTGCTGTGGTTGGATCAATATCCTGATTGTGATTCATGTAGTAATGAAAATTTGTTTAAGTAGTCAGTAAGTTGCTTAGTATCGTCCGCAAAAAGGCAAACTTTACCTTCTAACCCTTTGGCAGTGTCACTCACAAATATTGTTCAATATATTGAACAGAATTGGCCCTAACACCGATCCCTGAGGCACTCCACTTCTCACTTTTCTCTCATCCAATCAAATTCCATTTACCACCACCCTCTGGCATCTGTCCGTCAACAAGTTCCTAATCCAGTTCACCACTTCGGGTCCTATCTTCAGCCTGTCTAGTTTATTCAAGAGCCTCCTGTGGGGAACCGTGTCAAGAGCTTTGCTGAAATCGAAGTAGATTACGTCTATAGCATGTCATAAGTACATAAGTACATAAGTAGTGCCATACTGGGAAAGACCAAAGGTCCATCTAGCCCAGCATCCTGTCACCGACAGTGGCCAATCCAGGTCAAGGGCACCTGGCACGCTCCCCAAACGTAAAAACATTCCAGACAAGTTATACCTAAAAATGCGGAATTTTTCCAAGTCCATTTAATAGCGGTCTATGGACTTGTCCTTTAGGAATCTATCTAACCCCTTTTTAAACTCCGTCAAGCTAACCGCCCGTACCATGTTCTCCGGCAACGAATTCCAGAGTCTAATTACACGTTGGGTGAAGAAAAATTTTCTCCGATTCGTTTTAAATTTACCACACTGTAGCTTCAACTCATGCCCTCTAGTCCTAGTATTTTTGGATAGCGTGAACAGTCGCTTCACATCCACCCGATCCATTCCACTCATTATTTTATACACTTCTATCATATCTCCCCTCAGCCGTCTCTTCTCCAAGCTGAAAAGCCCTAGCCTTCTCAGCCTCTCTTCATAGGAAAGTCGTCCCATCCCCACTATCATTTTCGTCGCCCTTCGCTGTACCTTTTCCAATTCTACTATATCTTTTTTGAGATACGGAGACCAGTACTGAACACAATACTCCAGGTGCGGTCGCACCATGGAGCGATACAACGGCATTATAACATCCGCACACCTGGACTCCATACCCTTCCTAATAACACCCAACATTCTATTCGCTTTCCTAGCCGCAGCAGCACACTGAGCAGAAGGTTTCAGCGTATCATCGACGACGACACCCAGATCCCTTTCTTGATCCGTAACTCCTAACGCGGAACCTTGCAAGACGTAGCTATAATTCGGGTTCCTCTTACCCACATGCATCACTTTGCACTTGTCAACATTGAACTTCATCTGCCACTTGCACGCCCATTCTCCCAGTCTCGCAAGGTCCTCCTGTAATCGTTCACATTCCTCCTGCGACTTGACGACCCTGAATAATTTTGTGTCATCGGCGAATTTAATTACCTCACTAGTTATTCCCATCTAGGTCATTTATAAATACATTAAAAAGCAACGGACCCAGCACAGACCCCTGCGGGACCCCACTAACTACCCTCCTCCACTGAGAATACTGGCCACGCAATCCTACTCTCTTCTTCCTATCTTTCAACCAGTTCTTAATCCATAATAATACCCTACCTCCGATTCCATGACTCTGCAATTCTCCGGTCACCCAGTCAAAGAATTCAATGAGATTCGTTTGGCACGATTTACCTTTGGTAAAGCCATGTTGTCTCGGATTTTGCAACTTATTGGCTTCCAGAAAATTCACTATCCTTTCCTTCAGCATCGCTTCCATTACTTTTCCAATAACCGAAGTGAGTCTTACTGGCCTGTAGTTTCCAGCTTCTTCCCTATCACCACTTTTTTTTTTTTGTTACATTTGTACCCCGCGCTTTCCCACTCATGGCAGGCTCAATGCGGCGGGCAATGGAGGGTTAAGTGACTTGCCCAGAATCACAAGGAGCTGCCTGTGCCAGGAATCGAACTCAGTTCCTCAGTTCCCCAGGACCAAAATCCACCACCCTAACCACTAGGCCACTCCTCCACTCACTTTTGTGAAGAGGGACCACATCCGCTGTTCTCCACTCCCAAGGAACCTCTCCCGTCTCCAAGGATTTATTAAACAAATCTTTAAGAGGACCCGCCAGAACCTCTCTGACCTCCTTCAATATCCTGGGGTGGATCCCGTCCGGTCCCATAGCTTTGTCCACCTTTAGATTTTTAAGTTGTTCATACACACTCTCTTCCGTGAACGGTGCTATATCCACTCCATTCTCATATGTACTTTTGACAATCAATCGCGGTCCTTCTCCAGGATTTCCTTCTGTGAAAACAGAACAAAAGTATCTGTTTAGCAAATTTGCTTTTTTGTCATCATTATCTACATAGCGGTTCGCAGCATCTTTCAGTCTCACAATTCCCTTTTTAGTCTTCCTCCTTTCACTAATATACCTGAAGAAATTTTTGTCACCCCTCCTTACCTTTCTAGCCATTTGTTCTTCCACTTGCGCTTTCGCCAGTCGTATCTCTCTCTTGGCGTCTTTCAGTTTCATCCGGTATTCCTCTCCGTGTTCCTCTTCTTGAGTTTTTCTGTATTTCAGGAACGCCAACTCTTTAGCCTTTATTTTCTCAAGTGAAGCACCTGAATGGGGCATAACATGTAACAGAGTTCAAATTGGTGACAATTTGATGTAAAGGTAGCTTTGGGATCACTGCAGTAAAAAAAAAAAAAAAAAGCTGGCTCCCACTAGTGCTATCCTGCAGGAACTGGCAGAAGAGCACTCAGAGGCAGTGGATGGTATTTTCAAAGCAGCCAGCTCTCACATGGCATGGGACTAACCCTCAGGAGCCAGCAGAATATTCAAGCACTGTGGTGGACAGCAGGGCCAGCGTTAGAGGGAGGCAAACAGGACAGCTGCCCAGGGCCCCAGAACTCCAGGGGGCTCCATGGTCCAGCATCTCTTCCCCTTCTCCCTACCTTGGTAAGATGTCTCCCTCTCTGCTCATCTCCTTCCCAGTCTGCCTTAAAATGGATTCTCTTCTCAAGGGCTTGCTGGTACAGCAGTGATTCTGATGCGCTGCCTGCGGCCTCCATGGCGCTTTCTTCCACCGCACTCTGCCCCCTTTGACGTAACTTCCTGTTTCTGTCTGGGTGGAATATGACAGAAAGAAAGCGTTGGAAACCACAGACATCTTTCAAAAAGTATCAGTTTGCTTGTCTGGTCTGTTCCCATGGTGTAGTCTGTGCTATTCTTTCAGAAGCAGATGAATATGGAACCTGTCGTACACAACCTATGATGTATTCAACACTTTTTCTAGAATGTCAGCTTCCACTATTGCTGCCAGACATTTTGTGTTTTTACAAATATCTGGTCTCCATGAGGATGTTCATATGAGGCTGGAGGATGTTTCATATACTGGAGACACCTTTTTGGAGGTAAAGTAAAGGAGACAAATAAGGAACACCTTTAACACCTTCCAAATACACAGAAATTACTACTGTTGTAGAAGAGCTTCATCCCAACTTTACCAGACAGCCTTAGCAAACTCACCATCCTACTTTTGCAAAGCCTTACGAATGAGAAAGAAGACAAGCAAAGCAGGCCACACCTAAGCAACCAAAACAGCTTCTTAATTTCAATTGTTCTGTACAGTGACAGTCAGTGCTGCTCCAAAATATTCATCCTGGCACACCTGTAGGAACGTCAGGAACACTTCTTTTTTCAGTAGTGGAAACAGATCACCTCAGATTCCTGGGTTTCTCAGTATTGTAAGATGAGTTACCACCTTCGTGTCCACACTCTACTATTAGGTCAACCTCTACCTCTATTCCATGCCTACATTCATCAGGAAGAAGTCAGCCTCCTCCTGCAGTCCAGCATGATGGAGTCATTTCCAAGCTAGGAAAATAACCAGGCTTCTACTCCAGACACTTTTTACTTACCAGAAAGATAGGTGGTTTACTTCCTATATTAAATTTCAGAGACTTCAACCTCTTCCTTTACAAGGAAAATTCAAGATGAAAACTCTTCCCTCTGTTCTCCCCTAATTGAAAAATGGAGATTGGCTGTGCACATTGGATTTCAAAAATGTTTACACACATATCCAGATCCATCCACGTTGCAGGAAATATCCATGGTTTCTTCTGCACATAGACAATTATCAGTACAAATTTTTCTCTTCTTACTCTTATCAGTCTCCAGAGTTTTCACCAAATGCCTCATTATGGTAGCTACTTACCTTATACAGGTGGCGTCACCAAGTTTTTTCAAACCTTAATGACTGGCATTTTCCTTGGAGAACCCATTCCTAACCCTCAGAGATAAAACAATTCACCTACTTCAGAGCTTAGGATTCACTTTAGCCAACAAACAATAATTTGTTCATAGGAATCACTCTAGATAGAGTTCAAGCAAAACTTATTGTTTAAGACATTTAGTCCTCTGTCACCATCACAGCCAATGCCTCTTTGCAGATGTTGGGTCATTTGGCCACTGTGATGCTGTTCCATTTGGCCACCTGAAAATGAGAAAGCCTTAATGGAATATTATGTTTCAGTGGAACTAGCACCAGACTCTATCTGCTGCACTTCATCTGTCAGTTTTACTATGAACCACTCTGCAGTGGTGGATATCCAAATGTAGTCTGACCAGAGGTGTCCTATTTGCACCACTGGAATATTAATAAGTCCTAAACAAGATGCTTCCAACACTAGGTGGGGAGCCTAACTCATCTTACTCAAAGAACTGGTCACAGTCTGAAAGACTACTTCATATAAACTTAGAGCTCCAAGTGATATTTTACTCATTCAAGTGTTTGTCTGTCTTCTACAAGATTGTTCAGTGTTAGTTCAAACAGCCATATTTTATTTCAACAAGGATGGAGGAATGGGATGCCTCAGCCTATGCTGGGAAACAGCAAGGATTTGGGGCATTGTTATGGTTAATCACATATATATTCAAGCTACTTTTGTCCTCAGCGTTCACAATCAGATAACCAATAGACCTAGCCGAGTTATTTCATTTCATGAATGATCTCTGGACAACAATCCCTGCAGAACATCTTTCAGACTTGTGGAGCTCCTTCTTCCCATCAAATAGATCTCTTGACCAGAAGTAAGAATGCAAAACTCCTCTATTTTTCAGTTTCTTCACTTCTGGATTGACTGGCAAAGGATGTCCTTGCCATAACTTGTATTTGGTCCCTCCTCCATATTTATCCTTCCATCCATATCTTAGCAAAAACCCTGCACAAGTCTCAACAGAGGCCCAGTGTGATGGTTATCATAGTGCCCTACTAGCTTTGTCAGAATCTTGCTACTTTTTGGGATCCCACCAGGTACATGTGACCTGAATTGGCCACTGTTGGAAACTGGATATTTGGGCTTGATGGGCTTTGGTTTGACTCAGTATGGCAATACTTATATACTAACTGGTTCTCTCTTCTCAGAAGACTTGCAGTTCTTCCTCTGTGCAGGCTTCAAATATTTCCATCACACAGAACAAGGGCTCCCTTCATCATCCGAACCTAGAAATTGAGTAGCATTTAGTTTCCACTCTAGAACTGCCACTACCTATTCAAGATATAGTGTCTGCGAGAAAATCATCAATCAGGTATTCTTAGACCTTTAAGTGGTTGGCCATTTGATGCTTCACAAATAGCCATGACCCCATTTAATGTTTTCCAATGTCCTACTGCCCTATCTGTATCATCTTTTTTGACTGGGACTGCAGACATCCTCCATCAAAATATATCCCTATAAACAGGCTCTGTGCTTTGCAATATCCTACCTTTTCTTGATTTATGAAGAGCCTTCTACATTAAAAAAAAAAAAAGCACCATTGCAGAAACTTCCTATGTCCATGCCACCTCAGTGTTATCCATGCATCTCTCATGAAACTGCCTTTTTGAGCTAATGGAATCTGCTGTATTCAAACACGTCACCTGGAAAGCATTTTTTTTTTTCTAGTAGTGGTTATCTTGGCCAGAAGAATAAGTGAGCTTCAAACCTTAGTTACCTGTGAACTGATTACTCAATTTCATCAAAACAAAGTAGTTTCTTGTACTTTTCCTAAGTTCTTACTAACACATTTTCATCTCTTTGATGAAATAGTGCTTCTTATATTTTGTCCTAAACCTTATCAGAATCCATTCAAGAAGTCCTCCTATGCTCTGAATCACAAAC
Organism: Microcaecilia unicolor; assembly: GCF_901765095.1. Classification (NCBI taxonomy): domain Eukaryota; kingdom Metazoa; phylum Chordata; class Amphibia; order Gymnophiona; family Siphonopidae; genus Microcaecilia; species Microcaecilia unicolor. The sequence goes on along the minus strand of NC_044032.1, from coordinate 541,002,715 downwards.
TGGCTCTCATTTCTACCTCAAAAGAACTGAATCCGTCAGAAAGTCTTTGCAATTGTGATCTCCTTCAACTACAACAGAATTGGCATTCCAGTAGTCAAATGAACTTTAGCAAATTATCTAGCATCTTGCATTAAATTCTTTTACAAACTGGTACTCCTCTAACCAATAAAGTGAAACCATATCAAATCAGAGCCATTGCAGCTATTTGTGGCTCTCTTGATATCTACTTCGTTGGATTCTATATGCAAAGCAGCAACCTGTTCCTCATTTCATGCAGTACTTTTACTTCATACTACTACTTGGCCATCCACAATCAAAGACAGTGCATTTGGTCAAGAAGTGCTGGCCAACCTCTCTTTGTAGCATTGGCAACTCTTGCATTTTTCTTGATGACTGGGCTGCTGAGGAACAGGCAAGTTATAACAAAAGCATCCCTGAGTTTGAGACTCACCCTCTTGTGGATCTGTCTCAGTCCTTCTTGTCAATAGAAAAAGCATAGTTTCTCACCTCTTAGGTGTGTTTTATAAACAACAGGATTGATAAGGCACACAATATTTCCTTTCTTCAAAGCTCTGTATTCCTTCTAGAGCAATGGGGCTGAGGAGACCACTGCATGTGGGATGGACTATGCATACCCAGAACTTTACCCTAGGTTTTGAGCTGTAGGAGAGGTGTTCTGTTCTGGCAATGTGTGATGACATCACCTACTTGTGCGCTTGATCAATCCTGCCGTCTATAGAAAATACCTGTTATAGGTGAGAAACGGTGCTTTTCAGGTTTTTCACAGGGGGAAAGGGATATACCTTTGAACAATGTCAAGACCAAGCAAATTCACTGCAGTCCCAATGGTTCTTCCAAATAGCAGGGATGTAACTGCTTCTAGGCCCAAAAGGATCAGTATTACCAGTCACTTAAATAAAACTTAAAATGTCATTCCAATAAATAAAACTTTTACTAAAACAAATAGAAAAATGCAGTGTGATAGTACACATCTTTTCCAAAACTGCAGTCGACTCATGTATATAGTCTAAAGCTTTCCCAGAACTATTGTGGGTTCCTCTGTTTTTGCAAAATCTTCCTTGATACATGTAATCTCTACAGCACCTCAGGATAGATGTTTGTTTCTCTCATAGAACTGGATACCCTCCAGCAGCTGCAGAGACCTCGTGAAAGGCAGGAAAAAAATATTTGTCCTCCACAAAAAAGATATGCAGCAAAACAGCTGTGAATTAGTAGTATACTATTACATATCCTTGATCACAAAAAAGGTTGTTCAAAGAGTTTTCTCCCCAGGAGACAACTTCTGTTGGGGCTGAGCTTTCTTTCCTCTGGGAATGGGAGTAAACTCTCTTTCTTTTCCTCTAATTTAGTAGAAAAACAGAAGAAAAGACCCACTATGTTTGAAAAGACAAATGGCCTTCCCCACTGGAAACATGTGAATCTCTTGAAAGAGCAAGGTGCAGCCTTTCTCTAGAACCGGTGGGCAAATTATGACCACTGTGCCATTTTCAAACCTCTTTCATTTGTCCCTCTGTCTAAGAACATAAGAATAGCCATACTGGATCAGACCAATGGTCCTCTAGCCCAGTATCCTGCTTTCAAAAGTGGCCAATCCAGGTCACAAGTATCTGGCAGAAACCCAATTAGTAGCAACATTCCATGCTACCAATCCCAGGGCAAGCAGGGGCTTCCCCCCATGTCCATTTCAATAACAGACCAGAGGTGGACTGACAGTGATCTGAGCCCTTGGGCAATAAGGGTCATGGGCCCTAACCATCTATTAAAAGCGATTTAAATTAGATGGAGGGAAGCAAGGAGAGAGTGAGCCCCTTATTGCTGTGGGCCCTCGGGCTCTGCCCTATTGTTCCAATGGTCTGTCCACCCATGTAACAGACTTTGAACTTTTCCTCCAGGAACTTGTCAAAACCTTTTTTAAACCCAGATACACTAACTGCCATTACCACATCCTCCAACAATGAGTTCCAGAGCTTAACTATTCTTTGAGTGAAAAAATATTTCCTTATTTGTTTAAAAAGTATTTCCTTACTACTCCTGGCTCTTGAGCTCTTCTGACATTATTATTACGATTAGTGCTGCACTGCTGCAAACCTGATGCCACTGTCCTCTCACTCTTCTCCCCTCCCCATTCCACATAAGATTTGTAGTGTGAGCCAACTATTTCCTGGTCTGGAGAGCCTCTAGTTCACACACTGCTGCTTTTCTCTGGATCCCCTCACTCCCATTATTTTGCAGAGCTTCCCTTTCATCCTGATGCTGCTGCTTCTCTCTGCTCCATTCTCCACCTCACTCTCAATAATTTCAGGTTCACCACCAAAGCTCAGCAAGAAGGCTGCCTCTATATCCCAGGTCTCCTCACTTTTACTGCTGTTGCTAATACATGCACAGTTGGCAGGATGAAAAATAAGAAGCTGAAAAACCAGCTAATCTGCCAGCCAAGATATTAAAAAAAAAAAAAAAAGTCCTTTAAAATGACAATACCCAGCTAGCAATGTAAGTAAACATCAACTCTTTACACCTGTTTCATTAACTTGCTCAGACTCTAGGTGGGGAGGACATGAGCCCCCTAATTGTATGCTTCCCCCCCCCCCCCCCCCCAAGATATTCAGCGCTATATAATCAGCCTGGAACAATTCCTGGCCAGATAGATAGCCTTAAGCCAGCTAAGCACTAATATTCAGAGCAAGATAGTCGGCTGTCTTGGATGAATACTAGCGCTCAATGGCTAGTCCAGTCACTGGCTATGTCGTGCGATACAGCTGGTTAGCGCCAATATTCATCGGCTGACCGGCTAAGTTTAGCAGCCAGATAAACTTCATAAATAGCAGGTCTATAATAGTATATTTATTTATTTATTTTATTGCATTTGTATCCCACATTTTCCCACCTTTTTGCGGGCTCAGTGTGGCTTACAATAAGTTGTGAGTGATAGAAATACAGTTTGTTACTACTCGGTTATGGATTACATTGTGAGGAGTTAGGCGAGACAAACTCAGAGTATCATTTAGGAATATAACAATGGAAAAGAGCAGTTAAACATTGGGGGAACAACGGGAAACTAAAAGGGCAGTACAGTATATAGTATAATAGTAGTATAATAGTAGTAGTAGTAGTAGTATCGTTGGCTGCTATAACTTAGCCAGTCAGCCTATGAATATCTGCTTAATCAGCTAGGTTCATAGTGGCCAAAAAATGAAAACCAGAAATAATTCCGGGTATGCTGCTGACCAGGGGAGTTAGCTGGGCTGCTTCCTGCAGTCTGATTATCGGCCTCTTAGTGTGCTAAGTTTCATACACAAGTTATAGAATAGTGGTTGTTATAGGTGTAACTTTATTTAATAATGAGCTGTTAATTGGTGTTAATGAGTAATAAGTGGCTATAATTGCTGGTGTAGATGTTCAAAGTGATTTAGCCAGCTAGAAACAGCTCCTGGCCGGTTAAATCGCCTGTTTAGAGGGACTAACCACTAATTTTCAGCAGCACTTAACTGGTTAGTGAACCTCAAAAATAACTGGCTAGCACCGAACTGAAAACCAGCTATTTTCAGGATGTTCCAGGGGCAGAGTCAGCATTTGGCTGGTTTAATGCCAATGTTTAGCACTTAACCGGCCAGGTTAACTTCATAAATAGGACTGCATCAGTGGCGTAGCTACATGGGGCCACGGGAGCCTGGGCCCCCATAGATTTGGCCCTGGACCCCCCTGCCGACGACCCTCTCGACCCCCCCTCCCGCTGCCAACCCTCCCCCACCGCCTCCGTCGTCGCCTACCTTTGCTGGCGGGGGACCCCAACCCCTGCCAGCTGAGGTCCTCTTCTTCCGGCGCAAGGCTTCGTTCTGTTTAGTCTGACGTCCTGCACAGGAGGGGGGTCAAGAGGGTCGGCGGCGGGGGGGGGTCAAAGTTGGTGGTGGCTCTGGACCCCCCTCCCGCCAAAGTCTGGCTACGCCCCTGGACTGCATAAAAGTCAGTCCTGTCTTTATTCAGTAACCCGTAGCCAGTTAAGTGCTGAATATCACACTTAGCCAGGTATGAGATAGCTGGCTCTGGAAACGTGGAAATTCAGTGCAGGTGCTTAGACATGGCCCGGCTTGAATTTCCAGGTGTAACCGAGGTCTCACTCATGCAGTAGCTCCGGCGCTGGCAGTAGTTCCAGATTGCTGAGCAGTAAGCCCGCGTTGGGATTACCACTGCTTAGTAAAAAGGCCCTTAACTTATTTATAGGGGTGCAATCTTGTAATTTTGCCATGGGTACTAAAATACATTGTCCTGGAAATGGGAAGCAGTATGGTGGTTTGAGATGAGTAATACTTTTCCCAGTATGAGAACGGTTGCTAGCAATTCAAAGACTGTTGATGAATTAATTAATTAGAAATGGTCATTGGTCTACACTAATCTCTCCTGTACAACAACATTTGATAATTGAAGTTCGCACATTAGCAAAACATGGTAAAAATCTAGGAATGTAACATTCCAGGAACTCTTTACATTAGAGAAGGGCAGTCCAAAATTTTTCATTTCCTGTGTCAAATGCAGCATTTTTCATGTTGTTCTGTTTTGGTTAGTCTTCATTTTCATTTCAAGTGCAAGGTCCTTAAGAGTGTGCCCTATTTGCAAAGAGGGTGCAGTCTTTCACAAGTGCGCACTAAAAAAGGGCTCCTAAAAAAAATAAAGAGAATTATTTTAGAAGCCTCTGACACATTTGAAGAGCTGATTTTTAAAAAGGGTTCCAGGGGTGATCTGGGAAATTACAGACCGACAAGAGCCTGACTTCAGTGCTGGAGAAAATAGTGGAAACTATTATAAAGAATAAAATTACAGAACACATAGACAAGCATGGTTTAATGAGACAGAGTCAGCATGGGTTCGGCCAAGGGAAGTCTTGCCTCACCAATTTGCTTCATTTCTTTGAAGGCATGAATAAACGTGGATAAAGGTGAGCTGGTTGATGTAATGTATCTAGATTTTCAGAAAGCTTTTGACAAAGTTCATCATGAGACTTCTGAGAAAATTAAAAAGTCATGGGATAGAAGGTAATATCCTTCTGTGGATTAGAAATTGGTTATTGGACAGAGGGTAGGGTTAAATGGCCATTTTTCTTAGTGGAGGATGGTGAATAGTGGAGTGCCTCTATGAAAATGTACTGGGACCGGTGCTATTTAACATATTTATGAATGATCTGGAAATCAGAATGACGAGTGAGGTGATTAAATTGCAGATGGCACTAAACTATTCAGGAAACTATTTAGGAAACTGGAAGACTGGGCATCCAACTGGCAGATGAAATACTTTAATGTGAACAAATGCAAAGTGATGCACATTGGGAAGAATAATCCAAATTATAGTTAACTGATGCTAGGGGTCCACCTTAGGAATCAGCAGTTAAGAAAAAGATCTAGGTATCATTGTAGATAATATGCTGAAATCTTCTGCCCAGTGTGCGGCGGTGGCCAAAAAGGCAAGCAGGACGCTAGGAATTATTAGGAAAGGGATGCAAAATAAGGCCAAGAATATTATAATGCCTCTGTATCGCTCCATAGTGCTACCTCACCTTGAGTATTGCATTCAATTCTGGTCGCCATATCTTAAAAACGATATAGCAGAATTCAAAAAGGCTCAACGAAGAGAAACCAAAATGATAAAGAGGATGGAACTAGTCCTGTATGAGGAAAGGCTAAAGAGGTTAGGGCTCTTCCGCTTGGAAGAGAGACGACTGAAAGGGGACGTGATTGAGGTCTATAAAATCCTGAGTGATGTCGAACGGGTAAAAGTGAATCAATTTTTCATTCTTTCAAAAAGTACAAAGATCGGGGGGAAACTCAATGAAATTACGTGGAAATACTTTTAAAACAAATAGGAGGAAGTATTTTTTTTTCACTCAAATAATAGTTAAGCTCTGGAACTTGTTGCCAGAGGATGTGGTTAGTGTATCTGGGTTTAAAAAAGGTTTGGTCAAGTTCCTGGAGGAAAAGTCCATAGTCTGTTATTGAGACAGACACTTGGGAAGCTACTGCTTGCCCATGGAATGGTGCTACTATTTGGGTTTCTGCCAGGTACTTGTGACCTGGATTGGCCACTGTTGGAAACAGGTTACTAGGCTAGATGGACCATTGGTCTGACCCAGTATGGCTATTCATATGTTCTTATGTACTATAGGGAAACAGTGTGCATTCTTTCCAAAAGAGTGCACCCTCTTTGTAAATAGTACACACTATTATCAGCTATTAAAAAAACCACATAAAATGTGTTGTTTTTTTCTGCTCAGTTTTATTGACATTTCCTAGGTCAGTGCAAATGACAGCCCATCCCTAATTCACATAGCCCAAAGCAGACATATTCCATGTATTAAAAAAGAAGGAAGGAAGGAAGGGCAAATGACAGCTGGCATGGTTAAAAACTGAGGTGAAGGAAGCTATTAGAGCTAAAAGAAAATCTTTACGAAAATGGAAGAAAGATCCAACTGAAAATAGGAAACAGCATAATGAATGTCAAATCAAATGCAAAGCTCTGATAAGGAAGGCAAAGGGAGACTTTGAAAAGAAGATTGTGTTGGAGGCAAAAACACAGAATAATAACTTTTTTAGGTATATTAGAAGCAAGAAGCCGGCAAAAGAATCAGTTGGACCGCTAGATGACCGAGGGTTAAAGGGGGAATCAAGGAAGACAAGGCCATAGTGGAGAGATTAAATGAATTCTTTGCTTCACAGAGAAAGATGTGGGAAAGATTCCAGTGCCAGAAATGGTATTCAATGCTGATGAGTCAGAGAAACTGAAACAAATGTCGGTAAACATGGAAGATGTAATAGAACAATTTGACAAATTAAAGAGTAGCAAATCACCTGGACCGGATGGTATACATCCCAGTGTACTGATAGAATTGAAAAAATGAACTTGCAGAGCAATTGTTCCAGATTAGCAGTCACCACCCAGGAAAAGGATCTAAGTGCCATTGTTGCTGATACATTGAAACCCTCTATTCAATGTGCAGCAGCGGCTAAGAAAACAGAGCTTTTGATGGGTCTCCTTAGGGGTTGGGTTGATTTTAGGATATGAAGAATATGTGTATTGTTATTATTGTATGATATCATTGGTTTGTTTGTTTTATTATAACCCACTCAGATGCTATAATTGTTGCTAAATAAATAAATGTTAGGAATTATTAGGAAAGGAATGGAAAACAAAACTGAGAATGTTATAATGGTGTGTGCAGTTGTAGTCACCACATCTCAAAAAAGATATAGTAGAATTAGAAAACATACAGAGAAGGATGACAAAAATGATAAAGGGGGTGGGACAACTTCCCTGTGAGGCTAAAGTGTCTAGGGCTCTTCAGCTTGGAGAAGAGACAGCTGAGGGGAGATATGATAGAGGTCTATAAAATGCTGAGTGGAGTGGAATGGGTAGAGGTGATGAATAGCTTGTTTACTCTTTCCAAAAATACTAGGACTAGGGGGCACGCAATGAAGCTACTAAATAATAAATTTAAAACAAACCATAGAAAATATTTCTTCACTCAACGTGTAATTAAACTCTGGAATTCGTTGCCAGAGAATGTGGTTAGCTTAGCAGGAATTTAAAAAGGCTTGTATAATATCCTAAAAGAAAAGTCCTTAAGCCATTGTATAGGATGATGCTGGGCAAACCCCCAACAGCAGCTTTGCAGTTACAATAGGGCAAATATTCACAAGTGATTTAACCGGGCAGGAGCCTCTCCTGCCCGCTTAAATCGCTTCCCGCCACCTAAATGGGGATATTCAGTGGCATTTAACTGGAGAGTGCCACTGTATATCCCCACAGACCACGCAAACAAAAAGTGGGCAGGTCAAGGGCAGTTCTGGGGGCGGAACTGGGGAGGAGTCTAAGGTTATATGGTTGCCAGCAGTATTCAGTGTCAGCATCCACATAACTAAGCAGCTTAATTTAGGACAGCACAAAAGCTGTCCTAAATAAGACCATTTATCTATGTGGGTGCCAGCACTGAATAATGCCAGCACCCACATAACTTAAAAAAAAACCAGAGCCCCCTCCTTCCCTACCCCCTCCTCAGTCCCAAATGAGAGGGCCTCCCAGAGCCCCCCCCCCCCGGAACCTCTCCCCAACATCCAGGTAGGCCTCCCCAGGTGGCAGGAGTGCAACCCTCTCATTCTGGCCCCTTGCGGCGCCATTCTAAAATGGCTGCCATGACCCCTTGCTGCAGCTCGCGGTACTACACAGTGTTGTAAGACATTAAAGCAGCCATTGTAGAACAGTGCTGCAAGGGGCAGGAGTGAGAGGGATGCACTCCTGCCCCCAATGACCACCGCTGGACAACCAGCGTATATAGGTAGGCCTGGGGGGCCTATCTAGGGTTTGAGGGTTCTAGGGGATTCTGGTGGGCAGCCTTTCTTGTGTAGGTTTGAGGAGGGGGTGGGGAAGGAGGGGGCATTGTCAGGGGGGCTGGGAGGGAGTTCTGAGTAATTTTAAAAAAAATAGTTATGCTGGTTCCAGCTCAATATTCAGCCGGGGACCACATAACTGCCTTATGCAGGCCTGGCTGAATATCGGCCAGACCTGCATAAGCTCTGGGTGGCCAGGGCACTCAAAATTACCCTGGATAAATTTAACCGGCGATGATCAGCATTTTAAAAAAATGCTGACCACCAGCTGAATATCAGGGTGCTTGTGTTCATTTTTGCAATTAACACACAGAAACGTCAATATTTTTCCTCACTTCAGTAAAAAAAAAAAAAAAAAAACCATATATGTTGGACCTGAACTTGAAGCTCCAAAAATGTGTAATACTTGGAATGCTGGTTGATGTAGAAATGAGGGTCAACCAGCAAGCTGCATGGGATTATTTCTGTAACTTTTTCATCGTCACTTATGTATGAACATACATTCAAAGCTTTGCTGATTGAGAGGCCCTTTTACAGAATGGTGGTAAGCCGAATGCGGGCTTACCGCTCGCTGTTTCAGGACTACCCCTGGCCCAACATGACCACCGGCAGAAGTCCCGCCCCAAGCGTGCTCCATTTCCAGGGGAAAACACCTGGAAGTGGTTTGCGCGGTGACAACCCGGCAGTATTCGGGCATCACATGGCCATGTGTGCCTGGGGTCTTTTTACCCACTGCGGTTAAAAGGGCCCTAGCGCACGGGAAAAATGGCCCCACCGCCAGCACAGGGCCCTTTTCCTGCAGCTTGGTAAAAGGACCCCTGAATTATGGGAGATGCATAAATCAAAATAATTACAATGATCACTGTGCTACTGTGTGACACTTCATCTGTGTACCACCAGTAAAATACCTCTTTTGCGTGTTTCTAGGGTCGCCCTATCACTCCAGTCTACACCATGGCTCCAAATGTCCAGAGGATTCATCCTACAGGAATTTATGGCACGAGTTATGTCCCAATTGCGGCCCCCACCACAGCCACAATAGCCACACTACAGAAAAATGCAGCCGCAGCAGTATATGGAGGTTATGCTGGCTATATACCTCAGGCATTCCCTGCTGCTACCATCCAGGTTCCAATACATGATGTCTACCCTGCATATTAGGACTGTCAAAAAGATTGTGAGACAAGCAAAACACTGAAGGAACATTTTACTATTTATGAAGAAAGAGTCTTAAAGAGTATATCTGGACCAAGTAAACTTTGATACAAACATGAAAGTGAAGTATGTTGTGCTAAAATATTTTATACACATGAAGTTTTCTTCTGGCTTTTTTTTTTTAGGATATTTTAGGATGAACTTTTCTATTTTCCTGCATTTTTACATGACCTATGAGTCTAAAACCTTTGTCCTTCCAAATTTTTATGCAATAATTTGGTTGCATAGGGTTTTTTTTTATTTTAAACATTATATATTTTCAACATACTTGTGGCATGAAGGTATTTTAAAAAATGTTCTGCACTCCATGGAATTATATTTTTTAGTGCCTTTAGTAATATTTCAACTATATATATATATAGTAAAAAGCGCATCTGAGCAGCTAGAAGAACTTAAAATAATGTATTTTAAAGAATATATTCAATATTTAAAGAACCCAGTAAATATAAAATACATTCCTTTAAAAGGTACCTTATTTATAAAGTAATACTGGAACTTTAAATTTGATACAGGCACAAATGAAACATTTGTACGTAATGCTGACATTACTTAAATGTATTTTTTATAGCTGTCATCTAGAATCACTGTCAGCAAACATTCATTTTAAAGAGCAGATTTGTACTTAAATGAGAAATTTTCAAGGTAAGAGTTCAGTCAGTTGCTGCCGAGGGAAGAAGGGTCACATTTGGTACCTTCTCTTTTTTAGTCTTGTTGCAAATATTCTACTTGAAAAGTGCCTTTATTTGAATGCTGGAGAGGACAAGAAAAGTTCAGTGCTATAAGTTGCATTGTGAGGCTGTATTATAATATATAGCACAACTTAAGCAACAGTGCAGAGCTGAATGCAAGATCCTCTTGATTTAACATATCTTCCAGTATAAAACATGGTTTCCTTTCTTAGGCTCATTTTAATCTTTTGCAGCATAAGTTGTAGTGACAGAGAATGTGTTTCTTCAACAGGGACATATCCCTGTCAGAAGGAAGAACAGCATTTTATTTACATGTAGCTTTCTTATCATGTTTCTTGCAAATTTTTGTGGTAGTAGGGGTATTAGCAGCTTTATATGCCAAGCAGGTTTAAAAAATATTTTAGCTTTGTAAATATCTTCTAATATACATTTTCAAAAAAAGTCATTTTATGTTGCAAAGTATACATAGTATGTGGTTTGCCACAATCTATTGAAACAATTTTATTATAATGTTATTAAAAAGCTTTGTTTATATTAGGAAGTAAATATATTACTGCAGTGTTCTGTGGCCTGTTTAAAGGCCTCTTAGTACATCTAAGGTACTAAGGTAAAATAGTTGGAAGCACTGCAGAGGAATACAATAGTCATCTTTCCACAGTAACTTTTCTAAGCCAGCTGTAACACAGTGAACTGAAAGATGGTGATACATTTTTTTTCTTTTACATGAACTACCCAACCATGAATCTATAGAATAACAAAGATACATACCAATTGCCTTCATAAAAGCAATAATAGAACAATTTGGGAAACTGCATTTTATATCAAAACTTTGTTTAATCATCTATTGACATAAAGTACTGTTAGAAATTATTTCATTAAATTGTGTTGAGCACCTAACTTGCCAGTTAGTGTATGCTGTTAGCTTACAGCCACAGAAAGCTAATATGGTGGCTTGACAGTGCACACTAATTCACACGTTAAGGGGGGGCAGTTCTATAACCGGGCATTTATAATTAGGCACCTGGTTGTAGGACCCTATTCTGTAAAGGAATGGAGGCACCTATGTTTTTTTATAGCATACTAAAATAACCACAAACCCCACTTCACCAGATTAATGTTCAGTATTTTATAGAGGCAAAAATCTAAATATTCAGAAGGAAAAAGTCTCAGAAAAAATACAGGTATATATTTTTAAATAACCAGTTAACGTCAACCACTGGCTTTAAAACCTTCTTTGTTTTATTTTATATGAATATAACCTAAAGGACGTATTGCAAATATCCAGCTACTTAGCTCAAATGAATGCCCCAACATTGGCCACCGTTTCGCAGTGCCAAACTGCTGCGTCAGGGGATAGTAGACCTTTTGAAAATATGCTCTCCGCTCACCTCATTCTTACTGAGCACTTTTAAAATACTGAACACTAATCTGGTGAAGGGTTTGTGGTTATTTGATTTACATAGCTCCTCTTTGAGTGATTTATCCTTTCTAGAATCCTAGTATAACTGGGTATTAATGCAACTAACATTTAGGTGTGATCACTAACTCCAGCCATAAAGCTGATGTGACACTAACTATGTGCCACACGGACATGCATAACTTACAGTATTATGTAAGTTATACACATATCTGGGAGCCCGATTATGACTTGCCCATGCTCCATTCTTATGTACACCGCCCTTGCCAAATACACACTATGGTCCATATTCTATATGTCGCACTAAAACAAAATATGCCTAGGCTTATTCTACAAAGTATGCCTAAATTTAGGCATACTTTATAGAATAAGCCTAAATTTCCATGTAGTTTATAGAATACGTCGCGTGCCCATCTGCACAACTAAATTTAGTTGTGGGCAATTACGCTGAGTAAACCTTGGTGTAAATGCCGACGCCTAAATTATGCACAGACCAGGTGTATTCTCTAACAATGCGCATAGATTTTAGAAATACCCATGACTCGCCCATTTCATATTCATGGCCATGCCCCTTTTCAACTATGCAACTTAGAATTTAAGCGCATCACGTTATAGAATATGCTTAGACAGTTCTGCATGTAAACTCTAATGCAATTAGTGTCAATAATTGCTTGTTAAGTGGCAATTATTGGTGCTGATTGGCTTGTTAAGTAATTAAGTTGTGCGTGCAAATCCAGAATACGACTGGCTTTGTACGTGCAACTTAAGTCGCACTATATAGAATCTGGGGTTAGGGGGGCAATTCTGTAAGTTGTTTTCTCAGTTTAGGAGCCGCAATGCCATGCACTTTCTATAGTGGCATCTTGGCCCTAAGATTCTATTATAGAATACTAGCATAAGGTCAGCATGTATAAGTGCACCCGCCTACGCCATGTCAACGGCAAGAGTAAGCTGACATGCCTAGGTGCGCCAAGTAATGTGCGTAATGTATGATATTCTATAAACTGCATGCATAACTGGGAGACAAGCCCATGGGCAACCCATGTTTCACCTATGTGTACACACTCCTTGCAGTTGGGTATTATAACACTTAGGGGTCCTTTTACTAAGGTGTGCTAACAGATTTAGAGTGCGCTAAATGATAAGACACCCATAGGAATATAATGGATGTCTTATCATGTAGTGCATGCTTAATCCATTAGTGCACCTTAGTAAAAGGACCCCTTAGATGCTACCTTATAGAATGGAGCCTAGTGCACAAAAGGCGCCTACCTGCCACTTTATGGAGCCTTTGATGTATGAATGTGGTACCTACCTCCAGGCAAAAAACAAGGAAGACACACTCCATAGGGCAGCAAAACTAAACAAAAACAGTGAAGTGGACAATGGATGGCAGAAGATTCTATGACTCAACACGGACTGTGTTTCGGCCCAAAGACCTACCTCAGGAGTCAATTGATATCTGAACAAAAAGCAGTACAATGTATCACTGAAATCACAAAGGTTACATGAGCATCCAAGCATACGTAGAGATGTCTATCTGCAGCCTCAAAACATGTCATAGAGACAAGCAAATTCCTTGCTTAAATTACATCTAGCAAAATACCACCGAGCGATTCTCCCACCAAAGTACTGCTTTTTGTTCAGATATCAATTGGCTCCTGAGTCAGGCCTTCAGGCCAAAACACGGTCTGTGTTAAGTCATATGTATGTTCAATAAAAAATCTGCCACCCATCATTCTCTTCGCTACCTACCTCCGGCACCACTTTATAGAATTACCCACTTTGTGAGTTAAGTGGGTATTTTTAGAATAGAACTTAGGTAGCATGCTGGCATTTACATGCATAAGTGCACAAATACATGAGTAAATTTTAGTATTCTAAACATTTACACTCGTAATGTTAACGCCTAGTTTATAGAATTGCCCCGTAAGTGTATAGCATGGAAAGGGGTAGGGAATGGGTGAGGAATAGGTGTGGACTGTGCCTTATAGTTAATGCCTGGTGACCTACCACACATTAACTGATAACTGTAAACGCAGATCAGTAACACCAGTAGGTGGTGTTAGGAGCATCTGTGTTATGTACAATGCAGTTACTGCTCGGTAAATGTTTATTCTCTGCATTAACTATATGGGGAGATGCTGAGCACCAGGGGCGTAGCTATGGGGGGCCACAGGGGCCTGGGCCCCTGCAAATTTTGTCCTGGCCCCTGGTTAGGCTGGCGGGGTTCCCCAACCCCTGCTAGCCGAAGCCTTCTTCAGCACCGGTCTCCAGTGCAGCTGCGTTCACTGCCCTGCTCGTCTTTCTTTTTGTTCCTCTTGTGCACGCTGACGCTCCTTTACGTGAAACTGAGAAGGCGAGTCAGCATGCAAGGAGGAGCAAGAAGAAAGACAAGCAGGGCAGCGAACGCATCTGCGCCAGAGACCAGTGCTGAAGAAGGCTTCACCTGGCGGGGGTTGGGGACCCCCGCCAGCAAAGGTATTTGTTTGGGAGGCAGTGAGGAGGTGGGGAGGCAGTGAGGAGGTGGGGGGTCAGTGAGGTGTGGCCGTGGGGTTACGGCGGGGCGACATTCAAAATGTGCCCCTAACCTCGGGCTGTGGCCCCCTCCCACTGTGAGGTCTGGCTACGCCCCTGCTGAGCACACCCCCAACAGTTATCACAGAGGATTTGCAGTAAGCACATATTATTTTAGTAAGTAATTCATGCTTTGCTTCACATGACACAATTTATCACAAAGTCTTCACATCTACACTATTCCTCTGCCGTATATATGACAGAATATCTGGAGATGTTTGGCTCATGATATGGGGTTTTTTGCCATTATGGTGAAAATACCATTCAGGTCAGCTCAGGGCGCTTCTTTGGGACTGTCTCATGGAAATGTATTGATGCGCGGAACTTTCAGCAGATCTCTTGATTCCACAGAATGCAGGACAAGTACACAGTTTGTCAATTTCTTTAGTTAAAGCATTATACATTTTTACTGTATTTTACACAGCGATGTTTGTATGTATAACAGATAGCCTAGTGAGGCTTTGACCAAGGTACTCCAAAAGCTAACTGTTAAAATAGTCTGAGTATTAGTGAAATGATCTGCTGTGGTTTTTTTAATGCTTTTTATGCTTATTTGAAGCCATTTCATTTACACTACTAAAGGTAAGTTTTCAACTTGGAAATGTGAGCGCTTTTTTTAGGCTGTTTAAGAACAAAATATTCACAGTAATGAAAAAAAAATGTCCTGTGCCTTATTTTTCAAAGTTCTTGAACACTGTTTATTTCTTACTGTATTTCTATTCATTGTTTTTGCCAGAAGTTTCTAAATTTCTTTAGAAGCTTTCTCCATTTACAGTATATTACTAGGATACAATAAATAAAGCATTCTTGAAAATGTTTCTGGCTATTTTATTATGAGACTCACTATAAACATGCTACTTTTATCCGTATGTTAGCAACCACCACCTGGTAGCTCATTATGTTGTAAAATTGCTTCATTTAATACAACCCTGCTGGTCACATTTCAACAAGAGCACAGACAATGTAGAAGCAATGTATGGTGTCCAGAAATAGTTTCAAAATACTTTTCAATTGTTTAAATACTTAGGGCCTCTTTTACAAAGTGGCAGTGAGCCCAACGCGGGCTTACTGTTCGCTAAAAAGAAACTACCGCCGGGCTACCACAGCATTGTCATATCTGGCGCTAGAAAAATATATTGTGTACCAAGCGGTAATCGGGCAGTGCCGTGGAGCCCTTATTGCCATCTCAATGGATGGTGGTAAGGGCTGCCTCTGAAATGGCCGCGCAGCAAGTGCCTCACTTGCTGCACAGCCATTTCTTTAAAAAAACAAAGACCTACTTTTTACCGTCTGTAGTAAAAGGGGGCCTTGGTGCGTGTCAAAAACACGCACCAACACCAGTACAGCCCCCCTTTCGTTGCAGCTTAGTAAAAAGGGCCCTTAATATGACCTTTGAAAATACATTAGTCCAATACATTAGGAAACTCCCTTAACGCTTTGCGATATATCCCTTATTTTGACGCAAAAATTTAATCATAACTTTATCTTCTTCGGTACATACCATTTTGCTAAAGCAGATCTTAATGTCACTTCCTGAATGATGTCATTTTGAAAACAGGGATCATCCAGTTTTTATAGCTACTTGCAGTAACACTTGTCAATAATAGTAATAATTTTTTAATAATAGTACATTTGTTTATTATTTGGAAAAATTTGGGGGGGTCCCGTTTTTCCGGACACTGTGTAGAAAAGGGCTGCCAACATAGTGCCAGGGTTTACTACTTGCTCGTTAATGGCTCGTTAAAGGCTCGTTAAGTTTAGTGCATCCGGCCCTGAGTCCGAAGAGGTCTTTGATCTTTCTGCCTCTCTCTACACTAAACCTCCCCATCAACAACTGTCAGAACAGGTTTCTCAATAAGGGAAAATAAGGAAAAAAGGTTCGGTAACGGAAAGTCCCTTACCACAACCACAAAGAGTCCAACAGGGGAGATTACAGAGACAGAGGGGGCAGGGGAAGAGGTGCACCTTTGAATCACCAATCTGTGAACTATCAGAACAGGAACCAGAACAGACCGTCGTGAGCAAACACACAACCATGAATGTGAAAATTCAGAGAATATTTCATATCTCTAAGAGAACACTTAATGCAATTGAAACTTCTGTCCTAGAGAAAGGACTGTCTTTTGTCCCGACACCTTGCTATAATGCTATGAACACTCGCATTGATCTCTTCAAATTAACAAGCAAATTGAAGATTATAGACTATTTTTCAAATCATACAGCCCCTTCTACTGATATTTCTGTTGTCAAAAAGGATAGCACATGGAACTCTCCTGGGCTTTGCAATCTCATGATATGCACATTTGAAAGAGTAGTACTTAATGAGATTGGAGAACTGGAAAATGAGCCCAAAATACCATTTTACAACCTAACAAAAGAAGAGAAGAAGGCTACCAATACCCTGAAAAATGACAGTACTATAGTGATTAAGAAGGCAGATAAGGAGGTGCAGTTGTAGTTATGGATGAGCAGGAATATGTGAATGAAATTTATAGACAGATCCATGACAAAGACTTTTATGAACCATTAAAAAATGATCCCACTGCCTTGTTGAAAAAGAAGGTAGTTTCCCTATTAGAAATTGGAAGATAGGCTAATTTCCTCACTTACAAAGAATACTGATTCATGTTCACTCCATTTCCGAGGATCCCCATTATTTATATTTTACGCAAGATTCACAAATCACTTCAAAATCCTCCAGGCAGACCCTTTTCTGTTTTTACGGATACCACTCATTCCATCATATACCAGAAACAGTACTTATAAGCCACATTGAGCCTGCAAAAAGGTGGGAAAATGTGGGGTATAAATGCAATAAAAAAATAAATAAATATCATTAATATCCTTCAAGGTATTGAAATAATCAAGAAATACTTTTGGCCACATTGGACATGGAATCATTATATACCAATATTCCCTAAAATGAAGCATTGGAAGTGATAAGAGCTGCTCTTAGCTAAAGAACTCAAAACTAGACTACATTATTGAACTGGCATCACTTGCACTTAAAGAAAATTATTTCTATTTTGAAGGCAAGTTTTACAAACAAATCAAAGGCACAGCTATGGGGTTGACCATGGCCCCTTCAGTCACTAATCTTTATGGCACAGGTACATTGACAATATTTTTATGATTTGGATAGGAACAGAGGGTACACTTTTAGAATTTTATTCATGGTTGAATTTTGAAGATAGCAACCTTAAATTTAAGATCAGTTATGAACATCATGAGATCTCATTCTTAGACATAAAGATATTATTCACAAATGGCAGTTTTAATACCACCATTTATCATAAAACAACAGATGTTAATAAGCTTTTACACTACAATAGTTGCCATAATAAATCTCTCAAAAGCAACTTACCTTATAGTCAATTTCTAAGATTGAATAGAATCTGTTCTCAGAAACAAGACATGAATCAACAAGCGAAACACATGGCTGCCATATTTTATGAGAGCGGATACCCTAAATGATGTATTGAGTAAGGATATGTTAAAGCTATCCAACAAGGTAGAAGCATCCCACTACAGACTAAACAGAAAAAGGCTTCTGGAAACATTGTATGCACCTTTATTATGACCATTTATCTCATGAGATTTTCAATATATTGAAGAAACATTGGTCCATCATCCAGTTTATACCTGGTTTTGAAGGAAAAGAAATCATGGCTGTTTACAAAAGAAACAAAAATCTGAAGTACATATTAGCTCCTTCAGTTCTGCCAGTTCCACATAAGGTTGCACCTGTTTGGGGATATTACCCTTGCCTCTTTTGCTCAGTTTGTCATGTTAATTCAAAAATGAAAGTTTTTATACATCCCAAAACTTGTGAGAGATTCAAATTGAGACAATACTCTGTTATTTATGCTGTTAAATGCCCTTGCAAACTGTTGTACATAGGCAAAACAAGCTGTGCATTCAATAAACGCATCATAGAGCCTCACAGTGCCATTGAAAAACCATTAGTGGAACATATGCAAGAAAAAGGACACAAGTTTGACCAATTAAAATTTACTGTATTACTCAAGGTTATCTGAGATGTGGATAGGATTTTGCATTTAATATTATTTATTGAGCTTTTTTAATCCTCATTTACATTTTGATTAGTTTTATCATGTTTTGGAAATGTATTTTCATATACTTCATGTTCCCAGTTTCTCTGTTTTGTCTGCATACTCATGACACCTATGACATCACTGAAACGCAAAACAAAATGGCCGCTGGAACGCATAAAAATTTAAATTTCTTTTATGGATTTCTCATTGTTTTGCAGCATTTTTACTTAAAAATTACATTTTGGAGAAGGGCACAGTGTGTGGATTCATAATCCATAATTGTTTTTGGTTTTAAAAAATTTTTGGTAACCCTGTTTTTTGTGCCTTTTTCAGTGCATTTTTTACATTAAATTGCACATTCTACACACTAATAACCTTTGCAATGATGATATTCATCCATTATAGCCTTGTTTTATTTGTATAATTGAATTTAGACTGTTTTTAAGATTTCTGAAGAGTCTGACCCTTGACCTCACACACAATATAAATAGTGCAGGGCAGTGCTCGGCAGATTCAATGCTGAATATCTTGAATTGGCTCATTTTATAACTTTTTTTCAGAGAAGCAATGTTTTACTGCTGTTTTGGTTTTTAATAGTCCTGTTTGGATTCCTTATACATTTTCATACATATTTTTACAGATATTTGGAGACATTATAACTATTAGGGGAAATTTGGGTATTTTCCCCTGTAGGTACGTGTTCCTTTCACATCACTTACACCTCCTTTGACTATATATACATTTTCTGAGCTGATACATTTCTACATGTAAGTCTATGTGTTTTTACATGCAGTTTGTATGTTAATGCATGTTCAAACTTTGATTATATATATGAGTATTGTTCTTATTGTTTCTCATTTTATAATTGTTTTAATTTGGATATATTTCTAATTAGGTTTTTTATTCAATGCTATTGATGTTTTTATTATAATCAATTAGATATATTTTGTTTTAATTTGCTTACATTTTTTAATTTGGCTAATTTTTTATTAATGTTGTTTGCTGATTTTATCATGTTGACTAATTGAATATTTTATCTGTTTCTTCTTTGTTTCTAACCCCCGACGCAGCCGTAGGGCGAAACATGGCCACATTGGGTATTTATATCAATAAATTTGCCCAACACTCCTATATCCTTGGTCTGCTTTTTGCTTGCTGTAAACATGGCCACATTGGGTATTTATATCAATAAATTTGCCCAACACTCCTATATCCTTGGTCTGCTTTTTGCTTGCTGTCACGTTGGTGTGCAGATCATCGCCTCTTTTGTTGGTTGCTAAAGGAATATTTGGGAAATTCTATCACTAGATGCTTCCATTGAGGCACAATGAGGGCAGGCAGTAGAAGTACTTTCTATAACGCAACCTAGGCACCTAGGTTCCATTATAGAATACTAGCGTAATCCAATATCATTGCCTAATATTTAGGCCCCCACAGTAAACACCACACATAGACCTAGCATAACTGCAGGAGCTTAAGTGCAGCAAGAATGCATGTAACTTACAGTACTCTGAGAGTCATGCCGATGTCCCACCCACGCTCTGTCCCTGTCTACTTCCTCCTTACAAATACAAGCTATGTAAGTTAAGTGAGTATTTCCAGAATAGTACATAGATCCTCTGCTAGCGCTTACCGACATAAGTGCTAGTATTCTAAACATTTACACATGTTAACACATAGTAACATAATAGATGATGGCAGAAAAAGACCTGCACAGTCCACCCAGTCTGCCCAACAAGATAAACTCACATGTGCCATTTTTTGTGTATACCTTACCTTGATTTGTACCTGTCTTTTTCAGGGCAAAGACCGTATAAGTCTGCCCAGCACTATCCCCGCTTCCCAACCACCAGCCCCGCCTCCCACAACCGGCTCTGGCACAGAACGTATAAGTCTGCCCAGCACTATCCCCACCTCCCAACCACCAGCCCTGCCTCCCACCACCAGCTAAGCTTCTGGGGATCCCTTCCTTCTGAGGAGGATTCCTTTATGTTTATCCCACGCATGTTTGAATTCCGTTACCGTTTTCCTCTCCACCACCTCCCGCGGGAGGGCATTCCAAGCATCCACCACTCTCTCCGTGAAAAAATACTTCCTGACATTTTTCTTGAGTCTGCCCCCCTTCAATCTCATTTCATGTCCTCTAGTTCTACCGCCTTCCCCTCTCCGGAAAAGGTTTGTTTGCAGATTAATACCTTTCAAATATTTGAACATCTGTATCATATCACCCCTGTTTCTCCTTTCCTCCAGGGTTTACATGTTCAGGTCAACAAGTCTCTCCTCATACGTCTTGTAACGCAAATCCCATACCATTCTCATAGTTTTTCTTTGCACCGCTTCCATTTTTTTAACATCCTTCACAAGATACAGCCTCCAAAATTGAACACAATACTCCAGGTGGGGCCTCACCAACGACTTATACAGGGGCATCAACACCTCCTTTCTTCTGCTGGTCACACCTCTCTCTATACAGCCTAGCAATCTTCTAGCTACAGCCACCGCCTTGTCACACTGTTTCGTCGCCTTCAGGTCCTCATATATTATCACCCCAAGATCCCTCTCCCCGTCCATGCCTATCAGACTCTCACCGCCTAACACATACGTCTCCTGTGGATTTCTACTCCCTAAGTGCATGACTTTGCATTTCTTTGCATTGTTACTATATGCAAATGTGGGCAACTAAGTTATAGAATTTGCCTTCACGCATTTTATGATGGAAAAAAAGTTTTTGAGAACTGGTATAAGACTGGAAGAATGGATTAAGGCATAAGGATATAGCGAAGATACTTACCTTTAGCAGGTATTCTCCGAGGACAGCAGGCTGATTGTTCTCACAATTGGGTCGTCGTCCATGGCGGCCTAGGAACCGGGAAGAAATTTTGCTAGCAAAAATAAAGGCTTTCAGGAATGCTCCGTCTCGCGAGGACGGACTACGCATGCGTGAACGGCTTCCCGCCCGCCGCACGAGTGTGTCTCTTCAATGTAATGGGGCTTTGACAAAAGCAAACCTCTCATAAAGCGAACAACTAAAGGCTGTCCAGAGATAGGCTTACCCTCTACATGGCGATGATAAGCACTAATCGCACTAAGGGGGGGAAATGGGACTTGATATACCGCCTTTCTGAGGTTTTTGCAACTACATTCAAAGCGGTTTACATATATTCAGGTACTTATTTTGTACCAGAGGCAATAGAGGGTAAAGTGACTTGCCCAGAGTCACAAGGAGCTGCAGTGAACTCTTATGGAGTTGATCTTGAGACCAGACTCTGACGAGTGTAGAAGGTATTCAAGCAGGGTCTGCGTAGGACAAGAGGATCTAGGGCCTTGCTGTCACACCAGACATCAAACCTCCTCCATTTGAAAGAGTAACACCTCTTCGTGGAATCTTTTCTGGAAGCAAGCAAGACTCGGGAGACACCCTCTGAAAGACCCAAGGAGGCAAATTCTAAGCTCTCAACATCCAGGCCATGACAGCCAGAGACTGGAGGTTGGGATGTAGAAGCGACCCCTCGTTCTGGGTGATAAGGGTCGGAAAACAGTCCAATCTCCACGGTTCTTTGGAGGACAACTCCAGAAGAAGAGGGAACCAGATCTGATGAGGCCAGAAAAGCGCAATCAGAATCATGGTTCCTCGGTCTTGCTTGAATTTCAGCAAAGTCTTCCCTACTAGAGGTATTGGAGGATATGCATACAAAAGGCCTGTCCCCCAATGTAGGAGAAAAGCATCCAATGCTGGTCTATCGTGGGCCTGAAGTCTGGAACAGAACTTAGGGACCTTGTGATTGATCTGAGTGGCAAAAAGGTCCACCAAGGGAGTGCCCTACGCTTGGAAGATCTTCCGGACAACGCCCATGTTCAGTGACCACTTGTTAGGTTGAATTATCCTGCTCAACCTGTCGGCCAGACTGTTGTTTACGCCTGCCAGATAAGTGGCTTGGAGAAACATGCCGTGACTGCATGCCCAAAGCCACATCTGGACGGCTTCCTGACACAAAGGGCGATATCTGGTGCTCCCCTGCTTGTTGGTGTAGTACATGGCAATCTGATTGTCTGTCTGAATTAAGATTACTTGGTTGGACAGCCGATCTCTGAAAGCCTTTAGAGCATTCCAGATCGCTCTTAATTCCAGAAGCTTGATCTGCAGACCTTTTTCCTGAAAGGACCAAGCTCCTTCAGTGTGAAGCCCATCTACATGAGCCCCCCACCCCAGGAGGGATGCATCCGTCGTCAGCACTTTTTGTGGCTGAGGAATCTGGAATGGACATCCCAAGGTCAGATTTGACCGAATCATCCACCACTGCAAGGAATTTCGAAAGTCGGTAGACAATTGGATCACATCCTCTAGACTGCCCGCAGCTTGACACCACTGGGAAGCTAGGGTCCATTGAGCTGATCTCATGTGTAGACGCGCCATGGGAGTCACGTGAACTGTGGAGGCCATGTGACCCAGAAGTCTCAACATCTGCCGAGCCGTGGTCTGTTGAGACGCTCGAGCCATGGACACTAGGTACAGAATATTGTCTGCCCTTGCCTTGGGGAGAAAAGCTCGAGCTGTCCTTGTGTTCAACAGTGCTCCAATGAACTCCAATTTTTGAACTGAGGGAAGATGGGACTTGGCATAATTGATCACGAACCCCAGTAGTTCTAGCACCTCCAATGTGCTCTTCACCAGCCAATCGTCAAGATAAGGGAACACATGCACTCCCAGTA
This sequence comes from Microcaecilia unicolor, assembly GCF_901765095.1. Lineage (NCBI taxonomy): Eukaryota > Metazoa > Chordata > Amphibia > Gymnophiona > Siphonopidae > Microcaecilia > Microcaecilia unicolor. The sequence continues at coordinate 540,979,662 of NC_044032.1, read as the reverse complement.
GCGACGCTGCGACTACAGCCAGACACTTGGTAAACACTCTGGGCGCAGATGCCAGACCAAAGGGCAGTACACAGTACTGAAAGTGCTGTGTTCCCAGCCGAAATCGAAGATACTTCCTGTGAGCTGGGAGTATCAAGATGTGGGTGTAAACATCCTTTAAGTCCAGAGAGCATAGCCAATTGTTTTCCTGAATCATGGGAAGAAGGGTGCCCAGGGAAACCATCCTGAACTTTTTTCAGACTAGATAATTGTTCAAGCCCCTTAGGTCTAGGATGGGACGCATCCCCCCTGTTTTCTTTTGCACAAGGAAGTACCTGGAATAGAATCCCAGCCCTTCTTCCCCTGGTGGAACAGGTTTGACCGCATTGGCCTTTAGAAGGGGTTGAGAGTAGAGAGCTGCACGGGGACGGGGTTCGCGGGAATCCCGCGGAACCCGCGGGATTCCCGCAGGGACGGAAGCAGGTCCTGCGGGGTTCCTGTGGGGATGGAAACAGTTCTGCGGGGTTCCCGCGGGGATGGAAGCAGGTCCTGCAGGGTTCCCGCGGGGATGGAAGCAGTTCTGCGGGGTTCCCGTGGAAGTATAAGCTGCACTGCATCAGCCTCTCATCTACCGAGTACCTTGAATGCTGTCTCCTCCTCCTCCTCTTCCTCCTTGCTTTAACAGCACAAATGTGTAAAGTCTTCCGTTAAGGAGGTGGTAGAGACACAAATGATGAAGGAATTCAAAAAGGCTTGGTTGAATACAGAGGATCTCTAATTAGAAAATGGAAGTTATAAAAATCCTAACCTTAAATGGCTGCATGTGTGTGGATGTGTCAAGTGACGCTTAGATGGTGACTCTGGCTGTGATTAACTAGGACCGATACCGGGAAGACTTGTATGGTCTGTGTCTAATATATGGCAGTCTGGTTTAGGATGGGCTAGAAAGGGCTTAGACAGCAACTTCAGTAGCTGGAACATAAGGACAGTGCTGGACAGATTTTTGTGGTCTGTATCCCACAAATGAGAAGATGAATAGACTGGAGTGGGCTTCAGCGAGAACTCCAGCAGTTGGAACATACTGTAAGGATAGGGCCAGATAGACTTCTATGGTCTATGTTCCAGAAACACGGAAGAAAAGTATATAATATCACACTCGTTGATTTAATCATGGATTGATAATGTGTGACTATTGGGCAGACTGGATGGACCATTCAGGTCTTTATTTGCTGTCACTTACTATGTTACAATTAATCCTCTTTGCTCTTGGGCTGATGCGCAGACCTCAGCTCTGACACAGGCAAGAGCATTGGATGTTACCTGACCTACTGGCGCGTGCATGTGGTGACCTCTCAGCACACAGTGCCAAAAATCAGAGACAAATCTTACATGTGCACACCAGAATGTTCTAAGTTTCAGCTTCCATTCCTTCCTTGCCTACAGTGATGTGTCCCAAATCCAGAGAGAGACTGAGGAAGCTGACCAGAATTTTCTTTTATGTACCATTAAATTTTTGCGGGGATGGGTGGGGATGGGTTAAATTCTTGCGGGGACGGGTGGGGACGGGTTGGGATGGATTAAATTTTTGCGGGATGGGTGGGGATGGGTAAGATTCCAATGGGGACGGGTGGGGATGGGTGAGATTCTAGCAGGGACGGGCGGGGATGGGTAAGATTTCTGTCCCCGTGCAACTCTCTAGTTGAGAGTTCCTCTGCAAGTACCTGTCTGTGCTGGGGGCTGTAAGAATGAGCTCCCGGTGGGCAATTTGGAGGTTTGGATATCAGATTAAGGGTGTATCCTAACTGGACTATTTGAAGAACCCACCGGTCGGAGGTTATAAGAGGCCACCTTTGGTGAAAAAACATCAACCTCCCTCCTACCGGCAAGTCGTCCGGCACGGACACTTTGATAGAGGCTTTGCTGAACTGGAGCCAGTCAAAAGCCCGTCCTTTGCTTTTGCTGGGGAGCAGAATGGGCCTTAGACGCACGCTGTTGACAGGAATGAGCGCGCTGGGGCTGGGCATGGGCAGGCCGCTGAGAAGCAGGAGTGTACCTACACCTGGAATAGGATAGGGAGCACTTCTCTTCCCTCCAAAAAACCTCCTAGATGAGGAGGCTGTAGCAGAAGGCGCCCAGTGGGAGAGAGAATCCATAGCATAATTATGCTTTTTAATCTGGTTAACAAGATACTCTACTTTTTCTCCAAAAAGATTGTCCCCCCAGCAAGGAACATCCGCCATCTGCTGCTGGACCGAATGATCCAGGTCAGAGACACGCAGCCATGAGTCTGCGCATCACTATACCTTGAGCAGCGATCCTGGATGTTATGTCAAAAGTATCGAAAGTACCCCTGGCCAGGAACTTGCGGCACGCCTTCTGCTGCCTGACCACCTGGCGAAAAGGCTCGGCCAACTCCGCAGGGAGTGCATCAACCAAGCTAGACAGTTTTATTTATTTATTTATTTATTTATTTATTTATTTATTGCATTTGTATCCCACATTTTCCCACCTTTTTGCGGGTTCAGTGTGGCTTACAATATGAGTTAAATGTTAGAAATACAATTTGTTACAGATTGGTTATGGATTACATTGTGCAGAGTTATGTGAAACAATTGACTTATCGAGTCCCGCAAGTGTATGCTCGTGAAGAGCTAGTATGATTGGATCTTGGACGCAAGCATAGCGGCCTGATATGCCTTTCTTCCAAAAGAATCAAGAGTCCTAGCTTCTCTGCCTGGGGGCGCCGAAGCATAGTCTCTAGTACTCCTGGCTCTCTTGAGAGCGGAATCCACCACCATGGAATTGTGGGGTAACTGGGACCTTATCATTCCAGGCTCACCATGGATCCGATATTGGGATTCTGCTTTCTTGGGAACCACAGGGCCAGACATAGGGGCGGACCAGTTTCTCATAAGGACTTCCTTCAGTACCTTATGGAGAGGGACTGTCACAGCCTCTTTAGGTGGAGAAGAATAATCCAGGACTTCCAACATGTCAGACCTGGGCTCATCCTCTACTTCCACAGGGAAAGGAATAGCCATAGCCATTTCCCAGACAAAAGAGGAAAAAGTAAGGCTCTTGGGTGGAGATAATCCTCTTTCCAGCAGAGCAGAAGGGTCAGAGGGAATTCAACAAGACTCATCGGAAGAGAAGTATCTGGGATCTTCCTCTGATTCCGAACGTTCCTGCTCAGTGTCAGACGCCACCTGAGTGAAAGTACTCTGACACTGGACCTATCTCGACGCCAAGGAGCGATGTCCTCCGTGGCGATGTTGAGAAGTCAACGCCAGATCCGACTGCGGCAAAGCTTCCTCCACTGACGTCGAAGGAGAGTCGACCTGGGTGGCAGCCGACGCAGATGCCGCAGGTGGCACCGGGGTCGGAGACCTCACCACAGGTGAAGGGCCAGGCACCGCTACAGCAGATGACACAGCTGGCGCAAGCACCCCCGACATTGACGCCAATTGTCGCAGTAAGACTTCCAGAAGTTCTGGAAACAAGGCCCGGATATGCTCGTCAAGAGCCGCCATCGGAAAAGACTGTGGGGCCGGTGGAACAGGTGGTGTCAAAATCCGTGGAGGCTCGGGAGCAGGTACCGTGCTGCGAGACCGACGCATCGGCACCTCCTGTATCAAGGGGGAGCGGTCCTCTCGGCGCTGACACTTCTCGGGGGCCGACTCTCTTGACGCCCCGGAGCTCCTGGTACCGTGCGTCGAAGGAGAACGATGACTGTGCTTCTTAGCCTTCGCTCGATGCCCGTCATCGAGACTCCGTACCGACAAGGAAGACGGGGAATCCTCATGTCTCCTCGGGGCCGGGTCCGACGAAGGTCTGTCCCAGGGGGCCTGCATACCAGGAGGCCTTGAGACAGGTGGAGACACACTCGACGTCTCACTGCTCGGAGCGCAAAGTGGTCTCTCAGCAGCCATTACCTTGCTCCTCGATGTCGATGCCGACGCCACCGACCTCAGTGTCGATGTCAAAGGACCGGACCCGGCTTCAAAACGTTTTTCACGTTGAGCCTCTTGAGACGCTTGGGTCTGTCTCTTCATATGAAGACACAGACTACAAACAGCTGGGCTGTGGTCGGGCCCAAGGCACTGGATACACCAAGCATGGGTATCGGTACCTGAGATGGTCCGGTTGCACCGAGTACAACGTTTGAAGCCGCTGGGTGTCTTCGATGACATGGAAGAAAACACGGCCTCAGCGAAATCAAACAACGAGATTGTGCCAAAAAGGAAGGGCACAAAAAGGGGAGAACCTGACCGAGCGGCCTAAAGGCTGGCCGCATCAAAAAGAAAAGGAAACTTTAAATGGGCAAAAAAGAGTAAGGAAGCTACAGGAAACTAATATTTATTTATTTTTAAATATGTTGTAAATAAAGAAAAAGAAAGCGAACAAGGAACGCAAAGTCTTCGTCCTGGGCCAAACGGAGCAGAGCAAAAAATACTGCCGCACCTAACTGTGGATAAAAAAATGACTGAAGAGACATGCTCATGCGGCGGGTAGGAAGCCGTTCGCGCATGCGCAGTCCATCCCGCTCGCACGATGGATCATTCCCAAAAGCCTTTATTTTTGCTAGCAAAATTTTTTCCTAGTTCCTGGGCCACCGTGGACGACGACCCAATAGCATTTTAGCACCTATCTGTAAATATTCAGTGGGTGATAACTGGTATGTTGAATATTTGTGGTTAGCAGCTAGCCACTAACTGGTTATATTGCATGATATAGCCGGTTAGGATGGATATTCAGTGCTAAACTGGCTATGTTTAGCCATTAAAATAGGCCACATAAATAGCAGGCCTGTCTTTAACCGCTATGCACTTAACCGGTTAGCACTGCATATTATCTTAACCGGTTAAATTGCCATGGTCAAAAATGAAACTGAACTGACTGCCAGCGTCGGGCAGTCACTGCGCAGCCCAACGCCAGTTGAATATCAGGGGACATATATTTTGCACCATTATCTTGATAGTAAGCGGTATTGAATTCTGGCTCTGTAGACAGTTGCAATAATGAGCTGCTATTTGTATAGCTATGGGTTTGAGTTATAACAGCCTTTCTGCTGGCCTCAATCCACATATTTATACAGACAGCAGCTGCGCATTGGCGACAATCTGTAAAGTTGGGCAGAACGTCCACACTCTGTTCATACTCTTAAGAATTTTCAGCGACCCTGTCAGGATAATGCTGCTGAAAATTGGCAGATTGGGCTCTTTATCCATGGAGGGCAATTCTATGTGGCACCGCACTATATAGAAAACACCTTACTTTCCTTTGTACACTAACATAACTGGATATTTACATACATATGCACATGTATCAGCATTTATGCTGACCATAGAGTTGGTGTAAATGCTCTTGCCCAGGTGCTGGAAATATATGTGTAAATTATAGTATTCCATAAGTTGCATGCATCAGTGTGAGCATCTTCTTTATAGAATTACCTCAAAAGCATCTGCGAGTGGCCTAGTGGTTAGGGTGGTGGACTTTGGTCCTGGGGAACTAAGTTCAATTCCCACTTCAGGCACAGGCAGCTCCTTGTGACTCTGGGCAAGTCACTTAACCCTCCATTGCCCCATGTAAGCCACATTGAGCCTGCCATGAGTGGGAAAGCACAGGGTACAAATGTAATATAAATAAAAAGCATGTTGGTTATTTTAGAAGCTCTGTTCTTGTTTTGGATGTTTGAAAACTGGCATTTAGACATCCATATTGTATGGACGTCCAAATCCCGATTATATAAAGCTAGGATATGGACATCTAACACTGCACTACGTCCATATGGCAAGTGGATGTGGTATGGGCATGTTTTGGGTGGGAGCAGCGAAAATATAGATGTCCAACTCTGATCACAGAAGGGAAAAGGGACATCCATGTTTAAAAAGATGGATGTTGTTATTTAGACCTGGTACTTGGCTCGTCCAGGTTTCACAAAGGTGCTGTGATTGAGCAGCTGTCCCCTAGAGGGATTAAGGCATGACACCTCCTTAATCCCTTAGTGGTTGCTGTTCTCCTCCCCCTCCCTTGAATATGAAACTGGCAAGGAATACCAGGCTGTATGACAGCTTCAGGTATTATGGACATTCTTACAGCGTAACGTGCAATTTGAGTAGCAGCCTAATGGTTAGTGCAGTGGCCTGAAAACCAAGGAACCCAGGTTCAAATCCCACTTCAGCTATTTTTGATTATTATTATTATTATTATTAAGTTGTAAGCCCTCCAGGGACAGAAAAATACCTAGTGTACATGAATATATAATACACCTGCAAGCCTGAAGGCTACTGGTGTATATTCAGGTACAGCTGGTATTTTTCTGTTCCTGGAGGGCTCACAATTAAAATAAAAACATACAACTGAAGTGGGATTTAAACAGGGGTCCCTGATTCTCAGCCCACTGCTCTAACCATTAGGCTACCCCTCTACTCTGCATGGATGTTTGTATGGCATTTTGTAAGATGGACATTCCTATGTTGCCACAGATGTCCATTGTTTTCCCTGTTTATAATTTGGACGTTTCAGTCTGTAAAATGGATGTTCATGCTGGACATTTCCAGCACATGGTCATCCATCTCACATATATTTTAGAACAGGCTGTATCTTGTTCTAAAATACATGTGAGATTGACGTCCATTTGTGATGAACCAACTTGGATGTCAATATTCTGAGTTGAAATCAACAAAATATACAAAAGGGGAAAGAGCAGGGGTGTGCTGGTAAATTTTTAACAACAGGCTCTTTCTCCGGACGTAGCCATCTCGGCAGTTGGAAAGGCCAGGGGTGGCCGGGGGGGGGGGGGAGCAACACTTGCCTCTCTCTCCTCCCTCCCTTCATGCAGGCACGCTAGGCATACCTTTGCTGGCAGCCAATAAATGGACTGCCACCACTCCCAACGTCTTGCTCTGAGCAGCATGCTGGAACTCCTCTCACATGCTCGAGAAGTCCCAGCCTGCTTCCCAGAGCTGGAAACAAGGAGCGGGGAGCAGCAGTAGTCTATTTACTTGGCTGGCAGGGCTCAGCATCCCCACCAGCAAAGTAAAAGATAATTCAGCAGGGGGCCCAAGCCCACATTTTGGGAGCCAGTTGTTAAAGTAGCCATGGAGGGCCCTACTTTAACAACCGGCTCCCAAAATTCTTAAAAACTTAACAACCGGCTCTTGCGAGCCTGTGAGAGCCTGCTCCAGCACACCACTGGGAAAGAGCATCCTCTGCTAGTACTGCAAAATATAAACTTAGGAAAACTCTTTTGAATGTAAGCATTTATGTAATTAGGAGGAAAAAGCCTCAAGAAGCACCTCTTCGTTCCACAACAATGTGAAGAGAGCTAGGACTTCTTCATCACTGTCAAAAAACCTCCTCGTTTATAGTGTGTAAAAAAACAACCTGATTCAACACACTCTTGAAATTCAGGTGACAACAGTATCAATAGGCACTTAGCTTAAAGAATTGAATCTCATCGTTGTTCTGACTCTTCTAATCCCTCCTATTCTTGATGACCATGGTCAACGTTGGCCTTCGTTTCGCCGATGCTGCATCAGAACCACTGGTCAATCCACAAAAGTCCGTTCAATTTGCTGACGGTCACAAGAAGCTGCTGCTAGGAAAGCGAATAGAATGTTGGGTATTATTAGGAAAGGTATGGAAAACAGGTGTGAGGATGTTATAATGCCGTTGTATCGCTCCATGGTGTGACCGCACCTTGAGTATTGTGTTCAATTCTGGTCGCCGCATCTCAAGAAAGATATAGTAGAATTGGAAAAGGTGCAGCGAAGGGCAACTAAAATGATAGCGGGGATGGGATGATGTCCCTATGAAGAAAGACTAAGGAGGCTAGGGCTTTTCAGCTTGAAGAGACGGCTGAGGGGAGACATGATAGAGGTATATAAAATAATGAGTGGAGTGGAACAGGTGGATGTGAAGCGTCTGTTCACGCTTTCCAAAAATACTAGGACTAGGGGGCATGCAATGAAACTATAGTGTAGTAAATTTAAAACAAATTGGAGAAAGTTTTTCTTCACCCAACGCATAATTAAACTCTGGAATTCGTTGCCGTAGAACGTGGTGAAGGCGGTTAGCTTGGAAGAGTTTAAAAAGGGGTTAGACGGTTTCCTAAAGCACAAGTCCATAAACCACTACTAAATGGACTTGGGAAAAATCCACAATTCCAGGAATAACATGTATAGAATGTTTGTACGTTTGGGAAGCTTGCCAGGTGCCCTTGGCCTGGATTGGCCGCTGTCATGGACGGGATGCTGGGCTCGATGGACCCTTGGTCTTTTCCCGGTGTGGCATTACTTATGTACTTATGCCTGTAAAGGTTTGGGAGGACCTTTATAATTTTTGTATATTATGGGCACTGCCATGAACCATGGTTGAGGCCTAAGAACTGAAAGAGCATAGAACCAGAGAGAACAGAAAAGCTGACAGATTAAAAGTCTGCTGGGACTCTTGTTTGACTTCTGTGTGATTCAAAGCCTCATGATCTGTTGCTGATCTAAGCAGACACCCCTTATGCAGACAAGAAATGAGGAAGGGGCAGGGGTGCAAATAAGCTTTGCAGACAAGTTTTGCAAGATAAAGGAAACAGATGTTCAATATGGAGAACAAAGTAATTCCTTGGAATACAACTGTGCATGATAAGGCCTTCCGAGAATAGCTAATCTCACTATCAGCATTTTCAGTGAGCACTAATCACATTATTAGCATATATCCAATAAGTATTAACCACAGAATTACCATATCCAGTAAGTTTGATTATTGTCATATTACCCATGCATAACTTGTTACCTTAATAAGAATATATAAGTGAAACTAAATGCAAGTCAGTGCTAGATTCCATTGCGCCTTTACATCTTAAAACTTCTATTATCCGCAAGTCAACTCCCTGGTACTCCGCTGACCTTAGAGCCTTGAAGTCTGAGACGAGAAGACTAGAATGAGCTTGGCGTAAATGGAAAACAAACCTGACACTTGAGGCCTGGAAAACCTGTCACCACAAATATAAATATGCAATCCGGCAAGCAAAGCACTCCTACTTTTCTTCTAAATTGCTGTCTGATGGCCGTGACATACAAAAGGTGTATCAGCTGCTACGCTCCTTCCTTGATACCCATAAACTGGAAGTTCCCAGTGCTGTCACTCCGTCTGCCACCCAACTTGCCACCTACTTTAAAGAGAAAATCTCAACCTTGCAGTCTTTGACTGTAAGATGTTTTTCGGATGTAGATGACTTCTTGGATTCCTTGGTTAAGCCTACAGATTTCTGCCCAGCTGATCGCACTTGGACTGATTTTAACCATCTATTACCCGACAACGTATCCTCTGCTTTACGAAAGTTCTCCAATAAACATTGTAGATTGGATATCTGTCCGGCCCATCTTCTAAAAGCTGCCCTGAAGTGTTTTGTCAAAGATCTGACCTGCTACCTAAACTTTATGTTAAGCACTGGTTCCTTCCCATCAGGCCATGGTAACATTCTCCTCACCCCCATACCGAAGAACCAACAGACAAAGCCAAATGTTATCTCTAACTACCGTCCAGTGGCTTCAATTCCTTTGTTCACCAAGCTAATGGAGAGTATGGTGAACACTCAGCTCAATGACTTCCTGGCTGCCCATGGCATCCTTCACTACTCGCAGTCCGACTTCCGTGCTCAATATAGTACAGAAACTGTTTTAGTCACCCTCCTCTCAATTGGCCATCGGAAGGAAGGTACTACTGCTCCAATTTGACATGTCAAGCGCCTTCGATATGGTGGACCATGAACTACTATTACATTTACTTGACTCTTACGGCGTAGGAGGATCTGTTCTGCACTGGTTCGAGGGCTTCATAACCACTAGAACCTACCAGGTCACAGCGAACTCCGCATTCTCTTCGCTGTGGAAAGCCTCTTGCGGGGTACCTCAGGGCTCCCCCTTTCACCTTCCTTAGTCAATGTTATGCTGACACCTCTAGCCTCCGCCCTAGCACAACTAGGCCTAAATCCTTTCATCTATGCAGACGATATTACTATCTACATCCCCTTCCATACCATCATATCGGAAATCGCTGATCGCTTCGACTAATGCCTCTCCACCATTTCGCTTTGGGCTCAGGTGTTTTGCTTTAACTTGAACAGGGAAAAAACCCAATGTCTCGTTCTCTCGTCCACCTATGCCCAGATTATCGACACAGTGCTGCCACTAAAGGGCTACTCTCTCCCAATTTCCAACAGTCTGCGACTCTTAGGAGTGCACCTGGACAAGCACCTCCAGTTGGATAATCATGTGCATTTGGTCTCCAAACGAATGTTTCATGCTATGTGGAGGCTAAGACGCATACGATGCCTCCTTACCAGAGCCCTATTCCGTACCCTTGTGCACTGGCTGGTTCTCTCCCATCTGGATTACTGTAGCGGAATTTATGCAGGCTGCAAGATCTCCTTACTGAAAAAGTTCCAGACAGTCCAGAACACTGCTGCGAGACTGATTCTAGGAGAACGTCGTTATGCTTATGCCGAGCCTCTACGCTTCAGGCTCCACTGGCTACCTGTAAAGGAGCGCATCACTTTTAAGCTCTGCTCCTTAACCCACAAAATCATCTATGGGTTGGCTCCTGAGTACATGCTCCCATTGATCGACCTTCCTCCCAGGAATGCCACGCCTGCTGCACGGACGTATCTCCACCTACACTTCCCAACCTGTAAGGGAGTCAAGTACAAAAGGATTTTCACCTCTTCCTTCCGCTACTGGGGCCCTAAATCCTGGAACGCTCTCCCACAGCACCTTAAAGCACAAATGGACCATGGCCTTTTCAAGAAGCTGCTGAAAACCCACTTCTTTACTAAAAGCTACACCCCTAGTTACTCCGCAATATGATAACCCCCTCCTGATCACCACCCTGCTCTGCCTTCTGTTGCTAGTTATTTTTTCCCACCATCTATCCTCTGTCTCCTCTGCACTGTCTTTCAGCTTGTTTGTATATCTGCCTAATTTTTGTAAGCCACATTGTGCCTGCATGAGTGGGAAAATGTGGGATATAAATGCACAATAAATAAATAAATAAATTGTATTTCCTACTTCTGTGGAGATGTTGGACGCAGACAGCATTTCTATGCAGCAGTGTCTCTCTCCCAAAAGCAATTACTGATTGTATTTGTATTTGGTAAGTAGGGAAAATAAAGTAACTGATTGCTTTCACAAGACGCAGCCTTGGTGTCTTTTGTCCCTCCAAATTATGGGTTGGTGGTACATAAAAATTTGGGAGGGAGTAAAAAGAACCCTAAAAACATTTTCTATATAGGTATGAGTGAGTATGTATTATACAGCTCCTAAGTAACAATTCTATCTTGATATATGTATGCGGCTGTATGTGAGTATATGGGTATCTGTATCTCCTATAGGTGTGAGTATACCTTTAGCACTGATAATTGTATCCTATTGCCTAGATAATAATTTCTAGCTGACATGTATGTGCAGATGCTGTGAATATGTGCAGGTATCTGAGCTTTCCTAGGTGTGATTATGTATGCACCCCATAGCTTCCAGACAATATCTGATATGTTTTAAGTGTTACTGAAGTTTTGCCAAAAAGAGCAAAGAAAACCACCCCAAAGAGGTGGAGGTACACTGGTCCCTACGTAAAAGGTTGCAGAAGCAAGAAGTAGGACTCCTGAAGAAGGCGCGAGCTAGCGCCAAAACACAGTTGTGTTGAGTCGTTGTCACTTCACTTGCAATAAAGAATTGTTTCTTTATAGATGTCTCCTCCGGTTTTTAGAAGAGCCTACCTTTCCTACTTCTTGCTTACTGAAGTGTCGCCACCTTTTGGTGCCTGTTAGTTGGATCTTATCACCTTGATGCTGTCTCTCTGATGATATGTATGCAGGGATGCATGTGAGTGTGAGTGAAATTTAGTGTTTCTATGGGTACGTATATGTCTGCTTAATATAACTTCTGGTGGTGCTACTGCATTGTAGTTGTTAGAGTTGGACTAGGAGGCAGAAGCCGTAGAAGGATATGCTGTAGAGAGAATCTATATATACATCTATTTTACCAATATTTCCATACTTGCTGTGAACCATCTCATCCCTAATTCACTATACGTGGCTGCTCAACCGTGACTGGCACTGCCTTAATAACAGCTGCACTACTTCCCTTAGAAGAAAGGCAGCCCCCCCTCCCTGACTGATCACCAGATAACACAACACACAACAATCATGTCATCAAACCTTTGGGTCTGCCTATTTCTAATCCTTACTTGTTGCAATCAAGGACACCCTACCCAACCCTTTAATTTAGCATACAATTACAACCCCCTTCCAGCCCACCCCTACTCCACTAACGGGATCGCCTACCACTAATTTGATAGACTGCACGCAACCCTATCTTGCCCTATTGAAATCCTACAAGGCACCTCTAATTACAAACATTTCAAAAGACACAAAAACAAATCCCACCTAGGATCAAAGAACCAGTGTCGATCCCTCAAACAGATACAACAGATTCAATCAAGATTTAAAGGAAATCTCCAATGAAATCAACCAAAGTCTACAAATCAGGCACTCATGGGCGGATGCATTTCAGCTGAAACTCAATGCAGAAAAAACCCAATGCCTAATACTCACCTCTGAGCACAACACAAACAAATTCACCACCATAAACACACCTAAACTGAATCTTCCAAACTCAGACACCTTAAAAATCCTTGGAGTCACCATTGACCGACACCTAACACTTGAGAACCATACGAAAAACACAACCAAGAAAATGTTCCACTCAATGTGGAAATTAAAAAGAGTAAGACCTTTCTTCCCAAGGTCCGTCTTCCGTAACCTGGTGCAATCAATGGTACTCAGCCATCTAGACTACTGCAACGCACTATACGCTGGCAGCAAAGAGCAAATAATCAAGAAACTCCAAACAGCCCAGAACACTGCAGCTAGACTCATATTCGGTAAAACAAAATATGAAAGTGCTCAACCCCTACGAGAAAAGCTACACTGGCTCCCAATCAAAGAACGCATCACGTTCAAGATATGCTCCCTAGTTCACAAAATAATTCATGGGGATGCACCAACCTACATGTCAGACCTGATAGACTTACCACTCAGGAATGCCAAAAAATCATCCCGCACATTCCTCAACCTTCACTTCCCCAACTGCAAAGGTCTAAAATACAAACTAACGCATGCGTCAATATTTTCCTACCTGAGCACACAATTCTGGAAAGCGCTGCCACATAATTTAAAAATGAACTATGAACTTACTAACTTCCGCAAACTACTGAAGACCCATCTCTTTAACAAGGCATACCACAAAGACCAACAAATGTGAACCTCGCCACATATATCAACAAAAGACTTAGTATATCTGCTTGTCAGACTACTATCTTGTCTTATCATAATCATGTCACCCAAGATCTGTCTGTAATACTAAATATCTATCTTATCATGTATTTCCATTATTCATGATGTATTGTAAGCCACATTGAGCCTGCAAAGAGGTGGGAAAATGTGGGATACAAATGCAATAAATAATAATAATAATAATACAACATCAAAAAACTCACAACTGCTCTTCTACTCCCATACCCTGTTACTACTTTAACTTTAGATTAGTGGGAAATAAAATACCACTTCTTAGAAATTGGCTAGAAGAGCACCAGCCGGGATGCCTCTTTTTAACAGAGGCCTTGTTATTTTCTGAAGAAGACCCCCGAAGTAAAGAGCTATCCCCAGCGGGATACAAAATCTATTACACTGTCCCAGAACAGGAAAAGGGAAGGGGTTATTGCCCTCATATACAAGGATATATTTGATTTTTCTATTACTGACTTGTTTCTAACCTCAGACTTAGAGGTGGTCTCCAAGATTCCTCATCGCAAGACTATTTAACATGCATAATATGCTACAGTCCCCCCCCCCCTCAACAAGTGGCCCAACGCCTACCCTCAATTTTGGGAATTTGATTCAAAAATCTCTATCGATTGCCCTTACAACCTATTACTAGGGGACATCAACATCCATTTAGAAAACTTATCAGACACTAGCAAGAATGATCTCTGTGCTTTTCTGTCCTCTCTGAACTACGTGATACCTTCCCCCTCCCCAACCCATAATCAAGGTCACCAATTAGACCTGGTCACCTTCAGCGATAATGGAAACATGAATCCCACCATCAGACTATCAGATATCTGTTGGGAAGAATCAATATGGTCTGATCACTACCGATGCTCATTCACAATCAACTGGAACCACTTTAAGAAAGCTTCCAAACTACAACAACATCAAGTTACATCCAGAGGAAGAACTGAACCCAGTACTTTCTGGGATGCAGTACTACCAAGACTGCCGGAAGATGGAATACTCATCCTGGAAATCGATTAGCCCAAAATAGGCCTAGAGATTCTGAATGAAATAGCACCTCTCTGCTCCAAAACTAAGCTGGTACATAAGAGGGATAGTTGGTTCACCTCTGATCTATTGAAACTAAAACGAGAATGCAGAAAACTAGAATGCAAATAGAATATAGACAAATCCAATCTATCCAGGACTAATTGGCTTGCAGCTGTCCACACCTACAAACAAGCAATAGTTCTAACCAGGAAAAAATATTATTCAGAGCTGATTCAGAAAAGAAGACGCCACATGAAGCAATTGCTCTCCGTTGTCAAATCACTTACAGCATCTCCCAAAACTGTAGCCTCTGAGAAAGAGGAACTTCCCACAGTGAACCAACTAGCCACATACTTCCAAGACAAAGTCAAAGTGACAGGGGGAAAATTGACTCTGTTGATTGAGTCGATTTTCCCCGTCATTGACAAAAACCCTGACTCACCTTCAATCCTGCCCCATGAAGATGGCACCCCTGCCCATAGAACCTGGAAAGACTTTGAGGCCACACAATGATCTGACTTCACCAAACTTTTCTCAAAACATGCCAACTCTTATTGCTTGCTAGATATCTGCCCTCCATACTTAGGGGTCCTTTTACTAAGGCGCATAGGCATCTACACGCGTCCAACACACGCCAAATTGGAATTACTGCCCAGCTACCTTGTGCCCCGGACGGTAATTCCATTTTGTACACGTGTCCAAAAGATGCGGTAGAAAATAGTTTCTATTTTGTACCGTGTGGTGCTTACCTGGCAGTAATAAGCAATTTACACTCGCTGGCCTCTTACCGCCTGGGTAGCTCGTGAAACTTTACCACTAAGTCAATGGGGGTGGTAAGGTCTCAGGCTTAAAATGGACGCTCGCTGGTCTTAATATTGACGCACATCCATTTTAGGCCACAAAATAAAATGCCTTTTTCCAGGCGCACTGAAAAAATGGCCTGTGTGCATCTAAAACACATGCCTACACCAGCGCAGACCACTTTTTGGTGCGCATTAGTAAAAGGGCCCCTTAATGAATATGGCCCCATCATCATTACGCACAAATGTACATTCAAGGATTGAACAGCAACTGTCATGGGGAATTTTCCCTCAAAGCCTGGCTGAAATCATCATCACACCAATACCCAAAGATTCCAACCAGCCCAGAAACTGGCTTCTAACTACAGAACGGTGGCCTCCATTCCATTCTATACTAAATTAATGGAAGGTATGGTGGCTTCACGGCTGAACCACTACCTGGACCTGCACAGTATCCTTCCAGCATCCCAATCCGAATTCCGTGCAATTTTCAGCACAGAAACTGTTTTATACGCCTTGCTGGACCACGTCCAACTAATGCTAAGCGAAGGAAAAAGCACACTCCTACTCCAACTTATCCTCAGCGTTGAACCTAGTGGACGACACCCTCCTACTGAGGAACCTCGAGGACATGGGGGATCACAGGAAGGATTCTAAAATGGTTCAAAGGTTTCCTGAAAAGTAAGTCATATACGGTCAAACTGCACATGAACATCCCTGAACTGACACAATAGATGCAGGGTCCCACAGGGCTCCCCCTCTCACCCCAGTACTATTTAATGTTTTCCTCTGATCTCTAAACTCACAATTAGACAGCAATTATATCTACGCGGATGACATCTCAGTGTTAATCCCCATCCAATCAATCTTCAAAATTGATGTACCCAGAGTCTAACAATGTATCACCCTACTAGAAACATGTATGTACGACCATAAGCTAAAGCTCAAAACAGATAAAACCAAATTCTTATGTTTCAACTCAAAACTAGAACAAATCCCCAAGATGATTACCATCAACCAAGTCGACTTTACCCTTTCTACAACAATCAGACTCCTAGGTATTCAAATTGATAGTGCACTTTCCCTGGAGACACAATTTAACGCCTTAACCAAAAAATGTTCCTTCCTAATGAGAAAACTCCGCACCATTTTCTTCAAAACCAAACACTTTGAATGATTTGTGCATGCACTGTTACTATCATCCCTTGACTATTGTAACTCACTATATTTGGGCTGTACAAAGACCTTACTAAAAGACTACAGACTATTCAAATCATGGCAATCAGACTAATCTTTGATCTTTCAAAATTTGACAGCATCTCCCCTTTCTATATCAAACTACATTGGCTACCAATAGAGGTGAAATTATCCTTCAAATTGTCATGCTTCCTTTTCAAAACACTACAAGGACTGATCCCCAGCTACCTACTAGCTCGCTTCTGCTTCGCAACCTCTACAAGAACCAGGAGACAAGAAACTGCTAACTTTTTCACCTTCCCCTCATCCAAGGGTAAAAAGAGACTAGCGCTCCTCGACAAATCTCTTGCCATCCAAGCTGCCAGACTCTGGAAAGACATTGCCAGAATATTGTTCCTTCATAATCATACCTCATGTTTTGAAAAAAGATTACAACTCTTTTATTTAAGAAGTATGTATTATATTAGAATCCCACTGAACCCCAAATCAATCCATTGTAATTCTCAGAAGAATGTTGTGATCTCTACAACCCTTTAAGATGTTTGTAAACTGCTTAGAACTGAACAGGTGTTAGTGGGATAAAAGCCCTAATGTAATGTCAACTGTATAGCAAACCAAAACAAAGAAAAGGATATAGCAAAATTTAAAAAAAAAAAAAAAAATGTCTAATCATATGAAAATTTTTATGTAATGTAAATCACAATCCCTCAACAAAGCAAAATTCTAAGAGAGGAAAAAGACCTCAGCAGATCCGCAGCAAAACAGTACTCTCACCAACTATTGCTACCACTTAGACTCCAGTTCCAATCACAAGTCAAAAAAACTCCCCCCAAAAAAAGAAGAAAATAGTTGGCTGGATGATGTCCAGGGTTTGTTGGGTCAGTCATCAATAAACTTGTTGTGTATTAAACATAAAATAGAGGGTAGGGGTGGGAAGGGGGTAAAATTGTTAAAAGCTTGATGTTGGCTTGTGTAATATGGTTTCTGAAGTATACATTTTTATAGTTTTCTAATTGCAACCTTGTATACTCGTATTCTCTGGAGATGTATATTTTGAACTGTCATCAATAAAATGTTGAAACTTAAAAAGAAGAAAATAGTGCACTTTAATAAATTACATTCATCTTCTTATAATATATCTTCTCTATAATACACTCTCATCTGTTTTATTTTACTTATTTATATAATTAGCAGCTATAGTGTCTGACAGTATCAGTCCAAATGTTGTATATAAATCAAAACAGCTTGTAAGTCTTTCTAAATTCTTTCAAAAAACAGAAGCACTTATCTTATATATCCTGACGGCGACCTCCGTTTCACAAAAACTTCACCAGGGGAGAGGAAAGTGCCTATGCAAAATGAGAACAGTCTTCACACCACTGCCTGCAATCACTTCATCCATGGTGCATCTAGCATAAAAACATTAACTGTTAAAACATCGCATCTATTTCTTATGTAGTGTAGAGCACTGCACAATACAAAAAAATAAAAAAAATCCTCAACTCTTGGCCACGCGAGTTACAAGTCTACAAAAAGATGTTGGACAACTTCAAGAGTTTAAAGCTGTTGTAGCTAAAGACAATATGGATATTCGTAGAAAAATTGAGCAGATAGAAAATTTCAATAGACAACTGAACTTGCGTCTTCTGAACTTCCCTAAACTCCCAGGGACTAGTCCACTCGAATTATTTAAAAGATACTTCACAGAAAATCTAAAAGTACCACTCAAAGCTATTCCTCCAATAAATAAGATTTTCTACCTACCTATTAGCCCCAAGGGGGAAAGAAGGAGAAATAAGAAACACAGAAAATGTGAATTTTGATGTTAAAAATATATTGGAACAGTCTCTAGATAATGTAACAGAGCGGGTAACACTTTCAAGTCTCCTTTGTTTTTGAACAAGATCTTAATTCTGTTTTGAGACTCTACTTCAAAAATGCTAATTCTCACTTTGGAGGTGAGAAAATCCGGATATACCCTGATGTAACAAAGATGACTCAACAGAAAAGAAAAGCATTTTTGGCTATGAAAACAAGGATGGTGGAAATGGGAGGAACTTTCTTTCTCGCTTATCCCTACAAATGCATTGTGAGGTTAGGTCAGACGAAATATGTTTTCTATTTTCCTGATCAGCTGAAATCTTTTCTGGATTTGAAACAACTGAAATAACAACTGTCAAATTAGATGGGGGTACACGCAGCCTTGCTTTGTTATAATTCTTATCCCTTGTAATCTTCTCTAATTCATTAATGCCCCCAAGAGATTGTGGTCTAAGAAAGCAGAACAATCTGTTATAAAGTGAAAAGTAATCTTTTTCTTTCGGTGTAATTTTCTGATAAGAACTTTTTTGTAAATTTTCCTTTCTTTTTGCTATTTACCTGGCTGTATTGCACATGACAAGTGTACTCTTGTTAAAAGTTTAAAATCAATCAATCAATCAATAAATAAATAATGATTCATGATTCTAACAGATTGGATGATTGAAAATTATCTGATTTTAAATGCTAAAAAATAATTTGCAATGTGGTTTCACATAAATGTAATGACTTATGAGCTTTTCCTGAAGTTGGTGGTAAATCTCTTCCACTATTGCAAGATATAATAACATTGGGTTTTCACTGAGATGATGCTTTACAATTTAACTTACAGATTGGGCATACTGTAAAATCTTGTTTTGGTTTTTTTTCATCTTCGTATGTTGTGTCAACTGAAGCCTATATTGACAGAAAGTAATTTGGAAACATTACTGTATGTATTTCTCTCAAGCAGGCTCAATTACTGAAAATCTCTTAATTGGACTGAGTAAATCTACCCTTCAACGTTTGCAACTGGTGCAAAATACAGCTGCTTGTTTAATAACAGGGTCTAAAAGATCTGATCACATCACTCCGGTGCTTTATTATTTGCATTGGCTTTAACATAAGAAGTAGCCACACTGGGTCAGAGCAATGGTCCATCTAGTCCAGTATCGTGTTTCCAACAGTGGACAAGTCAGGTCACAAGTACCTGGCAGAAACCCAAATCATGGTATTGCTCCATTCAATGAGTGAAAAAATATTTCCTCCTATTTGTTTTAAAAGTATTTCCATGTAACTTCCTCAAGTGTCTCCTAGTCTCTGTACTTTTTGTACTATTGAAGTATGATGCATTAGCTTTTTTTAATTATAATGTATTGATTTCTTACAGTTTACAAGATAAACTTATAAGTTTGCAACACAGCAACAATTTCAAGGATTACATTAAGTAAATAGTAACAGCCAAAATTATTAACAGCAAAATCTCTGTATCCATGATTAAAAAAAAGAAATATAAAGATAATACAAGAAATAAATTATTCTGCTTCCTTAGACCACTATCAATTGTGGGGGGGGGGGGGGGGGGGGGGGGGAGTAATCAAATAAGGAGTCTAATAACATATACTAAAGCAAGTAAATGGCCTGGTCCACAAATCCCCAGAATATTTATCTTACCCTTAGAACCTTTACACATACTATCTGGACAGTTTCTTATTTTCTATGAACTTTTTGAGCTGATCTGGCTCAAAGAATATATATTTATTCCCCATATATTTTATACAGCATTTACAAGGGTATGCTAACAAAAATGTAGCTCCCATAGATCTAACTTCTTCTCTATAAGCAAGAAAAGTTTTTCTTCGTTCCTGCGTAGATCTTATCACGTCAGGAAAGATCCATATTTTTTGTCCACAGAATACTTTTTGTGAATTTTTGAAGTATAATTTCAATAGGGCATTTGGGTCTTGTTCAAAAACAAACGATATCACTAGTGTCCTTCGAGTGGGCACTTCTAATATAGACTCCTCCAATAAAGCGGAAATATCTTGAAGATTTAGTTCAGGAATTTGGTCATTTACTATTGGATTCACCTTAGACTGTTTAGATTCTGGAAGAGAGTAAATTTTATTAATTGGTGGAATAGCTGACTGGAGATATTCCAAAATTTCAGAAAGATATATTTTTTTTTTAAGTCCATCGGTGAAATTCCAATAGAAATAGGAAAATTTAAAATCCTCAGGTTTAGACGTCTGTTGTAATTCTCTATCTGTTCCAACTTTAAAGCAACTTTCATTTTATCCACGACTAGCGTTTCTGTAACATTTTTAAGGGATGAAATATCTGTTTGTATCTGTATATTCTGAGTCGTCACTTCCTGTTTAACCAGGGGCGTATCTGCGTGGGGCCACAGGGGCCTGGGCCCCCACAGATTTTGCCCTGGACCCCCCTACCATCGACCCTCTCCACCTCCCCCTCCCTCCCACACGCCCACCACAACCCGTCGCCGATCTTTGCTGGCGGGGGACCCCAAGCCCCCGCCAGCCGAAGTCCTCTCTTCCGTGCAGGATGCAAGTTGCAACGCTTCCTGTTCTTCTGAGTCTGACATCAGACTCAGAATTTGGAACTCAGTCTGACGTCCTGCGCGTTGTACGTGCAGGACGTCAGACTCAGAAGAACAGGAAACATTGCAACTTGCAGCCTGCATGGAAGAGAGGACCTCGGCTGGCGGGGGGTTGGGGTCCCCCGCCAGCAAAGGTAAGTGACAGCAGCGGGGGAGGGTTGGCGGCGGCGGGAGGGGGTGGAGAGTGTCATTGGTGGCGAGGGGGGGTCTGGCAGTGGCGGGGGGTCCGGAAATGGTGGGGGGATCGGTGGCGCCGGGGGGGGGGCTAAAATGTGCCCCCTCCCTCTGACTCTGGCCCCTCCTACCGCCAGAGTCCAGATACGCCCCTGTGTTTAACGCTCTCCAGAGCCAATGATAAAGAGTCTATCTTATTTACAAGCAAAGCAGTGTCTTGAGATGTTTTAGTAACAGCCTTGGTTAAATTTTGAATCGCTGCCCAAATAGTTTGCAAAGTTACCGCTTGGGGAGCAGCGAGCTCCATGATTGTCTCCTCTGCTACTTGGGGCTCTGCACCACCGTCTGAGGCCCTCCAGTCACCGATTCCGTTGAGTCCTCTTGCATGGCCCGAAGAATAGCAGGACAAAGCGGCTGACTAAGTTCCGGCGGGGAAAACGATGTTTCAGCCCCTAATGGAGACACCGCTCCTCCGGACGCTCCAACCGCGGGACCCCTCTCACCGGATTCAGCTGGGGTGCTCGAGAGAAAGCGTCAAAGCGTTTGCTGAGTGGGGGTAGGTATAAGGGCTGACGGTTGCAAACCTTTAACTACCCCCTTTCTCTTAGTGTGAGGCATATCAAATAGGTATTTCAGGCAAAACAAGAGAATTACAGCGCACACAACCGGCACCCTCTCAAGCTCAGATCGCCATCTTAACTCTGCCCCCTCTCATCCTGATGCATTAGCTTTAAGCTGTTGTGTTTGGTCTATAAATCATTCCATTTGAGACGTCCAGCTTATCTTTGCAGCAAGTTGCAGAAATATACTTCTCAACGGGAACTTTGCTCTTCACAGAAAACCCTTCTTCAACATCCTGGTCTTGGTGTTATTAAACTTTAATCAACTAGAAAACATGCTTTCTCCTATGCTGGTCCTTTTCTTTGGAACTCTATGCCTTGGGAACTAAGATCTGTTTGTTTCATCAATATTTTATTTAGAGGGTCTTTTACTAAGCCATCGTTTTGTTTTTAGCTCGTGGTAGAAATCAGCTGGCGGTAAACCCCGAGATGCCATAAGAATATAATAGACATCTTGGCGTTTACTGCCAACTGATTTCTACTGAGAGCTAAAAACACTATTGCAGCTTAGTAAAAGGCCATCTTAATTTGTTGCAGATACTGTTTTGCTTGGTATTGTTGATCTATAAAATTTGTATTGAAACCATTATTTTATATAATTTGTAATCTGTAAACCGCTTTGGCACTACAGTATAAAGTGGTATAAATAAATCCAATCCTCCCAAGTCCTAACCCCCCTACCACCTCTCCGAACCCCAGGAATCTAGTCCCTAGTTCCTTGACATTCCATTCAGCTTCAACATATTTCAGAAGGGATAGAGAAGAAAGAGAACACAGTGCAGTATCGACAAACATACTCCTCCATAACACTTCTCCTTAAATAGTGTGATCACCCTCCTCTCCTCCCACTGTTATCTGATTATTTGCAGAGCCTGTGGAAATGCTGATGCTGTTTTAGAGGCATTTTGATAAAATAAAGTATGATTTTTAAAAATGTATGCTAATTTTTAAAACTCATGATTAAAAAAAAGTTAACTCATGATGCAATTAATAAATAGTATGCAAATTTATCTATGTTAAAGAGGGTTAATTTAAAAAAAAATTTCAAAGATGTGAGTTAAAATGTACTTCAAGCTTTTTTTTTAAATAAAAAGGTGACTTAAAAGTTTCAGTAAAGATCCTAACTTTGCCACTAGTTTTAACTTCAGTGGTTAAAGGTGGAAGATTAGATAAGTCTACCTCGCACCTCTAACTATTGATTTAAAGAGAGGAATTTTTTATTTTAAAAAGCTTTAAATTTTTATTTTATCAGTTTTTTAAGGGTTTCTTTTATTAAGCTGCAGTAAAAATAAGCCATAGTGCACCCTTATTCGGGTCTTTCCCATTCTAAGGTCATTTTTACTATGGATGTAAATACCTCAATTTTCTATTTTTGCATTAATGGCCATGGGCTAATGTTTATTTTATTTCATTTATTTATGCATTCTTGTATCCCACTGTTTACCAAAAATTAGTTTTGGCTCATAGTGGCTTACATTTTACAGTTAGGTGAAATTATAAAAGTTAAGTCAAATTTCAATAGCATTCTTCATTAAGGCTGTAAATTAGTTCATCAGTAGCTTAATTGGTTAGCTATAGAATTTTTTAAAGAGGTAGGTTTTCAGTTCTTTTCTGAATTGAAGGTAGTTGGCGATACTTCTTGTAGCTTTTGGTACTGAGTTCTACCATTTGGAACTCAGATAGTTAAATCCTGCCCTATAGATGGTTTTGTAAGTTACATTTCTGCAGTTGGGTAGGTGGAGGAGATAACCTCTGGTTTCTAGGCTTGCATTTCTTGGAGATAGTTTGATCACGTCTTGCATGTATTCAGGTGCCATTCCAAATAGTATCGTGTAGATGAGGGTACTAGCTTTGAAGAGTAGTCTTGCCTTGATTGGTAGCCAATGTAGTGTTTTGAGTAGTGAAGTAGCTCTTTTGTATTTTGACATTTGAATATCAGTCTTGCTTGTGTGCTTTGGACTGTTTGCAATGATTTTAGTGTGTTTTCCTTAAACCTTACGTAGGCTGCATTACAGAAGTCTAATTGTGATAGTATCGTTGATTGTACCATTATTCAGAATGATTTTCTAAGAAAATAGTCTCTTATCCTTCTCAGTTTCCATAGTGTTCTGAAGTATTTTGATGTAGTTGCTGATATTTGACTGTCCAGTGATAGATGTTTATCTAGAATAATTCCCAGTATTTTTAGTTGTGTTTCAGTTTGGTATGTTTGATAGATGATTGTGAAATTTTGGTGTGATGTGGGTTTGTGCGGGCTGGATAGAACCAGGAATTTGGTTTTGTCTCAGTTTAATTTGAGTTTGAAAGTTGTTGCTCAGTTTTCCATAAGGTCTAGGCCTGTTTTGACTTTGTCCAGTATTTCCGTGATGAGTGGTGCCATCATTACATTGGTTTGGATGATTTGAAGGAGGACCAGATTCTGTCTGCCGCAGTGTGGATGTCATTTTTTTTTACATTTTTGTAAAAAGCCTGTGATGGATGTTTATGATTTATTTAGGTTTGATCAGAAATTGTACTAAAAAGGTCTAGAAAGAAATGACCTAATAAACTATTTCACAGATACAGGCTGAGGGGTTTTGACATCAAGAAGAGATGACTTTTTCTGACTCCAAGGAACTGAAAAAGCAGAAAATAATTGGGGGGGGGGGGGGGGGTTTAATGCAGGGATATCAATTTCACTAGGAATTTTGGTACAAATTAGTGAAGCCCAATTATGTTGCTTCCCCAGATATGGTGTAGACCAGAGAGAAGTCCCGTGAAAAGCATCAGAGCTCATTCAGTGTGTCTAACTGGAACATTCTACGGTAGGCAAATTAACGCCAAAGGAGGGAAGCGTGCAGAAAGGCTTTCTTCTTGTGGAAGAATTGATTTGAATATGTGTAGAATCTTTAAAAATAGTCTTAAGGTACTCTTCCATTGTTGTGGTCAGAAAATGTAAAACAGAGGACTATGAGGACATCTTTGATGCTGTGTTCAAGATTTGGTGGTGACTCCCTGTTGTTTAATGTGTTATGAGTATGTTAGATGTGCTCTCATAGCTGTCAGCCTGCTGGGCGATGTCTGAATGCATGGGCAGAAAGGGTTTGAGGGACTTCCCATGTTGGTAACTGTGCTGTTGAGTTGGGCATTACTATAATCTTCTTAGCACATGCGTTTTGTACTATGGGAAGAAAGTTCAGCCACCGACTTCCTGAGGAAGATGCGTTCAAGTCCTGCTTTCAGGGCAGTTTTGAAGAGTTGTACAAAATCAGCTTCAAGCATTCTCCAGTAGTAAAAGGAGGACTTGTCCTCTTGATGGCATCTAGGTCAAACCAGCTTTTACTACTTGTTATTCATAGTTTTATTTCAGCATTTTTTTATAGCGTCAGGGCACTTTACTGCAAGAATAAAGCGTAACACTAGAGAGAAGTCTCAATGTATTAATGCGTAAGTTGTTGACTAAGTTGTTTGATTCTGATACCATGAGTCAGGGTCTTTCTTCTCCTCTTTTCATATCACTCCTAAAGGAGGCATCAACGGCTTTGTATTCTCCTCCAGTCCTGTGATCAATTATAGGATGTTATGTCCTAGTCCTTCAGCTATCACTCTGCGAGCCTGTGCTTTGGAGACCAGGTTTCTAATTGTGCCAGTGTTCTCGTTAAATTAAAGCAACCCCTTGAGAAAACTTGAGGGAAGGTGAGCAATGAAAAGATCAAATCTTAGGGTGGCAATTTGCAGGACACAGTTTTTATGAGAGAGGTCCTGGTAGCTCCCGTCATGTGCCTCCCTTATTTTTGGTTCTGTTGATATGTATTGATTTGTATCTTGGAGGGCATAGGTCATTTAGTGCTGGGTCATCTTCAAGGTGTAGCCATTTTTCTGTTATGAGCAGTAATCACAGTCTCTGAGTAATTCTGATTTATTAACTACTGATCTCACATTTATATATCCTATGGATATCAGGATGTATGTATCATATTTGAAGTTAGTGTGTTCAACTGTTTGTAGTTGTCTGTGTGATCTGTTTGTTTTTTGTTATTCAGGCCTAGCTTTATGTTTCTGGTTGTTGGTTTGGTCTTTGTTTTGTTGTGGGGGTTGTGATTAAACTCTTTCAGTTGTTGATGTGGGTGTCATCCGATAATGATGTGTACAGGGATTTTGTTCCATTCTTTAGGTGAAAATGCTGGTATCCCCATTATCCATATTGTTATTATGTAATAGAAAACCCATATCCTTAGGTTGGCCATTTTGACTCCTCATTAGCTGACAGGTATGCAACCTTTCTGTTCAGTCCTCTTATTTAAGACAAGGTCTGGTCGGCTGTGGTTCTGGGGGTTCTTAGGACCATGTTGTGTCTTTCTATGTCCCTCTGCTGACCCACTATGACTTTCTAATTGAAGGAGGAAGTTGTGTGCTGTATAGTACTGGTTTTTCTTTCCTATTAGAACTCTGCTGCAACCTGTAGACAAGTATAAAGATCTTTCTGAAGATCTGTTTCTTTCCCTACTTTTGGGCCATTCTAATGTTAGTCGTATAACAAAGGGGAGGGAGTGTCAGCTCTGGGCATTCTTCCAGAGTTTCTGGGCTGTCTTGTTTTGGATTCTGGGTTTGTGTGATAAGGGTGCCTTTAACAAGATTTTGTTTTGCTTGTTAGAACAGGCTCCTAGGGAGGGCGGGGGGGGGGGGGGGGGGAGAGGAAAAGAAAAAGAGAAAGAGAATGGAAGAGAATAACCTGAGCTGCTGATTATCTAGCAGACATCGAAATGATGATGTCTTCTTAACAGGATGCCACCCAGTATGCAGCATGGGGTTGATTGATGATGTCTCATTAACAGGACGCCGCCCAATATGCAGCGTGGGGTTCTCATAGCTTGACTTGGAATGTGGAGCTCCCACATTCAGGAGCATTGGTCTGTCTACCTGGGGGAGGAGAGGACTGCAGCTTGCTGGGGCTAACCGGGCCTCCAAATTTCTCTTCTCCAGTACTGCTGTTCTTCTACAACAAGATTTGGAGTCAACATGGTTACCCATATGGCTCACCTCATTTCTGGGTGTTGGGCAGACTTGTCCGGTGTCGGGCCACCTCTGTTGGAGATGCATACAATTACAGGGGCTTGGACTTCTGCCCACTTGGTGCTTGGGTGCCAACACTTCTCTGGTGCAGCGGTACTTAGGAATGTGTGTGGTCTCCAGTGTGGTCAAACATGGATCTCTTCCTAGCTCTGAGCGATTGAGTGCTGACCCGGCTCCCACACCACGGCCTTGCGTGTCTGCTTCAGTTGTGGGGATAGGCGATGCTTCCACCATTTAGATCCACAGGATCCATAGCACTGTACTGGATCTATGCCTTGCCCAACCCCTTTCCTCCTCACGATCACGCTGCTCCACCGCTGAATCCAGACTGCCCCAATTTGACTGCCCCTATCGGACCGACCGTTCACTTGTCTATTAGATTGTAAGCTCTTTGAGCCGGGACTGTCTCTCTTTGTTAAATTGTACAGCGCTGCGTAACCCTAGTAGCGCTCTAGAAATGTTAAGTAGTAGTAGTAGTAGTAGTAGTTCCATGTAATGACCCACGTGGTCTAGGGAGGCCTGAAGGTAAGGGATAATCTTCCTCTGTTAAGTGTGTTTCCACCGACCAAATCTGCACTCTGTTGCCATTAGCACGCAGCCATTTAAAAAAATTACTGCAGGAGCACTTACTTATTTTGTAAGCAGTAATGGCTTGTTATTTATATACTAGCCACCAGAGGCGTAGCCATGGGTGGGCCTGGACGGGCCCAGGCCCAGTCACTTTTACTCCAGGCCCACCCAGCCTCTTCTGCCTGCTCTCCCCATCCACGTGGTCTGCTCACTTTTACTGCCCTGAAGCGCCGTTCTCCCTCCAGCACTGGCGATTCCCATAGCCAGCCTTCTGCCAACACACGTCGTCGGGGCCTCTTCTCAGGCACGTCCCGCCTACAAAGAGGCTCCGACGACGCGCGATGGCAGAAGGCTGGCTATGGGAATCACTGGTGCTGGAGGAAGAACGGCGCTTCAGGTCAGTAAAAATGACCAGAACTGACCATGTGCAGGGAGCTGTTGCCGGGGGGGGGGGGGGTAGCGGGTGGAGAGGAAATGCGGTGGCAGTGGGCGGGTGGAGAGGAAATGTGGTGGCGGGCGGGGGGTGGTAGCGGGTGGAGAGGAAATGCGAGGCCTGTGCCCACCCAGTCCACCTCCAGGCCCATCTAAAAATTAAACTCTGGCTACGCTATTGCTAGCCACTTAGCAAACAATAATGTAGATACATTAATTGGTTGGTGCAGGAATTGTTCACTCTCCACCCTGGAAAAAAATACAAAAAATTATTTAGTGCATGGCTAGCACATGTACATTCAAAAATTATATAATGCTGTAGCATGTCCCACGGTAGTCCACTTTTTTTGCTGCATTAGGTGCATGTTAGCTCATAACCCTGCTTAGTAAAAGGGCCCCTAAGTACACAGAATAAAATTAGTTTTGTTTTCCACAGTGTTTTTATGTTTGGTTTTATTTATTATGCTATGTGAGTTTTTGATATGTTGAACATTTTGTATATTTTTTAGTAATATAATCTACTGAGAACTGTCAGAATTTGTGGAATATAAATGATTTTAATAAATAGACAAATAGAGGCTCTGTCCCGAATTCTCCAAGCTAGAGGAGCTCTGATTCAAGACTCCCCTACACAATTACCCACTAACATCCCCCATCCAATCACCAAACTGCCTCCCAATTACCTAACTACCTACCCTCACCCACTTACTAATCTAGATCCACCAAGCTAACTACTCCCACCCATTCACAAATCCAGATAGTGAGTGGGTGGTGGATGAGGTAATGGATGAAGCCAGCAAGGTGGACGGAAGGTAGTTAGTGAACAGCTGATGGCTAGGTGAGTGAGTGGATGTATGTAATTAGGATGGTGGGGGTGAGTTAGTGAATAGGTGGGACAGTAATTAGGTGGGGATACTTAATAAGTGACTGGAGAGAAAGTAAGTAAGTGACTGATTCGGTGTCCCCTTTAAATCAGGAATTCCAAAGTTATATCCATTTAAATTAGGATCCTTGACTCAGGAATCTCAGGGGCCCTTTTACAGAGCAGCGGCAAGCCCAATGCGAGCTTACTGCTTGCTATTCCGGGACTATTGCCATCCCAACGTGGCCACTGGCGGTAGTTACGGGTTGAGAATGCACCATTTTAGGTGGAAAACCCCTGGAAATGGTTAGCGCAGCAGTAACCCTGCAGTAATTGAGCATTGCCATGCGCTGCCTGGTTACCACCAGGTTACCACGGGAGCCCTTAGCGTGGTAAGGGCTCCCTGCCACATGGCCACACAGTAAGAGTTTTCTTACCGCATAGCTATTTTGTTTTAGGGGCATTTTACCTTTGCAAGTGGAAAAAATAGCCCCTGCCACTACTGCAGGGCCCTTTTTCCCGTAGCTTGATAAAAGGATCTCTCAGTGTTTAGCTTGAATTTGTTAGGATTGGAAATTTAACTCACATTTCTGGGGCTAGTCTTAGTCTATGGTGGAGTGCCAGTGTGATCCCTGAAGCAGGAGCTCCCAGGTTCAATGGTCCACTCCAGACTTGAGAGACTTGGAACTCCACAACCAGGACAATGCTGGCACAACACCATAGACTAACACTAATTCCAAAAATATAAGTTAACTTTACTTTTGACCAATGATCCTGCTAAGCAGCTTTGAACTGTGCAGAAGTCCTCTGCTGGCATTCCTACTAGTGGGGGGAGGTATTTTTAAAATAAACAGTGAATGGGGAATAGGCTTTTTAGAATAAGGCCCACTGATTTCTAACAACTACATACTGGGTTTTCCCTGCTTAAGTTTCTTTGCTCTGTCAAAATCGTATTAATGATTAACTTATCATAAGGTTCAGATATGCCTGACTCATTCTGAACATATTAGCATAATAGGTGCCATCAGAGCACAGTTGTTTTTAAGATGACCTTGGTGAACAGGGCTGGTTCAAGAATTACCATGAAACTCACTGTAACAAAGATACTTGCAAGCATTCCTGGGCAGTTTCTTCATATTTCTAAAGTGTACTTAGCAATCTGATAATTTTTATTGGCCTGGAAACACAACCTAACTAGGTTAACAAACTAAAATGACAGTAGACCTGATAACATCAACTGAGCCATATAAATTATACTTTTCAGATCTTTTCATATGAGATAAACAAGAAATAACAGTCTATAATCTTTTTCGTCTTCAACTCGTACAAAATTTCATTGTACAGTTGCTGACGGGTTCAGTAAATACGATCATGTCCCATCCCATCTTAAGAGTGAGCACTAGCTGGTGATTACCCTTCACATGACTTATAAACGTATACTTCTTTTCTTCAAGGTATTACAGCTACTCTATTTATTAAGGGCAGTCTTTACTCTTCAACCCAAAATGTATTACTTGTTCTATCATTTAAACAGACTTACTTTGATATTATTCGTTCAAAGTTATTCAGGTTAATGGACCTAAGTTTTGGAATTCACTGCCACTTTATCTGTGACTGGAAGGTAACCTTGGTAAGTTTAAATTGAGCTTAAAGACCTTTCTTTTTAAAGATGCTTACTCTGAGACTGACTGAGTTAAGGTATATGTCATTGTTCTGCTACTGCAGACCCCTGATTCTTCTCTGCTGATTAATTTGCATTACTACAAACTTTAATCTCCTAATCTCTGTTCTATTGAATATGTAGTTCCTTTCTTTTAATTGTCAATGTAAATTGTGAACTGCCCAGATCGCATATGCTATTGATGTTAATATGCTATTGATATTGAATAACAATAAAATTAAAACTTAAACGTTCCTAAATGTATTTCTTCACTGACCTGAGGAAAACGCTCAAAGGCTTACCAAAGATGCATTAAGTTAGTCCAATGAAAAGATATCATCTACAACTTGGTTGTTGACCCGTATTTCCTAAATATATTTTTGATGAGAATCTGAACAAGCTTCAGGTCCTTCACAAACACCAAAACATATACTGCCTGGGATTATTTTGTTTTATGGAATATAATTGTTGTGCTTTTCATCCCCTCCCTTCTTGTTTCTTTTCTGGCTCTTGCAATTTTACAGTCTGCTCGGCCATGTGTTGATTTTTATGGTAGCCTGAGAAGCTCTACTGATTTTGTACCCCACCATGATGGCTGCTGAATATGCAGGTTATGAATCTTGGAAATAAATAAATCTGCACATGGGTTAGTAACTAAAATGCTTGATTTCTAAAATTAACATGTACCACTGAGGACTTAACCCTGAAATAGGCCTTGCCACTTAAGAATGGTCTTCTCCAGTACAAGCTGGGGAGAGATCTTTGATGGATTTTGAATAAGGAGATCAGGGAATGTGAAAAGGAGATGCTGTTAGTATGTCTCACAATAGAGGACTCCAAAATCTATACCACAGAAATCTATAAATCCTCAAATCAATGGAACAGTATACTGAAAACCATACAATCCAAAAATGAGTTCAGTAGAGAAGGCTCATCTCTACATAGAATAAGAGTAATGAAGTGCAAGTGGCTGCATTTGGCTCTGTTGCTTTTGTTAATGACCATTACTGACTTGATTTCATTTTGGTACAAAGCTTTGTACTTTTATGTAAAGAGGAAGTTTTATATATCACTAATCATGTGTTATACTGAATTGCTGGAGGAGAAACTCATGGCTATTTTAATTATGAATGTGGAAGTATCTTATTTCATTGAATGCCTTTTACTTAAACAATCTTATTAAAAAAGGAAAAAAAGTCCTTTTCTTAAGCAATCCTGCCATTGTGCCACTGCAGGATACTCTGCCTCAGTTCAGCCATATGTATCACTGGAGATACAGGAAGTACCTGCTCTGGAGGTTTAAATTTCAGGCTGCACCAGTTGAATGAAGACAGGTAGAGCAGTGGCAGTAAAGGGGAAAACTCCTGCTGCTCTAAGGGCTCAATATTTGATGGGGCCAGGGCGTCGGTGGCCCACCCCATTCTGACACATATGCCCAGTGCTGTATATGTGTTTTTCTTCCTTTACCATGTTGTGCAGTTTTCTTGCATCAAGCATCTTGTTTGTTAGAATTGGAATGAACCAAGTGATCACAACTTCTTCATTCTTAGAGTCCTCTGATCCTGATTCTAGTGCTGATTGCAGAAAGACAATATCTAGAAAAGCCAAGAAGCTGGCAAACTAGCTTCAAATAGGAGGAAAATAGCTGATACAGTAGAACTGGAAGACAAGACTTTGTTTTCAAATATATCAGTGATAGGAGGAAGTACAAAAGTTAACTACTTGCCATGTTTGCTGGGAGAAAGGTCTTTGCAAAATGACACCATCAAGGTGCTTTCCAAATTAAAATTTTCCAATTCAAATTCTCTGTTGCACATGGGTTTCAAGTGGGGAAAGATAAATGTGAAATTGGGACTACCAGTGTCACTTTTTTGGGCTACTGCACTCATGCTTCAGGAATCCATTTGACAGAAGACAATATGAAGGCAATCTATGATGCCCCAGAAATGATTTCTAAAGATAAGCATTGTTTATTTTTGGAAAGGTTCAGATTTTATCATATGTTTCTTCAACCAAAGGCAACACTTGCTGGGGTACTTCTCCAAATCAGAGTACCATGGAAGTGAATAGGCCAAGATGTGAGAGAAGAGATATATGAAAGAAACATTTAAATACCACTATAGCATAAATTGCCAGGAGGTGAGCCTCTTTCAATTAAAAGGAAGCTCTAGAATGAGTGGGAATAGGTTGAGGGTGAAAGGAGATAGAGTACTGTTCAAACTTCTTCTACTAACCTATAAATGTACTCACTCTGCTGCTCCCCAGTATCTCTCCACACTCGTCCTTCCCTACACCCCTTCCCGTGCACTCCGCTCCATGGATAAATCCTTCTTATCTGTTCCCTTCTCCACTACTGCCAACTCCAGACTTCGCGCCTTCTGTCTCGCTGCACCCTACGCCTGGAATAAACTTCCTGAGCCCCTACGTCTTGCCCCATCCTTGGCCACCTTTAAATCTAGACTGAAAGCCCACCTCTTTATGTAATATATGGTAACATATATTAAATGTTTTTTCCTGGGGCTCTGGGGGGGCTTGTTCCAGGGTTTTGGTGGAGGCTGCTGGCTGGAAAAGGTTTAAAGTTTAGTTTGGGAATTGTTTTTTTTTTTAAATATTTATTTATTAAATTTCAAAATTAATACATTCACAATAATAAATGTATAGAAATCGGGAAATACATCCAAAGATTAAAGAATCATCCATTTACATCTCCATGGATTTTCAAAAGATTTCTTTTATACTTAGTCCACTATTAATGATCAAGATACAAAGTATTAGTCAAAGGAAATAAAAGAGTAAAGAAACTCTTACAATAGACATTAGGAGGACAGAATCACAAGTTAGCCTGCGGTTTCAACTCCCCATGGGTGTCTCAGAAACTTGAAGATCCCTGCTTTCTTTACTTATTAATAGGAGCTTCAATTTTTCAGGATCAAAGAAAACATAGTGTATATTACCAAAAGAAACAAGACATCTGCATGCAAATTTCAACTTAAATGTTCCTCCCAGGGAGAGAGTTCGAGACCTAAGCCCCAAAAATTCTCGCCTTTTCTTTTGTGTGAATTTGCTGACATCTGGAAAAATCTGTATCTTTGAGCCGAAAAAAGGAGCTTCCCTGAATTTGAAGTAAAGGCGAAATATATTATTGCGATCAGTCTCGAAGGCAAATGAAACCAGAAGAGTAGTGCGTTCAATTATTGACTCTAGTGATGTTTCAAGAAATTGAGTAAGGTTTAAATCAGGAGCAACCTCCTGATTTGTTTTAATTCCAGTAATGTAGTATAATTTAACAATCGGAGGAAAAACTTCTTTTGGAATCTTTAAGATTTCTAGGAAATATTTCTGTAGCATCTCTAGTGGAGATAACAAAGGGGTTTTAGGAAAGTTTAAGAATCGTAAATTATTCCGTCTGAGTTGATTGTCCAAAAATTCCACTTTCCTTTGATCCCTTTCTTTCTCCAAAAGAACATTGTCAACTAGAGTTTGTAATTTTTTAATTGCAAGAGAGTTTAACTCACTTTTTTCTTCTTGCTTCGCCGTTCTCGACTCCATTAGTTGTTGAGAGTTTTTTACTTCCTTCACTTCAGCAGTTAATTCAGAAGAAATCTTTTGCAGTGAAACATTCATTATCTGAATGGCATCCCATAAGGTATCCAATGTTACTGTTGGTGGTCTAATTAATTCGCCGAGTCCCACTGGTGAAGGCGTCTGAATAGAAGCGGGTACAATCTCCCCTCTTCCCGCCTTGCGCTCAGACGTCGCCGCGTCTGGCGTCGAATATCCCACAGGGCCGCTAGCAACTTCAAAACTATCAAAATGAAGTTTTCCTGTAGGGTCCGTCTCTCCACCCGGTCTCGGCGACGCAACTCTACTAGGCGGACTCAGCGAAATCGCCTCCACGCCAAGATCTCCGACAAGATGTTGCTTCGGAGATCCAACCAAGGCTGAAGCTTGTGATCCCAGCGTTTGTAGCCCGAAGTCTTCTAAGGTAGGCTGCTTTAGCGGTACGGTGTCCCCTGTGCTAGAAACGGCTTTAGCACTAATCTTTCCTTTCCTCTTAACCATTATTAAGGTAGGGAAAGGAAAAACGCCAAGCTAGCTTCCTCGAGTCTCAGAGCCTCAAAACGCTGCTCCTCCCCTGGACGCCATCTTGATCCCCCCAGTTTGGGAATTGTTAATGGAGTTAGCTGAAGAAAGTGTGAGATGTTTCTTAAATGTGGTTTTATTTTTCAAGAAATGAACCATGATTAAGTGGGGATTGTACTATAAAATGTTCCTTTCTGTTTTGGGTACAAGTCAGGTTAAACTTGACTTTGAAATTCTCTGTGTAGGAATTTTGCATTTACTTCTATGGGCAGGGTTGCCAGGTGGAAAATTTTTTTCCAGCCCACTGGAGCCCAAAAAACAGCCCAAAAACCGCCCAAACACAAACCCCGCCCCTGACACCCCCACCCCCGCGTCATCACCCCCGCCCCCGCCGTCATAAACCCCGCCCCCGCCGTCACCGGCCCCGCCTCCCACGTCACCGGCCCCGCCTCCCCGTCATCGGCCCCGCCTCTTACGTCATCGGCCCCGCCTCCCCGTCATCGGCCCCGCCTCCCACGTCATCGGCCCCGCCTCCCACGTCACTAACCCCGCCCAAAACGTCATTAACCCCACCCAAAAACGTCACTAACCCCGCCCCCCCGCGGCCGAAAAAACCGCCCGAAGCACAAAAACCAGCCCAAAAAACCGCAACCCGCCGCGGGCAAAAATTTCCCGCGGCGGGTCGCGGAAAACCGCCCAATTGGGCGGTAAAACCGCCCACCTGGCAACACTATCTATGGGGGAGGGAGATTCTAAACAGATCAGAGAAAAAAAAACTGTCTTTCTCTGACAAGCTGATTGGTTGAGTGATGTCAGATCCTCTAGGGGGGGGGGTGAGTTGCCAGGGAGACTGGAGTGAGCAGAGAGACCAGGGCTGTGAACATGGATTGAGAAAGAAAAAACGTATAGTGTGTGTCTGTGTACAAGTAAGAATAAAAGTATGGATTTTGTGAGTTTAAAGTGAAATGTGATATTGAAAAAGGGTACTTTAATATTGAAAGTGAGTGAAGGTGAGCTTTGGTGCTGAGAATGAGATGATTTGAGCTTAAAAGTGAGTACTTCAATAAACAGACTGCCTTTTTCATGATTGTGTTGCTGAATACATGTGGGGAAAAACTGATGTATTTTGGGTGGGAGAGAGCTGTACTAATAGAAAGCTGTGAGAAGTTTTAAACCAAATTTAGTTTGGTTTGGAGTGAAACAGAGGTATATAATGTAAAGGGTTAAAAAATATAAATAAAAATGTGTGTCCCCTTTAATGGGGTTTTACCTGCCATCCGGTGGCCATTTGGCTATGCTGTGGGCTGCTGTGGGGCTTGGTGGGCTCATGGTGGCTTTTGGGATTCCTGGGCTGCCCCGGGGTCTGGTTCTGTCCTTTGGGGGGGTTTTGAATGTGCCCCGGGGTGTTTTCTGACCCTCTTGTGGGTCCGACGATCTTTGGGCCATTTTGGGCCCATCCAGGGCTCTCTCATTGGTGGGCAGTGCTTTTCGAGTGGCCCTAGGCTTGCTCCGATGGTCTTGGGTCCCATTTCGGGACCGGAGCAAGTCCTGGGGCAGAAGAGAGGCAGGAGACAGCAGGAGAGAGAAAAACGTGGTTGGCGCGAGTGGCGCGCCACCGCGATTTCAGCAGGAGCTGGGGAGAGGGAAAAACCGGCTGGTTCTGGTGCGCGCGCATGCGCGATCAGGGCCTGGAGCTCCCGGTAGGCCGCAAAATGGAGCCTGGGCCTCGATTTTGATTTTTGGCCCGAAGAAAACGTGGAGGAGCGTCGGAGGACCATCGGGGCTCGGGAAAGTTCAAAGGACCCCAGGATGGACGTTAGAGGGGTCAGGTAAGAGGTCCCATGGCCTTGTTTTGATTTAATTTAATTTAATTTTTAGCTTTTTGAGGTGTTTTGTTGTCGGGCCTTCCCTAAATTTTTTAAAATTATTATTTTAATGGTTGGGGGGTCTGGGGAATCTGTTTAGATAAGTTGTGTACTTTAAAATTTTTAAAAGTAATTTTAAAGGGATTTTTGAGGTTTTTCCAGTGCGGAGAGTCGTGCGCTGCTCTGGAAGTGTTTTTTAAAATTCCGACGACGGGGTTTGAGAGCGCACATGTGACTTTATACATGTGGAAATGTTGGTAATTTTTGGTAAAACTTTTATGGGGTTTTTGGGTGAAAATAGGTTAAAATGGTGTATATTAATGGTTTAAAAAAAAAAGAAAACATGGACTGGATTCAGAAAAATGTGACTGGGATGGTGGTACAATTTTTGTTAAAGTATAATGTGATTTATTATGTATTTTGTATGGAAATTCATTTTTCCCATATACTTTAATGGGAAAAATGTATTTCAAGATGGAGAATGTGCCTAGATTCTCAACTGAAAAAGTTAGCTGACATTCTGAAAGTCAGCAGCTGATTGGTCCGTTTGGGTCAGATGGCCAAGCTGTGATGCTGTTGCTAGGGGAGACGAGTCTGTAAGCAGTGTTGCCAGGTGTGCGGTTTTACCGCCCAATTGGGCAGTTTTCCGCGACCCGCCGCGGGAAATTTTTGCCCGCGGCGGGTTGCGGTTTTTTGGGCGGTTTTTTGGCCGGCTTTTCGGCCGCGGTGGGCGGGGTTAGTGACGTGGGAGGCGGGGTTAGTGACGGGAGGCGGGGTTAGTGACGTGGGAGGCGGGGTTAGTGACGTTGGGAGGCGGGGTTAGTGACGTGGGAGGCGGGGTTAGTGACGGGGGAGGCGGGGCCGATGACGGGGGAGGCGGGGCCGATGACGGGGGAGGCGGGGCCGATGACGGCGGGGGCGGGGTTGATGACGGCGGGGGCGGGGGTGATGACGCGGGGGCGGGGGTGTCAGGGGCGGGGTTTGAGTTTGGGCGGGTTTTGGGCTGGATTTTGGGCTCCTTTAGGCTGGAAAAAAATTTTCCACCTGGCAACCCTGTCTGTAAGACAGTGAGAAGAGCTTGTGTCACTGAGAGAGTCAGACCTGTGTGCTAGGGGTGCTGCAGGTGTGTGAAAGGTTTGAGATTTAATGTGGGAGAAGAACTTGTGTCACTGGAAGAGACAGATCTGTATGCTAGGGGTGCTTCAGGTGTGTGGAGAATTGGGAGTTTAGAGTGGGAGAAGTGCTTGTGTCACTGAGGGAGTCAGACCTGTGTGCTAGGGGTGCTGCAGGTGTGTGGAGAATTGGGAGTTTAGAGTGTGAGAAGAGCTTGTGTCACTGAGGGAGTCAGACCTGTATGACAGTGGTGCTGCAGGTGAGTGGAACTTGGGTGCTAGTGAGTGAGAGGGGTTACTGTATGACAGGTGTGCTGCAGGGGTGTGGAAGATTTGAGTGCTAAAGGGTGAAAGAATCTGGAGACGTGGGTTCTGTAAGGGAGAGAAAGATGTATGGTTTTGAGAGTGAGTGGATCTGGCTATGAGAGAGCAATTAAAGTCATCAATAGCCTTCTCATTATTAGTGAGGGAAAAACAGTGAGATCAGAGTAGAGAAAGGGAATAATACTTACCTGTTACTTTTAAATTAGTGAATTGGCCACCAGTTTTGACTTAAATTCCCAGAATTTCTGCTTACATTCATCAGGGAGCCAGGGTTTTTGTTCCTTTTTATTTAATTAAAGATCAGGTATCATCTACTCCATAATAACCTGGACCAGAACAACGAGCTCCAACGCAAGAAAGAGAAGAAGGCTGAGGAAGGTTTGCAGCTGTCTTGCAGCTAAGTACTTACCAGCATGAGCTTTGGACAAAAGGTTTAATTCAATTAAAAGATTACATGCATACTTACCTTTGGGTTCTTGACTGTGAGACCTGGAAAGAAACAAAATAAACAACACAAAGAATCAGTCCTTTACATAGAAAAAATAATTTTAACATTATTGTTCAATATTTTAGGTAAAAAAAAGGTGAATACTTATCTGATGTATTGTTTGAAAGTAGTTCCAAGCTGTTATTGATTGCTATTAAAGAAAAGAAATAGAATTTCTGTTAACACCTGAAAGAAATTGAAATGCTGAAATAATTTGAAATTAGTTTAAATAAATTTTGATTTGTAACAATTTCCTTGGTTTGGCAAAGGCTCTGATCATTTTGCGGGGAAAACACTGTGACATCTTACAGAGCCTGTTCCTTCAAGTGAGCGCACTTATGACATCATAGTGCGGGTTTACAATAAGTCCCAGCATGCAGTGAATGGAATGGTTAAGTTCTAAGGGAATTTAAGGTCATGGAAGGTGGAATGAGAGTCTGTAGGCTCAGGTATTAAGTGGACACATGGCTGCCTACACTTTTTAGAATAGGGGAAAACAGTTGAGACTCAGGTTCTGAGAGACTGTGATTTCTGCTGGTAGTTATATACTAAGTGAAAGAAACTATAAGGGTGTCAGGAAAAAGTGTGTAAGGATTTTAACTCTGACACAGGGGAAGGACTGAGAGGTGAATCTGTGATTTGAAGAAAGAAGCCATTAAGCTGTGTCTGGGGGGAAGGTGTGTTGTTTGTGAGAGTTCTGAGTTCAGTGCAAGCAAGGTTTGGAATCTGACGTCAGAATAAAGAAAATTCAGCACTGCTGTTGTCTGAGTGTGCTGTATTCTCCAGATTGATCTGATAGCTGTGAAGGGAAAAGTTATGCTTTTATGTGAAGTCTGTGAGATGGAATGTTGAAGCCTGCTGGATCATTTTAGACTAGGGAAACAACAGTGAGAAATAGGTTTTGTAGTGAGAAAGCCTTTAACTTATTTTATTTCAATTAGAGAGTTTGGCCACAGTATTGAGAATTGGTTAATAGTCACCAGAGCCTGAACAAGAACAGAGGGAGTTCAAGGGTTTTGCCTCCATTTATTTTCTTTATAAGTGAGGTTTAGGGAGAAGAAATCTGGGGGAGTCATCCTCTGAAGGGTTCCAGATGAGCTCCAACGCAAGAAAGACATCACCTAAATAAATTCAACCACAGCTAAGTGACATTGCCAAGGGTGTTGAAAGAAATATATTATTTTTTCACAACATTTTAAGGGAAAACAAAGGAACAGACCATCAGATATTAAAAATCCATGAGATCCCTGCAAAAACACCAATAGTGCACACAAAGAGACCAATTTCTACATCAGGAAAGAGAATAACCACAAATATCTGATTTTGATAAAAGACAATTTAAATACTTATCTGAAAAGGTTCTTTTCCGCCTTTTTAGGTGAAACAGACAAAGTTAAGGGTATACATGTAGTTCTACATTTGAATGTTGAATATGTTATTGCAGTTCTATTAAGCTTCACACTAATTGTGAATTTGAGTTTATTTGAATGAAAATTTGCTTGCATTTGTATTCAATAAAGAAAGAGATAATTTGCAAATCTGAAAGTTTGGTCCTTCCATTTCAGGAACAAATCCTAAATTTAGATTCTTTTCCTCCTTTATTCTTTGAGAGTAAAGGACGAGGTTAGTTTATTTGTTCCACTCCCTCGGCTATGAGTGTGTGTTCCCTGGATATTCGCCACGACTACAACCATCAGGTATCTGGGAGCACATCACTACAGTCCAGCCGAGAGGGGTGGTAACATTTAACATTGCTTTTGACTCATAAACACTTGTAACCACTCGCCTCCACCTACCCTCCTCTCTTCCTTCCCGTTCACATTAATTGATTTGATTTGAATACTTTATTTATTTTTTGTCTATTAGATTGTAAGCTCTTTGAGCAGGGACTGTCTTTCTTCTATGTTTGTGCAGCGCTGCATACGCCTTGTAGCACTATAGAAATGCTAAATAGTAGTAGTAGTAATAATCTAGGAAAATATTTCTTTATGGAAAGGCTGGTGGAGGCGTGGAATGGCCTCCCAACAGAGATGGCAGAGAGGAGGAATTCAAGAATGTATGTATAAGCACATAAGATTTCTATGGGAGAGAAAAAGGATTGTAGAGCTTATGAGTTTGTATGGATGTACAGACTGGATAGGTGATATGGTTTTTATTTGCCATCATTTTCTATATTTCTGTGTTTCTACGTAAGCCTGGCTTTGAAATTGTCCATGTGGATGCTGTGAGTCACCTGTCACTACAGGTACCAAACTTTGTTATTCCATCTCTACCTGAAGTTTGAGCAATTATGAAGGACCCTGTCTTTGCCCATATTTATTTATTGCATTTGTATCCCACCTTATCCCACCTATTTGCAGGCTCAAAGTGGCTTACATAGTATTATTAACATGGGTTTTCCATATCCTGAACTGTGTGAAGATGGCCAACTGCTAACAGGCAGCATGGGCTTAGCCCATATGCAGTGGTTCCAAAACCTGGTCCTGGAGTACTCCAGCCAGTCAGACTTTCAGTATATCCACAATGAATATTCATGAGATAGATTTGTATGCAGTTGAGGCAGTGCATGCAAATCTCTCTCATAAATATTAATAGTGGGTATCTTAAAAACCTGTGTGGGGTGCCTCCAGGACCAGGTTTGGGAGCCACTGCCATAAGGGAAGTCTCTTTTGGGGAAACTATGTTTTTATTCCAAGGAAATAGCAGTTTATTCTAGTCATATTATATGCTGAACATCCTGAAATTATGCATACATAGGCACTGGCCAGTGCTACTTCTGGTAACCTGGTATAGTTGCTAGCATAGAAAGTTTTACCGAGGAGTGTGACACAAACTATATGTCTAGATACAACCCACCAAAAGCCCCCTTGGGAAGTAAATAAGAAACTGTGATAACAGATCCACATTGACTATGCAGGTCCATTTCAAGGAAGGAACTTCCTTGTGGTGGGTTTTATTTGAAGTGACTTGAGGTGATTCAGAATCCTCACAAAAACTGCTGCAACAATTACAGTGCTTAGACTGCAGTTCATGTGCTACAAGACAGGTTTATACGAGGCAACCAGAGCCAGTGTTAGGCATGCCAAGGACCAGAATAGAAATTTGGAAGGAGGCCCCAAAGCCTACCAGCAGGTTGTATCTCCTTCAGGGATGCTGGAACCCTCTTTGCTATTGGAGTTCAGGGTAAATGCCCTTACTGTATCTCTATAATGTTTGGCCTCCACATGACAGGTCTGTTTTCATACCTGATGACTTCAATGGCTTTGTGTAAAGAAAATTCGTTAAGGATGTCACCATTGCACTATACCAGAAGTTCTCAACCCAGTCCTCAGAAAACACCCAGCCAGTCAGGTTTTTAAAGATTTATTGTAATACCTCGCCCTAGAGGAGAGAAGCTCTATTACCAGTTGTTTATACTCATGTCCTTTTACCTCGAGCTTCTCACCATCTTGGGGAAACATACAGTTTCACTAACCTTGTACACTCAATCTGTATTGAGTGCAGGAAATTTAACTAGATTTCAGAATTTGTTTTGTTCAATCAGACAATAATTCAATTTTGAAAGTGTGAAACCTTTTCATTAAGAATTTAAATTCAAAGTCAAATAACAAGGATTTACCCATATAAAAAATGTTTCCAACAATTTTCAAACTTGCTTTACCTGTGTCTTTTTTCCAGTAAATAGCTGCTTAACATTTCCAGACTATTGTGTCTAAGAATGAGGTGGCCCAGCTTGTTTGGACCAGAATTTACAGGATAAGTACGCTTAACTGTTTCTTTAACTCTTATATCATACATCATACAGACAACTTTTTAACTAATTTCTTCCAAGAAAATGATTCTGTGTGTTTACTTTTCTTTCAACACGTACGAGACCCGCTATGGATTCCAGGACCCACTTTTCCAGGTAAGAGTAATTTTGTAACTGTCCCAAAAATCAATACTCCCACACTCTCAGGGAAACTTATTCTACAAAACTTTAGTCTCACTGTTCATATAAAGAGGTTTCGCTTAGCTGTGATCTGTCTTGAAAGAGATCTTGGTCTTTCTTGAACGGTGGGGCCCTACTCCAGCACCCAGGGTTGTTTGACCTAGGTCTGTAGCAACTAATGTATGCTTTAAAAACTCAATAAAGGAAACCCTTAACTCCCTATTCTTTTTCCTAGCACATTCCCTCACTGTGACATTATTAAGTATGAAAGGACATCTATAACTATAATAAAAATAAATTATGTATCCAAGTCTTCCAAGCCTAATCTTAGCACAATTCCCTGTTCTATTGAAGAGCACAATTGCTGTATTTTGTTTCTCACTCAAAATCAGATTCAGCACACACACTCACCTATAACCTCATAGGTTAAGGGTTTTTAATCAGGTTCCACCCTTTCTTTACCAGAACCTGAATAAAATCAACTCAGTATAAATCTCTCTCACAACCTGAATCGCTCACGTGTTTTTGTTTTTTTTTAATATCAGACAATTTCACAGAAGCTTTTTACACCCTCTCAGTATGCTCATTTGGGAGGAAAAATCATTAAACCAAACATCCCACACTTCTTCTTTAAAAGTGTCACTCACAACTATCACTGTCTTCAGAGCAGACACTGCTCATCCACTCAGAACCAGTCTAAAACAGTTTGCTATACTGAAACTCTTTCACTCACAAAGAGCTCACAAACACACTTCTGTCCTCTCTGAAATCTTCAGCTCTTCTAACAGCGAGAAGCTGTTTCCTAGGCAATGCAGGCCAAGCTTGGTCATCTGACTTGAAACAGCCAAACAGCTTACATGGAACCTTCAGTATTTTTTCTTAGGTACATGGAACCCTTTTTGAACATTCTCCATTTTGAAGTTAATTTTCTTCATAGAGTATAAAGGGAAAATTTAAGTTTTAATAAAATTACCACCAAAATTACCACAGAATTTACTCAAAAAATCCTGTAGTGCTTGGACCCATCAAATCACATGTACCATAATTTTCTCATAGACTTTACAAAAAAGACATTTCCAGATTTTTTCCTAAAGTACCCCCCCCCCCCCCAAGCCCCCTTGGAACCATAGATGTCTGCTCTTAAAAATTTTTAGCATCACTCCACACACACTCTCAAGCGATGCTGAAAAAATCATTTCTAATGTTCAGAACTGGCCCAAAACAAAAACTTCACTTTCAACCCCAAAAATGATTTTTGCCAAATATTTCTTTGTACTAGTCCACCCCAAGAGGCTCTCAGAAACCCATAACTACCATTAAATTACATTGAAAATTAACCCTTTACACTTCAGCCCATCAGGACCAAAAACAGCATTTTTAAAATAAAGAAAATACATTTTGGGCCACCAGACCCCTTACCATCACCCAGAGGCTCCTAAATTGATCCCCACCACTGGACCAGGTCCCAGTGGACCCTCCACAGCCACAGGGAAAAAAAACCTGCAAACTCCCACAGAGCCCCACCAGCAGGCCTGAAAATCAAGGTCCCAGGTTCTGTTTGGGTCTAGTCACGGTGCCGGAGCACTACCATGCATGTGTGAAAAGCCACATATCCTCCAGAGTCCGGACCAGGCCCAGACTGGTTATCTTCCACAGTCATGCTCAGCCATAAAGGTTCACTTCTTGGCTCGGCAGCTGCTCAGCAAGCCACGAATGGTGCAACTCCTCTCTGGGGACCCTCCCAAAGTCTCTGGAGCCCTCCACGAGTTCCCACACTGACCACAAATGAATCTTACTGAGCCTGAGATGGCCCAAAGACCCCAGACCTCCCCCAAGATTTAGGTAAAATATATTAACTCTTAGGTTACAATATTCATAATGAATATGCACGAAATAAATTTGCATGCACTACTTCCATTCTATACAAATCTATGCCATGCATATTCATGGTTGGTATCCTGAAAACCTGATTGGCTAGGTGTGTCCCGAGAATTGGGTTGAGAACCCCTGCACTACACCAACCCCAGTCAAATGGCCAAATGATGCAATCAATAAAGATGCATTAGCAAAAATCATTGAAGGAGATTAGCATACTGGGCTTGCCTGGCTCCTTATCTTGCAATATGTCGCACTTTGTCCTGCTACAAGGATCAGTCTGGTAAAACTGCTTATAAGACACTGAATTAAAACATGCTTAGACTGTCTCATTCCAGATCTCACTGTAGAATTAAACTCAACCTGCAACAGTATCTAGATTCTTTGTGTTCTTGCCAGAGATTATGAGCTGAGCCAAAATGGGTCCCTGCTTCTATCATGAGGATCACTGGACTCAGTAGGGGTCCGCCCTGGGTGTATGCCTATAAGGGGGTAGATTATAGGCATACAGTGTAAGAGGCTTGGGGAGGCTAAGCTTCCCCATCTGCAACCATGTTCTGCCACCTTCCCTACCTCCCTCCTGCTGCTACCTTTACTGCTGCTGCTTTTCAACACCAGCAGAAACAGCAAAACAAAACAAAAGAGGCACAGGGCAAAAGCCTTTATGCTCATGACTGCCGAGTCTCCTGGTCCCATTTCCCTCTGAAATCAACTTCCTGTTTCAGAAGGGGCAGGACTGGCAGCTGTGCATATGGAGGCAGGAGCTCTGCACTTTTTTTATTATTATTATTATTATTGC
Organism: Microcaecilia unicolor; assembly: GCF_901765095.1. Lineage (NCBI taxonomy): Eukaryota > Metazoa > Chordata > Amphibia > Gymnophiona > Siphonopidae > Microcaecilia > Microcaecilia unicolor. The sequence continues at coordinate 540,935,046 of NC_044032.1, read as the reverse complement.
TGCTGCTGCTGCTCTTGAGAAACAGCAACAGTCAGGTATGGGGAGGAAGGTAGAGTAGAAATGCTGGTTGCAAAGGGGGAGACAGAAAGAGAGAGAGAGAGAGAAGGGAGACTGGCTGGAAGGAGGGAAGAAATATGGGGGAAAGGCTGAATGAAAAAAGTGTGAAGAGAGAAAAATGCTGTCTTGAAGGAGAGAGAGAGGGGGGGCAATCTGGAAACAATGGACAGAGAGAGAGAGAAGATGCTGAATGGAAATGGTGGTGAGAAAGGGGAGATGTTGGAGGGAAGAGAGCAGAAATGCTAGCTGGAAGGGCGAAATGCTGGCTAGAACGGGAAAAAGAGTGGGAGACACTGGCTTTGAAAAGATGGAGAGAGAGAGGGAGATGCTGGAGAAAAAGAGGGAGAGACACTGGCTTGAAAGAGTGGAGATGCTGGAAGGAACGAGGAGAGAGAGAAAGGGGAGATGCTGCAGATACTGGATGAAAGATGGATGACAGGAGAAATGCTGGATGGAAGGGGAGAGAGAGGGCAGATGTTGGATGGGAGAGGGGAGAGGCAATGCTGGATGGAAGGGGGGGAGATGATCCAAATTTGAAGGGAGAAAGGGGAAATGCTGGATGGAAGGGAGAGAGAGGGAGACACACTGGGGTGGATGGGGAGTGAAGAGAAAAGGAGATGATGGACAGAAGTGGGGTAGAGAGAAGAGGGGAGATGCTGAATGGAAAGGGACAATGATTCCCCCAACATCTGACCCCCTTCCGTCTCAAACCTTTGATCCTCCCCCGCCACACACACACTCTTGCAGAGTACAGACCTGTGGGGAAGAGGTGCTGGAAGGAGAGCTGCTGTTCCTTGTAGCTGCTGAACAATGCAGAGGGGAGGGGGCCCCCTGCAGGAGGGCCCCAGGCTGAAAGGCCTAGCACACTTGGAGCTGAGAAACACCATGAATGGGAGGTTTCCTCCACCCAAGCCCCAAGCATGCAACCAAGAGAGCCAAGGCCTGTGGACAGAGGAAGGACCATAGCCCAGCAGCGCTTGCTCAGGAGTCAGCTCACCCTGACTGTAAGTCCTAGCCATAACATTCCTAAGCCGGGTGAAGAACAGGGGGCAAGAAGGCAGGTCCAGGGCCCTGGTTCCAGAGCAGGGTTCTCTGCATCCATTATCAGAGGAGAGGTGGAGGAAGATAGTGAGAAGAGGAGGAGGAAGAGTCCAGGCCTGAGCCCTGGCAGAAGAAAGAGGCCCAGCAAATGACTCTTGAAGAGTACATTAGATTGGTGAAGAGTATTAATCTAGTAGAAGGTGAAATAGAGGTACTGAGAAAGCGGGTGAAGCTAGCAAAATCTATGGGTAACCTGGCTTCCACTGGACCACGAGACAAGTACGTTAAGGGAATTGAAGCACTCCAGAAGCGGCTTACAGCAAAGCAAAGGCAGCTGCAAGAACTAAAGAAAAGCAGAGGTAATCCCCTTTGTGAGGTTTTCCTGAACAGGGAACGCATACAGCAGACCCAGAAGTCCCAGATCCAGCAGGAAGTGGAACCCAGAGACAAACAGAACACCGTGGTTCCAGAGACCCCAGAGGCTATGCTGTAAGGGACAGCAGGGGAAGAGAAACAGAAGCAGGCAGAAGGAGGAAAAGACAAGACTGACACAGATAATTCCCAGTTATCACCAGTATTTTATTTCTTACAGGATTCCCAAGAGCTAGGCGCTCCATCCACTTACCAGCCTTGTAGAACAGGAGCTCCTAGTCCAGTTGTGGCAGGCACTGTAGATAAGGAGGGGCTCCAGCACTGCATGCAGCAAGACAGCCTGGCAAGTTTGGAACACAAAAGAGCAATGAAACTGAAAAATATTCAAAAACGTCCATTATACTTAGAGAGCTGGCAGGGCATAGCTGAACCCACAGAGAACAGCTTAGGTTTGCTGGGAGAGACAGAGAGGAAAGACAGTCTGGAGAATCAGAACAGTTTGAATGCTGAGGCTGGAGAAGAATCACTAGACACTGAACAAGTACAGAAGTTACCAGGAACAATGGGAGGAAAAGCAGAGCAAAAACAAGGAGTTTTGCAGATGAAGACAGAGACTGAAGAGCATGGGAAAGTACAGGAATGGAGTAGTGGATTACTACAAGAGATGAAAGAAGCTGAGAGCAAATATGGTGGACAGAGGGCGGGAACATCGTGGGAACACCACAGTCACTCACGGACAGAATTGATAGGGCAGACCTCTGAGTGGGGCTGTCCAAGAGCTGCAGTCCAATCTCAATCAAAAGTGCTGATGACATCATGGGGGAAGCCAAGCCACTCAGAAACAAGAAGAAAGAGCAGAAGGGAGCTTCCAAGAAGTCCATCAAAGCAGGAGTTCGAGAAAGGAGAGAGAGAATTGTGGAGAGTCTGCTGCACCAGGAGGCGGAACCAAGACCCAGACCGAGTAAGACTACTACTACAGTGCCAGATACAGAGAAAGCGCATGGAGGAGAGTGTCAGCTGCACCAGGAGGCAGAGCCAAGACCCAGACTGAATATGACAGCACCAGATACAGAGAAAGTGCATGGAGGAGAGTGTCAGCTGCACCAGGAGGCAGAGCCAAGACCCAGACTGAGTATGACAGCACCAGATACAGAGAAAGTGCATGGAGGAAAGTGTCAGCTGCACCAGGAGGCGGAGCCCAGACCAGGTTCGAGTGGGACAGTGACAGGTACAGGGAAAGTGCATGGTGGAGAGCGTCAGCTACAAGAGGAGGTGGATCGCAGACTGGTCTGAGTGGGACAGTTGCAGAGCAAGGGATTGAGTGCTGGTTGGGAACAGCAGCAACTGGCAGAGGACTGGAAGCAGGACATTGCAGAGGGGGAAGAGACAGAAACAGCACAAGTGAACTGAACATAGTGGGGTTAGTGGACATGGGACCGGAGGGAGGGGAAGAGAGGGAGAGGGAAGGAAGTCAAGAAGGGGATGTTGGGGAAGGGAGGGGGAGCACACTGGTATCAGCCCCTTTATCCTTTGCAGCGGTAGTACAGGGAGGAGGGGCGGAGACAGGGAAGGAGGAGGGGAGGCAGGAGTCAGACACGGGGAAATCCATTTTCTGGCCCGTTGCGGGGTTCCGGGAGCGGTGCTACCCCAAAACGTCAAAATGTTGTCCAGCTGCGTTGGGTGGGCACAGGGGTAGCACTACCTAGAGAGGTTGTTTTAAGAATGGTATTCTCTCTGGGCTTTATCTATGAAGATCTGTATGCATGCATCCACCCTGTGGGAATCCCTGAATATGATATTAGTTTCTTAACAGAGCGAGGATTAGACCTGTTTTCGGAAAAGTACACAGAGGTGCAGCATCAGGGTAGATGGGTGGATTTTAAGGCGGTCCCCATCAGTAGACAGGACGCAGTCCAGATTACCATATTGGTACGTAATGAGTCTCAGACCTGTCCTACTGGTTGGGACGGTATGCTGAAATTAGGACCCCATTAAGCAAAATACCAGACCAGAGTCGTGTGTGAGCGAGGGGTGAAGTGCCCTTGTAAAATTAAAACAGGCAGGCTATGTCACCCAACACATACCTTCAGCCACATACATTGGAAGGGATCGAATTCAATGCTTTTAATGAAGGGCAGCCCAGACAGTGCTACAAGTGCAAATTTTTCCATCACTTAAGCATGTCTTGTACAGTTTTAAAGTGCTCTCGATGTGGCAGTACAGATCATGACACCAGCGACTGCACTACCGTACGCTGTAACCTGTGTGGGGGCTTGGGGCACCCTTTTAGCAAGTGCCCACAAGCATCGCACAATCAGGCAGAGGGAGAGAGGCGGGGGAGGAATGGGCACAAGCAGAAGCTACAAGGATACAAGGACAGAAGCAGGAAGCATTAAAAGGACTAATGGAGAAATCAAATACCATTATCCACACAGAGGCAGGCACTAAGGGAAAGGGAGCGAAAAGGGCATCAGGTTTGGATCAAATTCAAAGAAGGGGCATTAGTGAAAGGATGGAAGAAGGAGGTGGGGAGAAGAAGAGGAAACATGGAGGGAAGGGGGGCGGAGAAAGGAGGGGAGGGGGATAGCCCGAGCGGGGAGAACAGAGATTCTGGAGAGCCAGAGTGATCGATATGCAGTGTTGCAAGGGTCTGGGGAAGGAGAGGGTGATCTCGAGAATGAATCATCTGGAATGTCACCCCCAAGTCTAACATCACACCCTGTTAGTTTAACGAAGGGCTTCATGCAGGAAATAGAGGAGGGTAAGGAAGGGGTGAAAGGGGAAAGTGCTAGTCCAGAGGAAACCAAGAAAAAGAAGGGTAGAAAGAAAGCTGGGGAAGATGACTCAGAGTGGGAGAATTTGGAATTGGAAGAAATTATAGAGGATCCAGAAGAAATGATGGGGGCTGGAATATCTGTGAAGAGGGATTGCGGTGAAGAGATGAGGAGTGGTAAGAAATTTAAGAAATAAACCATGGCTGCCTTGTCCTTAATCTTTGCTACTCTGAATGTAGCCAGCATAAAGGAAGCGAGAACTAGATTTGTCGCCTTTAGCGATTTGACCCAGTCCAAGGTAGACTGCATCCTGTTGCAGAAGACTCATCTGGATTCCTTGCAGCTCCTGCAACGGGCCAAGAGAGATTGGAAAGGGGGCCCTCATTCTGGTCTCTGGCCAAAGAGAGATGCGCAGGGGTGGCAATTCTTTTTCCTACCCAAGAGGTGGAGGTTACGAGGGAAATAGAGGTGGAGATGGGGAGGTGTGTCGTATTAGATGTTTTAATCAGAGGGGTAGCAGTGCGAATCATCAACTTTTATGGGCCCCAGATTAGATGGGAACACAAGCAGCTGTTGCTCCGGGTGAAACCGTATTTATATACAAGCAAATTAGTGGTATTCGGAGCAGATTTTAATATGGTCTTACAGCAAGCGGATAGAAAGGGGTCCAAGTGTCAGGTGGGTTATGACAGCCTCCAGCTGGCAGCAATAGTAAAACAGGCAAGGCTGGAGGTGGCGGGAGGGAAGGTGTTTACTTTTAGAACGGGGGACATGGAGAGCCGTATTCTGGCTCTTTGTAGGTGGGTCGGCTAGGTTTCAGGGGCAGCCCAATAGATGGACAGAATATTCAGATCACGCCTTAGTTTCCACAGTCTTAACAATATGCAAAGGGGCGCAGAAAGGCCCAGGATTTTGGAAACTGAGTGCGAAGTTATTAGAAGTAGAGGAGAACAAACAAGTCAATGAGGGCTTTTTAGCAGACCAAGAAACACTATGGGAGGTGATGGATGATAAGGGAGCCTGGTGGGACATGGTAAAGGGGCGAGTCAAGGCCCTTTTCCGGTCCCTAGCCAGGAAGCAGAGTCAGGGGTTACAGGCACGGTGCTGTCGTCTTTGCAAGCAATTGGACCACGCGGTCTCCAATCAACTGGAGAAGGGAGAGATAGAAGCTTTGCTGGCCAGTTGAGGATGTTGCAATTTGATCGATGCGCTTCTTTGCTTCTGGAAAGGGAATATGGGCATCGGTATTCCCCAGACCCTTTCCAAAATTGTAAGGTAGCAGTGGGACACAAGGTCATCTATGCTATGAGAGATGAAGCAGGGCAGCGATTGATGGACCAACGTTCAATCGAGGCCAGGGTCATTTAGTATTACACAAAATTGTGGGGGAAAGAGAGTTTGGATTCTAACTTCATGCAGAGTGCCCCAGGCTTGGAAAAGGTTTCGGAAGGGGAGATGGAACAACTGCTCAGGCCCATTACCACAGGAGAGGTAGATGATGCTATTGATACACTATCAGCACGCACAACTCTGGGTCCCGATGGGCTGATCCCGGAGTTCTACAAAAAATTCCGGGCGGTCCTGATATTCTTAGCTGCAATTTTTAATAATTGTTTACAGAACGGACGTTTGGCCCCTTTACAGCAGTGTTCTATTTTGGTTCTCCTCGCGAAGAAGGGAAATATGGAACTTATCGAGAACTGGAGACCCATAAGTCTTCTAAATGTAGATAGGAAAATAATGGCCAGGATTATTTACAACCGTCTGGCCGGGGCAGTGGGTGGTCTCTTGTCTCCAGCATAGTTTTGCTCGGTGAAGGAGAAAGGGGCAGTGGAGGCAGTCTGTACCATCTGTGAAATAGTAGAAAGGAGTCAAGGTGGGACAAAGGGAAAGTATTTGCTGACCTTGATCAGTCTAAGGCTTTTGACAGGGTGTCCCAGGAGTACCTATGGCTAGTGCTCTGGTGCTATGAGATACCCGACCGGTTTATAGGGTGGATCCAGATTTTGTATCCTGATACAAGGAGCAGCACTCTGACAAACAGCTGGGTGGGCAAGGTCAGGGGTACGGCAGGGGTGCCCCCTCAGCCCCTTGCTGTGCGTCCTTTCCTTAAATCCATTCCTCAGAAGGTTGAGCGGAGGGTTTAGCGTTTCTTTGGGTTCACACACATGGCGATGCGTCGCCTATGCAGATGATGTCACAATAGTGATCAGTAGCAAGGAGGAAGCCGAGCGAGTTCAGACCTGGATGGCAGATTACACACAGGCTGTGGGGGCCCGGATAAACCAGGATAAGAGCTCCGTAATTTGGGTAAGACAGGGCAGACCAACTTTCAAACTTCTCAGTCAGTACCCAGTAGCAAGGGATGAAGTACGGATCCTGGGTCTCTGGGTAGGCAGACAGGACTATGACATGGTCAACTGGGAGAAGGGGCTGGGGAAAGTCGAGGAAAAGGTGGCCCAGTGGAAATCATATAAGTTGTGGTTCACGTAAAAACTGCACGTCATTAAGACCTATCTGATACCCCTTCTCCTGTTCATATCCAAGGTCTGTTTACTGCCTATATCGTTACACGCCAGAGTATACAGCTTGTTTTTCCAACAGCTGTGGGGGAGCAGGATGAATATTATCCAGAGGGAAGTGACCTATTTGCCCAAAAAGGAGGGGGGGGGGGGGGGTTGGGAATGGTCAACCCTGTTGTACATTTTAGTTATTTCTTTTTTCAACAAAATCTGGGAGGGGTCTTGCGGGAAGAGAGGCCGGCTTGGGCAGACAGCATGGCCTCCTGGCTTCAGCGGTACTTGAGGAATTGGGTGAGGGAAGGTCAGGCAATGCCCCTGCGAGGGAAGGCAGGATACTTGCCACAGTACATCTCACCTCTGTTGAGATTGGTGAAGAGATGGGGTATCACAGTACAGGAAATTCAGAAGGAGGACAGGAGACAGCTTCAACGCCGCATTATTCAGACACACTTTTCAACGCGTCTAGCCTTGAGGGACTGCCCAGGTCCAATACAGGAGGAAGGTCTGGCTTTCCTCAATTTGTCACGCCTGCCCCGGAAGATCGCGGACATGTCCTGGCTGACCTTCCACAGCCGGCTTTATGTTCGAGCTAACATGGAAAATAGGAACAGCGATGATCGTAAGTGCCCGAGGGGGGAGTGCATGACAGAGGATGAAACAATGGACCACTTCCTCATCAAGTGCCCCGTTCAATCAACAAGTCTGTCAGGCAGTAGCCCGCCATTTAGGGATCCCTTTCTTCCACCAGCTATCCTATGCAGAATGGGCCTATGGAGGTTTTCCCAAAGGACAAAAGGGGTGGTGTAGGAAGACACTGTATGTCATCACTGCAGCCCTCTGTTACTTCCTGTGGCAGGTACGTTGCCAAGCTTCATTACATCAGAAGTGGCTGTCTGTACAGGAGGTGGCAGGGGATGTGGTACATTTTGTCCAGCAGCTGGCAGTGAGGGAGGGAGCATTGTTCTGGACTACGGTGAGCAAGGCATTGGAGGGGTTTTTCATTTCAGCCTTCCTGAGTGGGATGGTATGGAGGGGGTGGGGGGTGGGGAATGGATTTTGACCAGTAAGGTTTTCTTTATGTATTAGCAGGTTTTATTGCTTGCTTGTTTGTATGCTTGTTTTGTCTTGTTGCAAGTTTCAATAAAGACAATATGACACACACACAACAGTACCCGCCCAACAACAACATCCCCTGTGTCATTAATACCCCTTGAGCCCCCTTCTTGTCCTAGCAAAATTAACACCTCCTCAAGCCTCCCCTCCCCTATGAGATTCCTCTCACTGAGTTCTCTGTAATCCTCTTCCAGGTCCCATGAGGACTTCTGTTCTTCATGAGCCCTGAGCTGTATACCCCAGACTCAACCTGCCTGTTTTCCTGCCAAAATACAACCAAAGAAACAGTCCTCCATATAATCACAATACCTCTCTAGACCATAGATTAAGTTTATTCAGTAGTAGTGTCACTGGACCTTCCATAAGAAAAATTCAAAAATTTACTTTTTATAAATACCACCTTGGGGAGATACAACACAGGGAAAAACTGATTTCCCTTCTAATAGAAAACATCAGGAATTCCTCAAAACAATTTGTCTTAATACTCTTGTCTGAGTGCTAAGGATGGACTTCCTGGGGGTTGAGATGAGATCCACCTAGGTTTGACAGCTGGATATTCCCAGTTAACCCAGGACGTGGTACGTACAGGATTCTGGTGATTACGGAGCCAAAAGTCTACGAGATATTTTCACCAGACCCTCTTCTGGTCTTATCTTCTTTAACATCTCCTATTCCCTGGGTTAGGCATAGCTGGCCATCTGAGGAGCAACTTCCCTTGTTACTCCTTGCGGCTCTCCTGGTCTTCATTTGGCACACTCCATATGCTTGGGAGGTGGTTTCACAACCTCTCCACCAAAGGTCTTCCTGAGGTCCTTGATATAAGGGCTTAAATAGTTCTCTCCAAAATCAACAAAAGGATACACCTACTGCCCAGTGATGAATATACAGGCTCACCCTCCATAACATCACTTTAAATGGAGATCACGTAGGAGCAGGGACTCCAGAAGTTTCTCCATTTCAAACAGTGGGGTATGATTTCTGGGATCCTTCTACAGTAATGTACAAGACAAGTAATACAAATTTGTAAATTAATGAAAATATCCAAAGAACCACTAGTTGAGTGCCATGGTCTGCAGACACCTTGGGACAGTTGTAGATGACCCCTTTGAGTGGAAGAGGAGATCACCTGAGGAGCAGGGTGTTAGGTATGCAGCAGGGTGAACTCACTCCCTCATGATCAAAAGCAGTGTTTAACCGTACAGAGCTTCCTTTGAGGGGCAGCCAATAAGTGTGAAGTGTTTAGATTCCATGCTAGACATGCTCTTGTTAATTGTGCTTGTCCTATACCTCTCTCTTACTCTAATTGGTTGCTGGTGTATATAACATGGGTTTTTATGAATCTGCTGGCTCCACTGACTATGCAGCATACAGTAAATATGATGGCCTGAAAATGACTTTAACAACATGCAATACTTTGGCAAAGCATTTCTCAGTTTATCATTAACTAGATCACACTGTGATAGGAATTACAATGCCATGCAATGTTTTATAGTATCCAAACACATTTAAAGGAGTGGTTCTAGCAAAATCTTTCTAGGTATGTCAGCTGGCAGTTGACATGAATACAATCATGAAAATCTGTTTTCTTTTAATTTTTATTCAATGTTGTAAGACAATATTAGAGTTTAAAGTAGGGGTGGAGAGAGGGTTTCCAACTGGTTTATTTGACAGGGTTGATCCAATCTTATGTTTGCCCCATTATATACAGTGATGTGGGGGGTATTTATATAACACTACTACTAATCATTTCTATAGCATTGGTAGCACACTGTATAGCAGTGCTGTACACATTTTATACAGGTACTTTCTCTGTCCCTAGAGGGGAAGTTTTTGTACCTTGGGCAATGGAGGGTTGGGTGACTTGCCTGAGGTCACAAGGAGCTGCAGTGGGAATTGAACCCAGGCTGCCAGGATCAAAGCCTGTTGTGCTGTTAGGCCACTCCCCCCTCCAACAAGGTGGCTATACCATATAGGTGCCCAGAGGGTGCCTATATGGCATCTATTCTATAAAGGAAAGTAAGCACACACTTTCCTTTATAGAATACTTGAGTAATTGGGTATGTTTGTGCCTATAATTTAGCTGTGAGCACTTATGCCAGCCATAGAGCTGGCATAAGTGCTTGCGCCTAAATGCCGGAGATATGCACATAACTTATAGTAGTCTATAAGTTATACATGCAAGTATGTGCCCTGTTCAATCTTTACCTATATGTACGCCTACCTGTAAAATACGCACTATATACGATATCCACGTATTTACATTATACCTCTTAGGCGTATTTTGGGCACTTATACACAATCGATACCTAACTGTTAGCACCCATTTTTGTATTGATTTTTGTTAGAAATGCAATAAGAAAAGCAGAACTACAATAGGGTAACCCAGGACTAGATCAACCCTGTTGAGTGAATCTGGAGTCAGCTGGAAACCCTATGCGTATGAGAAACAATAAACTTCCCCTTTCTGACCTTCCTAATTTAGTAAGAGTAGGGATAGTGATGCACCTAGCTGAGGACATAGCTGTGATACCTTTACATATGTATAAGGAAGACAACAAATTTCTCTTACTAGATTGCTTCAGAAACCTTACATTCTCTGATATCATGATACAGTGGTGGGTGTGTTAATTCAGATCTTTCTGCCTTAAGTAGGAAGGATTAATGATACAATATGTGAATAGAAAACCCCTTGCAAGGAGAGGTTTTTGTCCTTTTACCCCATGCTTGAGAGTTGTCAAGGCAGAAGATGAACTTCCCGGAATTTATTGATACTCTGGTTAGTCCTTACATCCCTCTGTGTTTATGGTTATTTGGCGTTTGATATACCGCCTTTCAAAATGGAGACAATCAAAGAGACAAACGCATCTAAAATAAAAATTGAAAGGAACTACAAATCTTAAACAGGAGAGAGGAAAGAGAATCAAGTACACAAGAGTCATTTCTCTGCCAACGCAGACACACGAGCCAACAGAAAGGCTTGAGTGAAAAGATGAGTGTGCATTTAGATCTTCACAAACACATCTTTTAGCTGTCCCACCGCTGCAAAAGCAAGGTTTGAATCAACTTAATGGTCAGCTTCCTTTCATCTAGTTCACAAAATCATTCATTCACGGAGATACTCCAGCCTACATGTCAGACCTGGTAGACTTACCACTCAGGAATGCTAGAAAATCATCCCCCCTACCAATCCCAGGTTCAAGCAGCGGCTTCTCTCATGTCCATCTCAATAACAGACTATGGACCTTTGCTCCAGGAACTTGTCCAAACCTTTTTTAAACCCAGATATGCTAACTGCCATTACCAGATCCTTCAGCAATGAATTCCAGAGCTTAACTATTCTGAGTGAAAAAATATTTCCTATTTATTTTAAAAATGTTTCCATGTAACTTCATTGAGTGTCCTCTAGTCTTTATACTTTTTGAAAGAGTTAAAAAAAATTGATTCACTTTTACCTATTCTACACCATTCAGGATTTTGTAGACCTCAATCATATCCCCCCTCAGCTTCTCTTTTCCAAGATGAATAGCCCTAACCTCTTTAGCCTTTCCTCAAACGCGAACAGTTCTATCTCCTCTATCATTTTGGTCTCTCTTTTTTGAACCTTTTCTAATTCTGCTATAACATCTTTGAGATACGGCAACCAGAATTGAACAAAATACTCAAGGTGAGGCTGCACCATGGAGTGATACAAAGGTATTATAATATTTTTGATCTTATTTTGCATCCCTTTCCTAATAATTCCTAGCATCCTGTTTGCTTTTTTGTCCACCGCCACACACTGGGCAGATTTCAACATATTGTCTACAATGATACCTTTTTGTTGAGTGCTGACTCCTAAAGTGTACCCTAGCATCAAGTATGATTTGGATTATTCTTCTCAATGTGCATCACTTTGCATTTGTTTACATTAAATTTCATCTGCCATTTGGATGCCCAGTCTTCCAGTTTCCTAAGGTCTTCCTGCAATTTTTCACAATCCACATGCGTTTTGACATCTTTGAATAGTTTCATGTCATCTTCAAATTTAATCACCCCACTTGTCGTTCCAATTTCCAGATCATTTATAAATATGTTAAATAGTACCAGTCCCAGTACAGATTCACCCTCCTCCATTGAGAAAAATGGCCATTTAACCATACCCTCTGTTTTCTGTCCAATAACAAATTCTTAATCCACAGAATAACATTGCCTCCTATGACTCCTTAATTTTCTCAGGATTGTCTCATGAGGTACTTTGTCAAAAGCGTTCTGAAAATCTAGATACACTACATCAACCGGCTCACCTGTTTATTCATGCCTTCAAAGAAATGAAGCAAATTGGTGAGGCAAGACCTCCCTTGGCTGAATCCATGCTGACTCTGTCCCATTAAACCATGGTTGTCTACATGTTCTGTCATTTTTTTCTTTATAATTATTTTGCCGGCACTGAAGTCATCTTAGTGCCGTTCATACTATTCTCAGACAAAAACCTAATAACAGTAATTCCTCTGGAAGAGGCCCCTAGAAGGGGGTCCAGTAAAGAGGAAAATGTAGTGGGAACAGTGGTGAGTTTCCTTCCCTGGGGACCAACAGGACCTTAGTCTTCTACATATGAGATGAGACTAAAGAAGAGAAGCAAAGGAAAGGAAAGGCCAGGAGTGGAAGCTGTTCCTATAAGAAGGAGTAAGGAGAGGGATGGAAGTCTGTCTCACAGCTCAAGAGGAAAGGGGCGATGCTAGATCTTGTGCTCACAAATGGAGGTAGTGTGTCTAACGTCCAGATGGGTGCCCACTTGGACACGTGTTCATCACACTGTATGGTTTGATGTAAGAACTAAAGGAGAATGTCGACACACAAAGCTCAAAACCCTGGATTTTAAACATGCTGACTTTGTTAAAATGGGGAAGTACCTTACTTAGGGGAGTACCTTACTTAGGGAGGAGTAGCCTAGAGGTTAGTGCAGTGGACTATGATCCTGGGGAACTGAGTTCAATTCCCACTTTAGCTCCTTGTGACTCTGGGCAAGTCACTTAACCCTCCATTGCCCCTGGTACAAAATAAGTACCTGCATATATGTAAACCGTTTTGAATGTAGTTGCAAAATCTCAGAAAGGCAGTATATCAAGTCCAATTTCCCTTTCCCTTTTACAAAGTGGCAGTAAGCCCAATGCGGGTTTACTGCTTGCTAATCTGGAACTACCACCGGCCCAACGTGGCTATTCTTATGTTCTTAAAAAAATAAAATAAAGGAGCTTATGTGCTTCAAACTGAAAGAAGCTATGAAATCAGCAACAAATCTTTATATAAAGAAGGTAAACAAGAACAAGAGAAAAAGGAAACTGATATGGTTCACCAAACAAGTCACTGACAAAATAAAGGCAAAAGAGGTGGCGTTCATGAAATACGAAAGAACACAACAAGAGGAACAGAAGTGATTATCAGAAAAAACTAAAAATGAGAGAAATATGGCTGGCAAAGGCTCTGGTGGAAGAATAAATGGCTAAAAACAAAGAAGGGTGGAACAGGTTCAATATACTCTTTCCTCCTTTGTGAAGATCTTGGGGGGGTTCATTTACTCTATCATTTGAAAACCATCTTGGCTTTACAACTAAGATTTCATTTTTCTTTTATGAAATCTAGGGCGCATTTCTAAATTCTTTGAATTTGAGCAGTTTAGACTGCTAGTACAGTCATAGCTATCAAAATTAGATTATTGTAATCTTATATATCTGAACGCCATAGTAAAAAAAAACATCCATAAGCTTCAAACTACAATGTGATTAATTTTTTTCACTGCAGAAGAGGGATAGTATCTCCTCTGGTTTTCATGAACTACATTGGTTGCCTGTAGAGGCCCAAGATTAAGTTTAAGTTTTCTTGCTTAATTTATAAGATTTTAAGTGGGGACTGCCCTTTATATTTGTTATCTCAGTCAGATAATAAACTCAGAAAATCTTCCTGTAATTCTCTTTTTGTTTTGCCTTCCATTAAGAGTATGAAAAGATTCAGAGTATTTAATCCTCGTCAAGCCATGCAAGCACCAAAATTATGGAAGGAGTTGCATCCTTGCATTAATTTTTTATTGGATTTTCATCTTTTAAAGAGAAATTTAAAAACATTAGTAGATTTGCCTCTCACTAAACTTCTTATGAAACAGAGAGGATTCAAAACCCGTTCACCAGTGAAAGGCATACATGAGAGGACCTGAAAATGAAGTTGACTGCATCATTTATGGAAGAAAGCATTTATGAACAACTTGGAAAACTGAACATGGACAAAACCATGGGGCACGATAGGATCCATCCCAGAATCTTGAGGGAGCTCAGAGAGGTTCTGGTGGGCCATCTTAAAGATTTGTTTAATAAATCCTTGGAGATGGGGGTGGTCCGCAGGATTGGAAACGAGCGGGTGTGGTCCCTCTTCACAAAAGTGGAGACAGAAAAGAAGTAGGAAACTATAAGCTGATTTTATAACCTGAAGAGATGGAAATTGCAAAACACAGTGCTGTGAAGAACGCATAAGGTGGCAATGAGCTTGTTTAAATAGTCTGTTGGTCAAATACAGTGGTGCTTGCATACAAAAAGCTTTTAAAAACCATGCATAGGAGGTGTTCATGCCCCTGTACAAGTAATTGGTGAGGCCCTAATTGGAGTATTATCTCCAGTTTTAGAGGCTGTATCTTTTCAAGGATATAAAAAGACTTCAGCAAAAAGTGACAAAAATGGTACAAGTTTTATAACATAAGACGTATGAGAAAAGAGTGGAGAACTTGGAACATGTATACTGTGATGAGGTCCTGTGACCAAAAGCAACCACAACTACCTTGTGACCAGGGCCCAGTGCCCAGTCAGCAGTCCTGTAGTGCACACTGAGAGACTATCAGTCTTATTTTCGAAAGAGAAGGGCGCCCATCTTTTGACACAAATCGGGAGATGGGCGTCCTTCTCTCAGGGTCACCCAAATCGGCATAATCGAAAGCCGATTTTGGGTGTCCCCAACTGCTTCCCATTGCAGGGACAACCAAAGTTCCCAGGGGCGTGTTGGAGGCATAGTGAAGGCAGGACTGAGGCATGCCTAACAGATGGGCGTCCTCGAGCGATAATGGAAAGAAGAAGGGTGTCCCTGATGAGCACTTGGGCGACTTTATTTGGTACATTTTTTTGTTACGACTAAGCCTCAAAAAGGTGCCTGAACTGACCATATGACTACCGGAGGGAATCGGGGATGACCTCCCCTGACTCCCCCAGTGGTCACTAACCCCCTCCTCCCACCCTAAAAAAAACAACTTTAAAAACTTTTTTTGCCAGCCTGAAATGGCATACTCAGGTCCCCCCCCCCCCCCCCCCACACACACACACACAGTCACGGCCAAATTTCAAGGGAGTGGAGGAGTGGCCTAGTGGTTAGAGCACTGGTCTTGCAATCCAGAGGTGGCCAGTTCAAATCCCACTGCTGCTACTTGTGATCCAAAATCCAAATAAATAAAGGGGGTGTCAGAGACATAGATGTCCTTCTCACAGAAACATCCACACTTTGGACACCCTCAAGGGATGGAGGCATAGCAAAGGACATCCTCAACTGCAGTCATAGGGAAGGAGGAAGAGCAAAGGACATCCTTCACCCATACTCTTAAAAAAAAAAGGCGACCACTTGGACGTTTTCACCTGGACTTGTATTTTTTTAAAAGTTGTAGACAGCAATTTATTTAAGGTTGTAGACGGCTATTATACACGCAGCTTGTCTGTGCGTATTAAGCCATCTTTGGCATGCGCAGAGCAGCCACACATAACGCTTGGCTACTCTGCACTGGCTTCCCCTCCTTAGGAAGGAAATCGTGTGCAAATGAGCTAACAGTGAGCAGTTCATTTGCATGCAATTTCCTTCATGCATGCCCATTTCTTTCTGAATCGCTAAGGGATTGGTAAGGGAAGGGCTTTTTCCTTTCAGTTAGTGCATCAGTTAGTCCACTGCAATGCCCCCTAGGGTGCCCGGTTGGTGTCCTGGCATGTCAGGGGGACCAGTACACTATGAATGCTGGCTCCTCCCACGACCAAATGAGTTGGATTTGGTCATTTTTGAGATGGGCGTCCTCTGTTTCCATTATGGCCGAAAACCAAAGACAACCATCTCTAATGTCGACCATCTCAACATTGAGATTTGGGCATCCCCAACCGTATTATCGAAACGAAAGATGGATGCCCATATTGTTTCGATAATACAGGTTTCCCTGCTCCTTCACGGGGACGTCCTGCGAGGACGCCCTCAGGAAAACTTGGGCGCCCCGTTCGATTATGCCCCTCCACAGGGCTCATTTTCAAAGCATTTAGGGCTCCTTTTACAAAGGCACGCTAGTGTTTTTATCGCACGCTAAAAATAAACGTGCACTAAATGCTAGAGACACCCACATATTCCTATGGGTGTCTCTAGCATTTAGCATGTGCTAATGATTAACAAACGCTAATAATGCTAGCGTGCTTTTGTAAAGGACCCCGTCTTACAAAGTTGCATAGGTTACTATGGAACTTTATAAGTATGTGCTTTGAAAATATACCTCTTTGGCTCTAAGGGAAAACTCAGAAACAGTCAGTTGCATCTTTGGGCTAACTTTAGTAATCCTCCAAGCTAGGGCCTCTGCACTCAGAGTGACTTTCCCAATTACCTTGTTCTGGACTTCATTCTTCCCAGCATAAAACACAGGCTCTGGTACTTCTAGAGTGTTCTGCCTTCTTCAGTTCAAGAAGAAAACGCTTGGTTAGCAAG
This sequence comes from Microcaecilia unicolor, assembly GCF_901765095.1. NCBI lineage: Eukaryota > Metazoa > Chordata > Amphibia > Gymnophiona > Siphonopidae > Microcaecilia > Microcaecilia unicolor. The sequence continues at coordinate 540,918,428 of NC_044032.1, read as the reverse complement.
TTTGGGCAATATGCAAATTACTCTTTCTCCATAACCCAGCCTTCTGCAAAATCCAGCTTCCACTAGCCTCCTCCAACCAATTCTTTGGAGGTAATTTCTCCTTTCAACATATTTCTTTTCCAAGTAGCACAATCTTGGACTGAGCCCTTTTTTATCAAGTATTAGGATCTCAGTCAAACAGCTTCCACCCCTTGGACAGGACAACACTCTCTATGACCTTGCAGTCCTGTCCTCCACCTCTGGTTGTTAATCTCATTTCAAAAGAAAATCCAAATTTCAAAAGCAACAGGTAAGTACCTTGTACCAGTTTCCTCTGTGGATCTTCCCCCACAGACCTTCTAGGCTGGAGTTGCTCATGTCATGCAGTCTCTCCTTTTCCTAGCTGGGGAGTCTTCCTCCAATACTTCCTTCTCCTCAGGCTTCTCTTCCTCTCTTCTTCCTGGGGAGAGTTTTAATGGGGCTTCTAGAACTAAAGCCCACCCTTTTCAGGACACGTCTCCTGCTTCCAGATGGAGCCAGAACTTTCCTCGCTGACCCCTATAGTCCAACTCTAAACTGTAATCAGGGAGTCAGAGCTCACCCTTGTGACACCTCCAAGACAGGGCATGACCTATGCCTGTCACAAAATACTAGAGAAAAAGAGAGCGAGAGGTGATAGGATACAGACATTTAAGTACTTGAAAGGTATTAATATACAAACAAACCTCTTCCAGAGATGTAGAGGCGGTAGAACCAGAGGACAAGAATGGAAGTTGTAGGGAGGTAGACTTAGGAGTAACGTCAGGAAATACTTTTTTACAGAAAGGGTTGTAGATGGCCTTCCACAAGAGGTGGTAGTCAAAACAGGTGAGCAAATTCAAAAATGCATGGGATAGACACAGGGGATCCCTAAATAGAAAGAGGATGGAAATACAACATGACTGTTGAGGTGTTATATTGGGCAAGAGTAGTGGGAGCATTTACACACATATGTGAACTCATATACGCATAACTGCTGAAATTCCTCCTAAGTGGTATTCGGTAAATAGCCACCTAACTCACATAGCATGTATTTACAAGGGGGCATGCACATGGGTGGAGCTTGGGAAGGGCTCAAACTTGTGCACCTAGTGTATAGAATACTATACATTATACTCATCGCTGCAGCAATTTGTGCTTGCGCCCAACTTTTAAATACGTACAGTATGTACCCAGTTAGACTAATATTCTATAAAGGAAAGTAGACACCTAGTCTCCTTTATAGAACAGGCACCCTCTGAGTGTCTAAAAACAGGTGCCCCGTTATGGAATTCCCTCAAGGTGACTTTATAGAGAAGAAAAGCTGGGCCATGTCTGTTCCTCAAGGAGAAATAAGAAGAGTGGTGGTGGAGCTGCAGGTACAAGAGACCTCAGAGAAGCCCTGGGTATATATCCTTCCGGCCTAGTTCATAGAAGTAGAGCATGAGAAGCCTGAGGTAAAGACTGAGGAGAATTAACTCCTAGAGAGGAAAGAAAGGTCTTCTCATAAGCACTTAGTGATTGCAGAGTCTGAGAAGTGAGTGTCAGTATGAGGAGACATAGAATGAGCACAGACGAGGGTATTCTGTATGCCCATACAAGTATATTGCATAGCTACTGCTAGAGAAGGAGATCGGGGCGCCAGAGGTCCCTAAAGTTAAAATACCCTTACCAAGAAGCAGAGAGGGTTCAAAACCCATCCACCAGTCATACAGAAGATGCAAGAGACAGCACACCACATAGGAGATCAAAGACTAGAACTACTGTGAACACACAACACTTTTGCTATCATTTCACTTTGTTTTTATGGGTTATGGGAGTAATACTATAAAGTAGGTGCGAATATTTACCTACTAGTTATATGTGTAAATGTATAAAATATTGACATATACACTGTAGCGCCCCCCCCGTGGCGGTAAGATGTAATTACTATGAAAATAATTTTTCAAGTCACAGTTGGTTCCCTGTTTATCCAACCACTGAGGGGTGACACAGAAAAAAAAATGTTTAATGTGGTGAACAATTTTCCCTGGACCCTTTACAGCTTCAATTAATATGAAAAGCACAAAGTTTCAGTAAATAGCTTTATTGCACCAATCAATTCGGTAACTATATAAAATGCAGTGAAAAGTGCTATAGTTGAAGTGCAATGAACTAGAAATAGAATGCTTTCTAAAAACAAGTCACTGGCTCCCACTAAAGGAACGTATCATGTTCAAACTTTGCACCCTAGTCCATAGAATCATCCATGGTAACGCCCCAGCCTACATGTCAGACCTGATAGATCTACCACCCAGGAACGCAAAAAGATCCTCTCGCACATTCCTTAATCTTCATCCTCCCAAGTGCAAGGGTCTGAAATACAAATCAATGCATGCATCTACATTTTCTTATACGAGCACGCAACTCTGGAACGCGCTGCCACGTAACCTGAAAACGGTCTATGAATTGACCAGTTTCCGCAAACTACTGAAAACCTATCTCTTCGACAAGATATATCACAAAGATCAACATGTGTAACTGTATAATCTTAAAACTTCCAGACTGTCTACTAATGTCTTATAATGTCTTTCTGCTTTAACGCCTTCATGTATTTCACCACCATGTAACACAAAACCCTCTGTAAACCAAATGTATATTCACTGCTATTTCCAGTATCCATGACAAATTGTAAGCCACATTGAGCCTGCAAAGAGGTGGGATAATGTGGGATACAAATGCCATAAATAAATAAATAGCTTTACTTTTGTATATTTTTTGTGCACCTGGGGAATGTCCAATAAATGGGTTTTTTATTCTAACCATTATCAGCCTCCTTCAGTTATTTTTCCTGTGAGGGTTTTGTACTCCTGTCCAGAGACTATACAAAGATTAGATAGCCAGCCTTTATAGATCTTCTCTCTGGAATAGAGGATTTTATAACCATAGACATAAAAAAATGATGTGTTTACTCACTGCTGGGGTCACCCTCAGCTGCAACACATTGGGGGAACTGGCTACATAAAAGAGACCATGAGAGATGAAGGTCTGTCTATTTCTTTTGCATGCTGCGAACATATCATGATGCCACTTAAAATGCCATGTATAATGTGAGCAATTGGTGTGGATGTTTTTTGTTTGTTTGGTTTATTTTTATGTTGTTGTTGTTGGTTTTTTTTTTTGTTTGTTTTTTGGCTCCCAAATAAGCCAGAGGCTTTCTTAAAGACTGGAGTTTGAGTCATAATCCCTGAAAATCAGGGGTCAAACTAGTGCATTCCAGGCTATATTTAAGAAGAAAATAGCAGAGCTGGGCAAAGTGCATTGCTGAGTAACTAGGTTAATTATGAACTAGAACATGTTACCAGAAAACCTAGAGCAATTCAGAATGTTTTCCTTAAATAGGACAAGACTAATGAGTGATCTTAGTGCTGATGCTAAATGATCAGCAGGTTAATATATGGATCTGTTAGACAAAATGTTCACATTTGGCATGATGCACTCGAAAAAGGGCTTACATTGAAACAATAAAAAGGGGGAATTTCATTTTATTAGCATACATAGCATCTGAAGAAGGGCGCCATGTGGTTTTGAAAGCTTACGTATTACAACATTTTTTTTTCTTTTTGCTGATCCAAAAAAGAAAAAAAGTCACAGACTCCAAAGATTTAGTGGATAGCAAAATCAGATATGGGTATATAAAGCAATGGTTCTCAGCCTGGTCCTTGGGACATACCATCGCATTCAATACTGAAGGGGTGCACCTTTTTGAAAATGTAAGTTTGAAAACTGATGAAAATCTGACATATTCAAAGAGCTTTTAAGTCTTGATTCTAATCCTAAGGCACATTTTTATATTTCTGCTTGTTGCCATTTTATATTTATTCTCCTGTTTTGATTTAATATTTTGTATTCAGCTCACACCTTTTCAGTGGTTACTCAATGTGAGTTATGTTCAGGTATTGCAGGTATGTCTTTGTCCCTAGGGGAGGCTTACAATTTGAGTTTGTTGACACTACAATGTTTAGATCTGTGTCTAAAGTTGTGCCTTGATTTGAGCTTTTGGAAAAGGGAATGTAAGAGAAAGAGGTCTGTTCCATGTAGAATTTGCAGACCTCTAGGGTCTCTACTAAGGTAGTGGTCTTTGACTTGGAAATACCATCACTGCTTCCGGAACAAATGAAGGGATCTCTTAACTAGTAAAGTAATGGCGGAAGGAGACCCCTCTTGAAGGCGAACTGTGGCTGGTATACAACCCCAGCCACTTTAAATTTGTCTTCTTGCTCCTGCTTCCCTGTACATTGTATCATACAACAAAGGGACAAGGGTTCTTGGCTAGCCCAACCATTGCATCTAGAGAAGAAAGAAGTAGAAGCATAGGCAGTCGATGACTGGGCTGTTTGGGGAGGCTAAAGTAGGCGGGGCTTAGTGAGGTATAGGATGGGACTAGGTAGCACAGAGTAAATTAAAATCCTTGAGGCGGGGGCAATACCTACACAAAACATAAGAATAGTCATACTTGGTCAGACCAATGGTCCATCTAGCCCAGTATCCTGCTTCCAGCAGTGGCCAATTCAGGTCACAAGTACCAGGCAGAAACCCAATTGGTAGCAACATTCCATGCTACTGATCTCAGGGCAAGCAGTTGCTTCCCTCAAGTCCATCTTTATAACAGGCTATGAACTTTTCCAAACCTTTTTTAAAACCAAATACGCTAACCGCTATTACCACATCCTCTGGCAATGAGTTTCACAGCTTAACTATTTTTGAGTGAAAAAATATTTCCTCCTATTTGTTTTAAAAGTATTTCTATTTAATTTCATTGAGTATTCCATGATTGTTGTAGTTTTTGAAAGAGTGAAAAATCTATTCACTTTTACCTTATGAGACTGGGAGACTGGGCGTCTAAATGGCAGATGACATTTAATGTGAGCAACTGCAAAGTGATGCATGTGGGAAAGAGGAACCCAAACTATAACTACGTCATGCAAGGTTCAGCATTGGGAGTCACGGATCGAGAAAGGGATCTAGGTGCCATCGTGCTGCTGCGGCTAGGAAAGCAAATAGAATGTTGGGTATCATTAGGAAAGGGATTGAAAACAAAAATAAGGATATTATTCTGCCATTGTATCGCTCCATGGTGTGACCGCACCTCGAGTATTGTGTTCAATTCTGGTTGCCACACCTCAAAAAAGACATAGAGACTTATTTTCGAAAGAGAAAAACGCCCAAATTCCGACCTAAATCGGGAGATGGACGTCTTTCTCTTGTGGGTGCCCAAATTGGTATAATCGAAAGCCGATTTTGGGCATTTCCAACTGCACTCCGTCGCGGGAACGCATAAAGTTGAGGGGGGCGTGTCGGAGGCGTGGTGAAGGCGGGACTGAGGCGTGGTTATCGGCTGAGCAGAGATGTGCGTGCTCGGCTGATAATGGAAAAAAGAAAGGCGTTTTCAGAGAGAATTTAGGTCACTTTTGTTGGACCCGTTTTTTTCACGAACAGGTCCCAAAAAGTGCCCTAAATGACCAGATGACCACCGGAGGGAACCGGGGATGACCTCCCCTGACTCCCCCAGTGGTCACTAACCCCCTCCCATCAAAAAAAACCCGAATGTTAAACACTTTTTTCCCAACTTGTAAGCCAGCCTCAAATGTCATCCCCAGCTCCATGACAGCAGTATGCAGGTCCCCGAAGTAATTTTAGTTTAGTTAGTGCTGTGCGGGACCCATGCAGAGAGGAAAAATCGGAAGAAAAAAAAAAAAAACAAGCAAGTGCAGTCAGGGACGTCTAAATTACCAGGTTAGTAAAAGGGAGAATCAAACCAGCAACCTTCTGATTATAAGCTCAGTGCTCTAGCCAGTGAACCACATTATTCAGATGCTTAGATGTCCTTCCCTTTCCATTAAGTCCCTCCAAGTTTCTGTCAGCCAATCACCGCTGTTTAGCTGACACAGATGTCAGCTAAATGAGCTGTGATTGGCTGACAGAAACTTGGAGAGACTTAATGGAAATGAAAGGATGTCTAATCAGTGGTGCACTGGCTAGAGCACTGAGCTTGTAATCAAAAGGTTGCTGGTTCAATTCCCCCTTTTACTATCTTTTAATTTGGACGTCCCTGACTGCACTTGCTTGTTTTTTTTTTTTTCTTCCGATTTTTCCTCTCTGCATGGGTCCCGCGCAGCACCAACTAAAGTAAAATTGCTCTGGGGACCTGCATACTACTGTCATGGAGCTAGGTATGATATTTGAGGCTGGCATAGAGGCATCTCAGGGGGACCAGTGCACTACGAATGCTGGCCCCTCCCATGACCAAATGCCTTGGATTTGGTCATTTTTGAGCTGGGACGCTTCGGTTTCGATTATCGCTAAAAAACAAAAATGCCCAGCTCAAAAAACGCCCTAATCCAATGTATTTTCAAAAAAAAAGATGGACGTCCATTTTTTTCGAAAATACAGTTCGGCCGCCCCTTCACGGACCCGTTCTCGGAGATGGACGTTTTTACAAATGGGCGTTCGCGTTCGATTATGCCCCTCATAGTGGAATTGGAAAAGGTGCAGAGAAGGGCCACAAAGATGATACGGGGATGGGACGCCTTCCCTATCAGGATAGGCTGAAGAGGCTGGGGCTCTTCAGCCTGGAGAAAAGGCAGCTGAGGGGAGATATGATAGAGGTCTATAAGATAATGAGTGGAATGGAACGGGTCGATGTGGAGCGTCTGTTTACGCTTTCCAAAAATACTAGGACAAGAGGGCATGCGATGAAGCTGCAGTGTGGTAAATTTAAAACGAATCTGAGGAAATTTTTCTTCACTCAACGAGTAGTTAAACTCTAGAATTCGCTGCCGGAAAAGGTGGTTAAGGCGGTTAACTTAGCGGATTCTAAAAAAGGGTTGGATGGCTTCCTGGAGGAAAAAGCCATAGAATGTTATTGAATGGACGAGGGAATAATACAGTATTTCTAGGATGGGCGGGACAAATTGCTTGTTCTTTTGGCCGCTGTCGGTGACAGGGTGCTGGGCTTGGTGGACTCTTAGTCTGTCCCAGCGTGGCAATGCTTATGTACTTATGTACATGTTCTACCCCACTCAGGATTTTGTAGACCTCAATCATATCTCCTCTCTGCCCTCTCATTTCCAAGCTGGAAAGCCCTAACCTCTCTAGTTTTTCTACATAAGGGAGGAGTTCCATCAACTATCATTTTGGTCACCTTTGAACCTTTTCTAATTCCACTTTATCTTTTTTTAGATAAGGCAACCAGAACTGAACACAATACTCAAGGTGAGGTCACACCATGGAGTGGTACAGTGGCATTATAATATTCTTGGTTTTATTTTGTATCCCTTTCCTAATTATTCCTAGTATTCTGTTTGCTTTCTTGGCTGCTGCCACACACCCACACACCTATATTGCTGGGAAGGGACTAGTGCACTTTTGAACACAGCATGGAAGGAATCCTTCATTATATGGCTCTGGTGCAGCTGCACCATCTTTCTCCCTCCCCTCCTCCCCCCACTCCCCACCCCCAGTATGTCTGTTGCTGATGGCAATATGCAAACTGAATGCCCTCTAGGAATTATATACCAAAAAGTCAAAATAATGCACAAAAGCAATACAATATATTACATAGAACAATATTTACAGTATTCTGGAAATATATGCAGACACTTTAACACTTGGGTTCTAGTCAGCCCTAGCACCATAGTCCAGCACCAGTGGCGTAGCTAGGTGGGGCCACAGGGGCATGGGCCCCCACAGATTCATTCATATTATCCAGTATCTCCATCTTGTTACTGCATCTACCTACAGCTTTCCATCTGTTTCCCTTACCCTGTCCTCCTTTTCTCCTTCCTCTTATTCCCAAGTGTAATCCCCCATTATAATGGGGATTACTAAGTGCCATCATGAGAGAGCTCTCCAGAGTCTCTGAGGGGAGGGTTCTGAGTTGTGGGAGGTAAAGGATCCAGCCCAAAGGGGTGGTTTCCTGGATAAGTTTGCAGTAGGAAAATGTTCTTGTTACTGAGTGACAGTGTAGGAGGAGTTAAGATTTAATAAATGTTATGGATGGGGAGTGCATGAGGTCTTTGGTTGCCTTAACCCCCACCACCAGGATCCATGAGGAAAGGGAGTATCCTGGAAAGGCCAGATAACCTAAGGCTGAGTCAAGGGGGAGTTATTGTTAGCCACAGGCAATAACTGTTGGGTAGGCAAGGGGAGCCCCATGAACAGGAACAAGGAAGAGTCTGTTCAAAGCCAGAGGTTGCAACTCAATGAATTGCATCTCTGGAGGAGGGGACAGCAAGGAGGTCTGATCCTGGAGGAGTTTGCTGGTGACAACCAACACTACCAGAACAGCCTTGGATTATACAGTCCAAAGGGATAGGTAATGAACTGGAAGGCTGTAGATATGTACATATTTCGGGATTGCTATAAGAAACTGTTTAATTAATGTATAAGACTATATCAAATGGTCCGGGATGGATAGAAAACCTCTTAAACCAAATGCTGACTGTACATAGTGAATTATTTATTTTTATTTTATTTATGCATTTGTACCCCACATTTTCAAGGGTAGAAATCCCACTACCACTCCTTGAGAGCCCTCCATTTATACCCCACATTTTCCAACCTACTGGTAAGTTCAGTGTGGCTTACAGTTAACTTAGGTAGACGAGTACCAAAATTGTAGAGAATTAAACACAGTCCCAGTTCAATTCAAATTGTGACTGTGTGCTGTACTGTGATGGCCGGGATGTCCTTGGCTATGTGATTCTGTTGGAAAGGAATTGCCTGAAGAAATGAGCTTTCATGTGTTTTCGTAATGTTAGATAGTTGTCCATGTATTTTAAGTAATTCGGTAGTGAGTTCCAGGTTTTGGTGCAGATGTACGTGAAACTGGTTGTAAGCGTTGATTTGTATTTTAGGCCTTGACATTTGGGATAATGTAGCCTTAGATAGGATCTTTTTGTTCTTGCCACCCTGTGTCTCTTTTACCTCAAAGCAGCAGCGTGACAGCATCAGTGAAAGAATAAGGCTGCCAGCTCAGGCCTTCCCTCACTGTGTCCCACCCTCCTCTGAGGTAATTGCCTGCTTCTTTCACTGATGCTATCATGCTGCCACTATGAGGTAAAAGAGACGCAGGGTAGCAAGAACAAAAAGGGGATTGTTGCAAGAGCTGAGGGCGGGCAGGTGGGGACAGGGGGCTGCAGCTGGGGCTGGAACTGTGAGCCACCAGTAAGCATGGCTTGTGGCACCCTCCAGAGGTCAGCGCCCTCCCTGCCATGCTTACCGGGTTGCGCCAGCCCTGGGGCAAGAGCATAGGATGGAGGATCGCTCCTGCCCCAGCTGATCTGGCGCAACAACCAGCTCACAGATTTTCAGAAAATCTAACAATCGGTTCTTGCGAGCCAATGCGAGCCGGCTCCAGCACACCACTGTGTGTGTGGAGAGTGAGTTGTTGTTCAGAACTGAGCTGGTCGGTGAGACCTGGGTTATACCAGTCTTTAACTAACTCTTCTCCCCTCGCCCCCCACCATCCAACTTTTTTTTCTCTCTCTCTCTCTCTACCACTTGCCATCCAGCAGCTCGTCTCTATATCTTCCTCCCCCCCCCCCACCAGTACCATCCAGCAGCTCCTCTGTGTGTGTCGCTTTCCCCCTTCTATCCTGCATTTCCTCTCTTGTCTCTCTCCACCCACCCCACAATCCACCATTGCCCCTCTCTGTCTGTCCCTGGCATGCTTTTCCCCAGTCTCTCTCTCTCTTCCCCCTGCACCATTCAGTATTACCCATGTCTCTCTCTTCCCCCTTCCAGCATTACCCCATCTTTTTCTCCTCCCTCCCCATGACTATGATTGTTTAGTTATCAAAATCTCAGAGGGGGGAGGACATAAGATCATAAGATTTGCCATACTGGGACAGATCGAAAGGCCACCAAGCCCAGCATCCTATTTCCAACAGTAGCCAATCCAGGTTACAAGTACCTGGCAACATCCCAAAACAGTGCAATACATTTTGTGCTGCTTATCCTAGAAATAAGCAGTGGATTTTCCCCAAGTGTAATGGCTTATGGACTTTTCTTTTAGGAAGTTATTCAAACCGTTTTTAAAACCCACTAATCTAACTGCTTTTACCACATTCTCTGGTAATGAATTTCAGAGTTTAATTACACATTGAATGATGAAATGTTTTCTCCAATATGTTTTAAATTTACTACTTCATTTCGTGCTCCCTAGTCCTAGTATTTTTGGAAAGAGCAAACAAGTGATTCACATCTACCCATTCGTTCCACTCATTATTTTATAGACCTCTATCATATCTCTCCTCAGCCATCTTTTCTCCAAGTTTAGTCTTTCCTCATATTGAAGTCGTCCCATCCCCTTTATCATTTTCGTCACCCTTCTCTGTACGTTTTCTAATTCCACTATATCTTTTTTGAGATGTGGTGACCAGAATTGCACACAGTCCTCATTTTTGTTTTCCATTCTTTTCTTTATAATACCTAACATTCTATTTGCTTTCTTAGCCTCCGCCGCACACTGAGCAGGGGTTTCATCACATCATCAACGATGACACCTAGATCCCTTTCCTGGTTGGTGACTCCTAATGTGAAACCTTGCATCACATATCTATAGTTTGGGTTCCTCTTTCTCACATGTATCACTTTGCACTTGCTCACATTAAACGTCATCTGCCATTTGGATGCCCAGTCTCATAAGATCCTCTTGTAATTTTTCACAATGCTCTTGCGATTTAACAACTTTGAATAATTTTGTGCTGTTAGCAGATTTTACCTCAGTTGTTATTCCCATCTCTAGATCATTTATAAATAGGTTAAAATGCAGTGGTCCCAGCACAGACCCCTGGGGAGCCCCACTATTTACCCTTCTCCATTGAGAATACTGAACATTTAACCCTACTCTCTGTTTTCTATCTTCTAACCAGTTTTTAATCCACATTAGAACACCACCTCCTGTCCCATGACTCTCCAATTTCCTCTCATGAGGTACTTTGACAAATGTCTTTTGAAAATCCAGATACACAATATCAACCGGCTCACCATTATCCACATGTTTGTTCACCCCTTCAAAGCAATTTAGTAGATTGGTGAGGCAGGATTTCCCTTCACTAAATCCATGTTGGCTTTGTCTCATTAGCCCATGTTATTGAACATGCTCTGTAATTTTGTTCTTTATAATAGTCTCTACCATTTTGCCTGGTACCGACATCAGGCTCACCGGTCTATAATTTCCTAGATCACCTCTGGAACCTTTTTTAAAAATCAGCATTACATTGGCCACCCTCCAATCTTCTGGTACCATGCTTGATTTTAATGATAAATTACATATTACTAACAATAGTTATGCAAGTTCATTTTTCAGTTCTATCAGGACTCTGGGATGAATACCATACAGTACAGGTGATTTGCTACTCTTCAATTTGTGAGCTTTAAATACCATTTCTAGCACCGGTATCTCTCCCACATCTTCCTCAGTGAATACCGATGCAAAGAATTCATTTAATCTCTCTGCTATGTATTTGTCCTCCCTGCGTGCCCTGTTTACCCCTCGGTCATCTAGCAGTCAAACTGATTCTTTTGCTGGCTTCTTGCTTCTAATATACCTAAAAAAGTTTTTGCTACATGTTTTTGCCTCCAACGCAATCTTTTTTTCAAAGTCTCTCTTTGCCTTCCTTATCAGCGCTTTGCATTTGACTTGCCATTCCTTATGCTATTTCTTATTATTTTCAGTCAGATTCTTCTTCCATTTTCTGAAGGATTTTCTTTTAGCTCTAATAGCTTCATTTACCTCTGAAGGTTTGCCTAGGGCATCCAACAGCTGAGGAAAGATCCCCCGGATTGGCTGAAGCAGCCTGCTGAGGATGCTGGCACTGAACAAATAGATTAATCGCAGCAAGAAGGGAAGAGGAGAGGTACTGGAATGCGTGGGGGTAGAGGATGACAGAGAAAGGGAGGTGCTGCATCGTGGGGGGGGGATGACAATGAGGGAGACAGGTGCTGCATTGGGAGGAGGACAAAGGAGAGACAGGTGCTGCATCAGGGGGGCAAGGAAGGAGAGAGGTGCTACTTTGGGGGGGGGGCAAGGAGCGAGAGAGGTACTGCATCGGGTGGGGGCAATGAGGGAAAGAGGTGCTGGATAGGGAGGTCATGTAGGAAAGAGAGAGAGCCAATGAGGGAGGTGAGGAAGAGAGGAGATGCAGAGAAGGAACAAGGTGCTGGACTTAGTTGGGGGGGGGGACAAAAAAGGTTCCAGGACCTGAAGGGAAAGAAGGAAGAGGAAGAGGTGTTGATCCTGCAAAGGGGAGACAGAACAGGAGTGAGGGAAGAGAGAGGAACACTTGCTGGACCCCTGGGAAGGGGCAGAGGGAGGGAAGAGAGAGGGAGAGATGTTGGTCAGGAGAGGGAGACAGGAGGAAAGGAAGAGAGAGATGCTGGCATGTGTGTGGGGGGGAGGGGGAATAGGGACATACAAGAGTTATGTTAGACACAGTAATAATAAGGATACAGAGATGGGAGATACTCAGCATGGCAGGAAGACAGGGGTGATGCTGGGTCAGATAGATAGGGAAGTAGAGAGAAGATGGATGGTGGACATGGAGAGAAAAGATGTGCCAAATGGACAAGGAGACTTTGGCAAGACAGTTTAGAGATAAAAGAGGAAAACAGAGACTAGGACCTATACAATAAGAAAAATAAAATGGCCAGACAACAAATGTAGAAAAAAGAATTTTATTTTCTTGTGCATCTGCCAGAACTAGTTTTAGACATGGCTGGGTTCCACGAGAAAAACCTCACTCATTGACCTTCAATCTCCAGTACTGCAGTGGTAAATCTTTAGAATTGGGATAGGCCACCCTTGGGTGTCTCTGAAAATTGTGTTTATTACCTGCTTTTGTGCCCACATTTTCCTAACACCACAGTGCTTTCCCGTTAGTATACTGCATCAGAAGTGAAACTTGTTTTACATATGCATTATGAAACTCTGCTGAAACTCAATGCAGGTTCAGTGCACAGTTTATTACACTAGATCCACAGTAAACCTTTCTTTTGGCCCTGGATCTGCCAGCTGGATGTTTAGCCCTGAAAATACTGTGGTTGGCTCCTGCAGCTGTACAGTTGCTATAGTAGTTCTATAATTCCTTGGTAATGTCTAGCTTCTTTATATGTAATCCGCTTAGAAATAAATGGTGTTAACGGAATATAAGAAGCACAATGTAACGTATAACAAAAATACCTTTTCTATACCTGAAACAAAGCAGGATCCCACCAGGGACGAGTAAGCAGATAGAAGGAGAATGCTGCCCCCTGGGGGAACAAATGTGAATTGCAAATTCACAGTAGTGTTTTTTTTTTTTTTTTTCATTGTGTTCCTCACATGTGCCTTTTCCCTTTATATTCTTGGAACCTTTGTTTTGGATTAATATTTTTTTTTTTCATTTCTGTAAGTAGATGGTAGAATGCAATGAAATTTTTCATTGTGCCTTACCAGTCTGTTATAAGCGGTGCTAAGAAATGGGTTTGGCACTTGCAGATCTTTCCTGCGCCATTTCTAGTATGATGGTAAATTTGCCCTTTTTCTATTACATCATTTCTTGGCTGTGTACTAATGTTAGCAATAGCGTGTGGCCATTAAAAAAAAAAATACCACAGGAGGCCTATTTAGGATACACTAAGGGCACATGTGTTATGGACTCGCTAATCAGTTAGCGAGGTGGTACATAAGTACATAAGTAGTGCCATACTGGGAAAGACCAAAGGTCCATCTAGCCCAGCATCCTGTCACCGACAGTGGCCAATCCAGGTCAAGGGCACCTGGCACGCTCCCCAAACGTAAAAACATTCCAGACAAGTTATACCTAAAAATGCGGAATTTTTCCAAGTCCATTTAATAGCGGTCTATGGACTTGTCCTTTAGGAATCTATCTAACCCCTTTTTAAACTCCGTCAAGCTAACCGCCCGTACCACGTTCTCCGGCAACGAATTCCAGAGTCTAATTACACGTTGGGTGAAGAAAAATTTTCTCCGATTCGTTTTAAATTTACCACACTGTAGCTTCAACTCATGCCCTCTAGTCCTAGTATTTTTGGATAGCGTGAACAGTCGCTTCACATCCACCCGATCCATTCCACTCATTATTTTATACACTTCTATCAGCATGCTAGCTGATTAGTGCATCCCATTCTCTGCCACTGACATACACCCTCATAGAAAATACAACAAAAAATATTGTTCACTTAACGCACACAGATGGCAATACTAACACAGAATGCTTTAGTGCATCCTGTGTTAGGCCATTTTTGCTGCATTGGACACATGTTGGCACCTAAAAGGGAATAGTATTTGATATACTGCCTTTCTGTGGTTTTTGCAACTACATTCAAAGTGGTATATATAGGTACTTATTTGTACATGGGGCATTGGAGGGTTAGGTGACTTGCCCAGAGTCACAGGGAGCTGCAGTGGGAATTGAGCCCACTTCCCCAGGATCAAGGTCTGCTGTACTAGGCTACAAAGAGCCCCATATTTAATTAATTATTTTACAATTATTTATATATTTATTGTCATTTACTAAATTCTGTAAATATGAATAAACCTATTCTTTTTTGTCAGTTTATAAGCCTGCTCCATTGACTCCTGATCCTCCTGGAAGAAAGGCACCTTACGTGAATCTTGAGACTTGTACCCTCCCAGCTCCACACAGTGGCACAGTGAGGGAGGGCCCGAAGGGAGGCAATGTGCCACTTTCACACAGAGGTGAGGCGCTGCTGATTTGAATGCAGGGGGCCCGGTGGCAAACGGAGGGGGGCTGTCGACAGGGCTGGGGGTGGGTGGGTGGAGACTAGGGACTGTGGCACTGGCGGCCTGAGAGCAGGAGAGGGAGGCAACAGTGGTAGCGATTGGGGGGGCGGCCTTGCCCCGGGCCCGGCTCAGTCTCTCAGCGGCCCTGCTGAAGAGAGAGGGACTGAGGGGGGTAGAAAGAGAGAGATGGAGGTGCTACATCATGTGTTAGGGGGGAAGGGGCAGGAGTTGGACAGGGAGATACTTGGGCCCCAATGACCAAAGGTAAATGTGGACGCTAGAGGCCACTAATGCTGGACTAGTGCCCACATTTACCAGTGTAGTATGAACAGAGGGCCCTGGCATGGCAAACAAATATATTTAAATGAGCTCTGCGGTATTTAGCCTGTATGATCAGAGCACTGCGCTCTGTTTGTATAGGTGGAATACCGCCTTAACCCTATTCTAGCTTAGAACTGGCATTAGGGTTCTCCTCTCTTCCTCTCCCCCTCCCTTTCAAGCCAGGCAGCCCAGGCTGTCACTGTTAGCCCGGACTGCCATTGTCAGTCCTGGGGGTCCAGTGGACCCTTGGACCCCCCCACCCTCCAATGGATAAGGCCCACTGGCCCCGGACATCCCTCCGATACAAGGGCACAGGAAGCTGGAGGTCCAATGGACCTCTAGCCCCCACCCCCAACATAAGGGTTATATGGTATTGAAGTCCTGCCCAGTGCATCCCAGGATCCCAGTGCAACTGAGATCTATTGAACAGTGGACTGCCGCTGGCCCTCGCTGCTCCGTATTGGCACTGTGAGAATTTTTGTGATATTGATCTTGCAGCAATCTGAGTTATTTTGCCTGGTTTTGGATTCTTTTGCCTGCCTTTCCAAAGTATATACAAGGCAGTGTGATGTATTATTCGAATTCAGATGCAATAAGTCTTTGATCCAAAGACTTTTCAATCTAAATGGTTACCTGAGATAAAGTGACTTACCTAAGGTCTCAAAGAGGGGCATAATCGAACGCGAACGCCCATCTCCATGGGCGTCTATGTCTGAGAACGGGTACGTGAAGGGGTGGGACAAACCGTATTTTCGAAAAAAAATGGGCGTCCATCTTCCGCTTCGAAAATACGGTTTGTACGGACCAAAATGCCATGGATTTAGTCGTTTCCAAGCTGGGCATGTGTTTTTTTTAGCGATAATGGAAACTAAAAATGCCCAGCTCGGAAACATCCCAGTCCAAGCCATTTGGTCATGGGAGGGGCCGGGATTCGTAGTGCACTCGCCCCCCTGACATGCCAGGACACCAACTGGACACCCTAGAAGTCAGTGCGGTGGATTTCAGACAACACTCCCACATGCATAGGTCCCTTACCACGGGTGCTGAGCCCCCAACCCCCTCCCCCAAAACCCACTACCCACAAATGTACAACACTACCATAGCTCTTAGGGTTGAAGGGGGCACCTACATGTGGGTACAGTGGGTTTTGGAGGCCTCCCATTTACCAGCACAAGTGTTTCAGGTAGGGGGGATGGGCCTGGGTCCGCCTGCCTGAAGTGCACTGCAGTACCCACTAAAAGTGCTCCAGGGACCTGCATACACGCAGGCCTCTAGGACTTGTTGCTGCTGTATAATCTTGGCACACCAGTTGACACCTGAAGACTAATGTCTCCGAAAACATCCTTTATTGGAATAAGCACGTTTACTCACAGTTAACTGCAGATCAGAGGTTGTGCCCCACTGGCAAAGAGTCTCCCTGGTACTGAGATGAGCAGTAGGTCAGAGCTGGCAGAATGGTGTACAATGCCCTCTTTCAGCAACATTCAAGGTAAGAACTAAGTTCTGTAACGTGGCTAACACATGAACGGGATCTAAAACTGTCTTACAAAAATGGCCACTACCTCATGGACTACCGGAAACAAAACAGGGCACACTCTGACCCAGTAAGCAGAGGGAAAAGCACCATGGGAGTAGAGCCTACCAACTACCAACATTGTGAGCATGTAACACAAGCTAGTGGAATCACGGAGCCCAATACCCTACACCCACCACATTGCATTGCTGATGTGACTCTGCAGTGCCCTTAACAGAAAAGGTGTCACACTCACCCGAGACCCGCATCAGAACCAGGGAAAGGCTGTCAGAGGATAGAACACATTCTGCTGTCATAGAGGTGAGTACGGCATTTGAGGCTGGCATACAGGCTGGGAAAAAAAGTTTGTAAAGTGGGTTTTTTTTGGTGGGAGGGGGTTAGTGACCATTGGGGGAGTCAGGGGAGGTGATCCCCGATTCCCTCCGGTGGTCATCTGGTCAGTTGGGGCACTTTTTTGGGACTTGGACCTGAAAAAAAGGGTCCAAATAAAGTGGACCAAATTCTCGTTAAAAACGCTCTTCTTGTTTCGATTATCAGCTAAAGACGCCCATCTCTCCTCGACCGATAACCACGCCCAAGTCCCGCCTTCGCCATGCCTCCGACACGCCCCATCAACTTTGTTCGTTCCTGCGACGGAGTGCAGTTGAAGACAACCAAATTCAGCTTTCGATTATACCGATTTATATTTATTTTTCTTCCCTCAACTGTGAATTGAATAGGACCCCTACCTGACACCTGAAATACATATTATTTTGTTCACTTTAACCCGCTGTGTGGGTCTGGTTTATCCTGGCTCCAGGGCCTGCCCTTATTCACGTTACTACAGTTACACTAACCACTAGATTGCTCCTCCTTCAACACAAACTGCTTTCTCTGTGAATAAAGTAAGGCATGTCTGAAGGTATTTTACTGCATATTGGTAAGGTAGCTTAAGTTACCATGATATGGAACTCTTATAGGCAAGGCCGGTATTAAACATGCTGGGGCCTGGGAAAGAATTTAGATGGGAGCGCCAAAGCCCACCAACAGGCTGTATCTCTTTCAGATATAGGTGGTTTTGGGGCTCTGTGTAGGATGGAGTTCCAAGTGAATTGCCCTATTTGTACCCCCATTACGCTGGCCCTATGTATAGGAGTGATTTGAAACTCAAGTAACTTTAAAATGTTTATATTTTGCCCAAACTCCACTGGGTACTCAATACAGAAAAGGCCAGAGAGAGTAGAACAGGGTTTCCTTTATGTACAGTTCAATTGTATCTCTAGGTGGCACTTCTTAAACGTACACTGTGTATTTCTACAAACAATCAAAGAAAGAAAAAAACACATAAAAAGAACGTCTGTTTTGTTGGCCTCACAAGTTCCTGGTCTCACAAGTTCCTGGTCCAAGTCATACCCTCTGTAAAAATGTTTTCCTGTTACGCTTCACCTGTTAAATCAACACTTACAAATGCCAAAAAATCAGAGAGCAACATTCTCTGAGCTGTTTTGTATTAAACCGAGTGCATTGTCTTTCCTCCTTTTATGCTACTTCAGCCTTCACCTTTACAATCTATGATGGATTTTTTTCTCCACCCTTCCTATACTTGGATAGGACAGAACTATTGTCTAACTACGCTTTCGGAATGAAACATACAGGTGCTGACTTAAACTTCATTTATGTTCGGTCTGCCCTCTGAGAATACACGTCCTTCTTTTATGTCCTCTGCTGCACGTGTGCATAGGGCACAGTGAAGGAAAAATACGTGCAGCTGCTGGCATTCAGTTCAGCCTGAACCTGTTTTTCAACATTGTGCAAGTAAGTGGTGGTGACGTGAATCAAGCCAAAGATACACACTGATCCTTACAACTCAGATGTGGGCTTATGATTGAAGGAGAGTAGATTTAGAAAATCTCCATTATGACAGGAAATGTAGCAGGAGTAACCTAATGGTTAGTTCAGTGGGCTTTGATCCTAGCAACCTGGGTTTGATTTCCACTGCAGCTCCCTGTAACCTTGGGCAAGTCACTTAACCCTCCAATGCCCCAGGTACAAGAAACTTAGATTGTGAGCCCTCTAGGGACAGAGAAAATACGTGCATATAATGTGTACACCGCTGCATACGTCTAGTAGCACTTATAGAAATGATCAGTAGTAGCAATAGTCAGTCTTGATTATCTATTTAGGCGAAGGATCACACTTTGAAAAACTAGGATATTTAAAGGCACTTCGGAGATGCTGTTTGTAAACCTTTTCTTGCTGACGAAAACACCAAACACAAAAGGAGGCAAGTGCTAACCTACCAATACTGGAAGTCATAGGAGCCACCTTTTCAAAATGATTGGGGGTGCTGAATTTTTTTTTTACAGGTGGTGCATTCCCCCCTCCCCCTCCCCCTCATCCCCCCTCCCCCTTGACCCCCTCCTCCTCCCTCTCCCCCCCACCCTGTCCCCCTCCCTCCCCCTCCCTCCCTCTCCCCCCTGTCTCCCCTCCCCCTTTACCCCATCCCCCTCCCTCCCTCCCAGTTCCTCCCTCCCTCCCAGTTCCAGTCCCTCCCAGTTCCAGGCCCCCCTCCCTCCCTCTGAGTTCCAGGGTCCCCCCTCCCTCCCTCCCTTCCTCCCTCCCAGTTCCAGGGTCCCTCCCTCCCTCTGAGTTCAGGCTCCCCCCTCCCTCTGAGTTCCAGGCTCCCCCCTCCCTTCTTCCCAGTTCCAGGGTCCCCCCTCCCTCCCTTTGAGTTCCAGGCCCCCTCCCTCTGAATTTTAAAAGTCATCTATCTTACCTCATCGGGGTTAGAGCAGCAGCAGCGGTAAAAAGCATGCAGGCTCGGCTCGGTGCTTAGTTGTTTTCCTTTCTCTCTCTCTCAGCTCTGGCCCCGCCCTTGAGGAAACAGGAAATGAGGGCAGGACCAGAGCTGAGAGAGAGAGAGAAGGGAAAACTGAACTAAGCACCGAGCTGAGCCTGCATGCTTTTTACCGCTGCTGCCGCCCTAACCCTGACAAGGTAAAATAGATGACTTTTAAAATTCGGAGGGAGGGGACCTGGAACTCGAAGGGAGGAGGGAGGGAGGGAACGAACTTCCGGTGGGTGAACAAACTTCGGTGGGTGAAATATTGGGGGTACTCAAGCACCCACAGCACCCACGGAGTCGGCGCCTATGGCCTGAAGGAACCGATTCCTGACCCTGCCTTTCTGCCCCTCCCCCGTCCCCATGGCTGCCTGCAAAACAAAAATGAAACTGTGTGATTGTGACTGCAGCAGCGGCAACCTAAAGGAACCCCAAACTTCCTGGCCTTGCCTCTCGCTCAATCTCATTCTCTCCTGCCCCATCCCCCGCAAAGTGTGAAAAATGAAACTGTGTGCGGGACTGAGGGAGGTCCTGCATGCACAACTGCCAGCTTCCCTCCTTCCCCTTCCTGACGGCAGCCAGCAGCGGTGTGCACAGGACCACCCTGGGCCCCGTGCATGGTTTCATTTTTTAAATTCTGCAGGGGACAGGGGCAGAGGACGGGGGCAGGGGAGAGTGAGAGTGAGCGAGAGGCAGGGCCAGAAAGTTCGGGGTTCCTTTAGACTGCTACTACTGAAGTCGCATTCGCAGTCAGTCACCGCTAGAAGGGTAGCTTGTTTGGGTCGCCCCCAAGAAACTACACCCATGCCTTCAAACTCTGTGTGATTCCTCCAGGATTTATGCTAGTATTTTATAAAGACACACTGCCACCAATACGTGACCTCCTGCCCCACTAAACTTTTTTAACCTCTATTTGTTTACATAATCTATGCAGTGATTAATTTTCAATTAGATTATTATGATCTGCTCTGTTTGGGACTGCCATAGAAGGGTATGCAATGCCTACAGCTGATTCAAGACACTGCAGCTGTGTTATTGGTAGGTACAGATGAATGGCAGCATTATAATCCTATCCTAACTAGTTTATATTGGCTACGCAAGGAAGCCAGAATTAGATTTAAGGGTTTGACTGGAATCTAAAACCCTTTCTATAAATAAACACTAATAGATCCCTATGTTTACAATCAGAAAATCTGCTCACTAGGAGTGAGGCAAGGTTACTACATAAAAATAAGCTTTTTTTCTTTGCTCTGCCAGACTTGTGGAATAAGGAGAAATTAGGTCTTACCTGATAATTTTCTTTCCATTAGTCGTTCCCACTATTCAAGAATCTGTGGGATAGCTGTGTCCATCAATCAGCAGGTGGAGATAGAGAATTGAAAACTGAGCTGAGACTTATCTTTCTTGGTATCTAGTCCAGCAACTCAGTATTTACATAGACACGTAGTAAGAAGAAATTCAGGATAATCACAACCACCTTAAATAACTCGCTAACCTAACACTAACCAGACAAGCAAACACGTGTGGACCTCTCATCTCTGAACAACTTGTAGAGAACAAGAGATATGCAGGAAGCACCATGCAAGGTGAAAGTCTTTATTTGACCCATTACTTTGCAATGATTAAACATCTCAGAAACATCGGGTGGGCCTCTGAAATAGTGGGAAGGACTAATGGAAAGAAAATGATTTATTTTAGTTACATTTGTACCCCACGCTTTCCCACTCATGGCAGGCTCAATGCAGCAGGCATGGAGGGTTAAGTGACTTGCCCAGAGTCACAAGGAGCTGCCTGTGCCGGGAATCAAACTCAGTTCCTCAGGACCAAAGTCCACCACCCTAACCACTAGGCCACTCCTCCACTCTGATCAGCTAAGACTTAATTTCTCCATCCATTACTTAGCTTCCTGATATACCAGAACCTGTGACATGTTCAAAAGCAATCCCTAGAGTGGATGGGATCCTGTCGCCACCACCCTGAGGACCGGAGCCCCAAAACTGCACCACAACATCCATCCTGTAGTGTTTGGCAAAGGTATGCAATGTTGCCAATCTTTTCTGAAGACCTATCTGGAGAAACGCTAGGACATGAGCAATCTGAGCAGAGAAGGGAGAAAGTCCACACTCAGCACACCAGACCTTGAACATCCTCAACACCCTCACATATGCCATTAGATAGTGCTGGGGAGGAGACGGCTGTCTTGGTACATGTGGGTACTAATGACATAGGAAAATGTGGGAGAGAGGTTCTGGAAGCAAAATTTAGGCTCTTAGGTAGAAAGCTGAAATCCAGATCCTCCAGGGTAGCATTTTCTGAAATGCTACCTGTGCCACGCGCAGGGCCCAAGAGACAGGCAGAGCTCCAGAGTCTCAATGCGTGGATGAGACGATGGTGCAGGGAGGAGGGCTTTAGATTTGTTAGGAACTGGGCAACATTCTGGGGAAGGGGGAGCCTATTCCGAAAGGATGGGCTCCATCTTAACCAGAGTGGGACCAGGCTGCTGGCATCGGCGTTTAAGAAGGAGATAGAGCAGCTTTTAAACTAGAAATGGGGGGAAGGCCGACAGTCGCTCAAAAGAGCATGGTTCGGGATAAGGTATCTTTCAAAGATATCACCATAACAGGGAAGATAGAGTATCCTGATAGTGAGGTTGCAAAAGAGATTGTAGTAGATCGGGTATCTTTAAATAACAATAAAAATCAGACAAAAGATTGCCAATTAATACTGTCAAGTACTAAGCATGATGTACTTAGGAACAACAAACATAGTTTGAAATGTCTATATGCGAATGCTAGGAGCCTAAGAAATAAGATGGGGGAGTTGGAATATATTGCACTAAATGAAAAATTAGATATAATAGGCATCTCTGAGACCTGGTGGAAGGAGGATAACGAGTGGGACACTGTCATACCGGGGTACAAATTATATCGTAGTGATAGGGTGAATCGGATTGGTGGAGGGGTAGCATTGTATATTAACGAGAGCCTTGAATCAAATAGATTGAAAATTCTGCAGGAAACAAACACTCCTTGGAATCACTGTGGATTGAAATTCCATGTGCAAAGGGGAAAAGGATAGTGATAGGAGTGTACTACCGTCCGCCTGGCCAGGACGAACAGACGGATGCGGAAATGTTAAAGGAAATCAGGGACGCAAACAAACTGGGCAACAAAATAATAATGGGGGATTTCAATTACCCGCATATAGACTGGGTTAATGTAACATCTGTGCACGCAAGGGACATAAGATTTCTTGATGAAATCAAGGACAGCTTCATGGAACAGCTAGTTCAGGAGCCGACAAGAGAAGGAAAAATACTAGACTTAGTCCTTAGTGGTGCTCATGATCTAGTGCAGGGGGTAACGATACGAGGGCCGCTTGATAAC
The DNA here is from genome assembly GCF_901765095.1 of Microcaecilia unicolor. Classification (NCBI taxonomy): domain Eukaryota; kingdom Metazoa; phylum Chordata; class Amphibia; order Gymnophiona; family Siphonopidae; genus Microcaecilia; species Microcaecilia unicolor. The sequence goes on along the minus strand of NC_044032.1, from coordinate 540,895,578 downwards.
AGTGATCATAATATGATCGGTTTTGATATTGGCATTGAAGGAAGTGAAACTAGGAAATCAAGTACGCTAGCGTTTAACTATAGAAAAGGTGATTACGACAAAATGAGAAAAATGGTGAAAAAAAGACTGAAAGGAGCAGCTCGCAGAGTAAAAAACTTGCATCAGGCGTGGATGCTGTTTAAAAACACCATCCTGGAGGTTCAGGACAAATATATTCCACGTATTAGAAAAAAGGGAAAAAAGACTAAACGTCAGCCGGCGTGGCTAAACAGTAAGATAAAGGAAATCATTAGAGCCAAAAAACAATCCTTCAGAAAGTGGAGAAGAGAACCAACTGAAAGTAACAGGATAGATCATAAGGAATGCCAAGCCAAATGCAAAGCGGAGATAAGGAGGGCAAAAAAGGACTTTGAGAAGAAATTAGCGTTGGAAGCAAAATACATAGTAAAAATTTTTTTAGATACATTAAAAGCAGGAAACCGGCCAAAGAGTCGGTTGGGCCGCTGGACGAAAATGGTGTTAAAGGGGCGATCAAGGAGGACAAAGCCGTAGCGGAGAAATTAAATGAATTCTTTGCTTCGGTCTTCACCGAGGAGGATTTGGGGGGGACACCAGTGCCGGAAAGAATATTTGAAGCGGGGGAGTCGGAGAAACTAAACAAATTCTCTGTAACCTTGGAGGATGTAATGGGTCAGTTCAGCAAGCTGAAGAGTAGTAAATCACCGGGACCTGATGGTATTCATCCCAGAGTATTAATAGAACTAAAAAATGAACTTGCGGAGCTACTGTTAGAAATATGCAATCTGTCCCTAAAATCGAGTGTAGTACCGGAAGACTGGAGGGTAGCCAATGTTACTCCGATTTTTAAGAAGGGTTCCAGAGGAGATCCGGGAAATTATAGACCGGTGAGTCTGACGTCGGTGCCGGGCAAGATGGTGGAGGCTATTATTAAGAATAAAATTGCAGAGCATATACAAAAACATGGACTGATGAGACAAAGTCAGCACGGATTTAGTGAAGGGAAGTCTTGCCTCACCAATCTAATGCATTTTTTTGAGGGGGTAAGCAAACATGTGGACAATGGGGAGCCGGTTGATATTGTATATCTGGATTTTCAGAAGGCGTTTGACAAAGTGCCGCACGAAAGACTCCTGAAGAAATTGCAGAGCCATGGAATCGGAGGTAGGGTATTATTATGGATTAAGAACTGGTTGAAAGATAGGAAGCAGAGAGTAGGATTGCGTGGCCAGTATTCTCAGTGGAGGAGGGTAGTTAGTGGGGTCCCGCAGGGGTCTGTGCTGGGTCCGTTGCTTTTTAATGTATTTATAAATGACCTAGAGATGGGAATAACTAGTGAGGTAATTAAATTCGCCGATGACACAAAATTATTCAGGGTCATCAAGTCGCAGGAGGAATGTGAACGATTACAGGAGGACCTTGCAAGACTGGGAGAATGGGCGTGCAAGTGGCAGATGAAGTTCAATGTTGACAAGTGCAAAGTGATGCATGTGGGTAAGAGGAACCCGAATTATAGCTACGTCTTGCAAGGTTCCGCGTTAGGAGTTACGGATCAAGAAAGGGATCTGGGTGTCGTCGTCGATGATACGCTGAAACCTTCTGCTCAGTGTGCTGCTGCGGCTAGGAAAGCGAATAGAATGTTGGGTGTTATTAGGAAGGGTATGGAGTCCAGGTGTGCGGATGTTATAATGCCGTTGTATCGCTCCATGGTGCGACCGCACCTGGAGTATTGTGTTCAGTACTGGTCTCCGTATCTCAAAAAAGATATAGTAGAATTGGAAAAGGTACAGCGAAGGGCGACGAAAATGATAGTGGGGATGGGACGACTTTCCTATGAAGAGAGGCTGAGAAGGCTAGGGCTTTTCAGCTTGGAGAAGAGACGGCTGAGGGGAGATATGATAGAAGTGTATAAAATAATGAGTGGAATGGATCGGGTGGATGTGAAGCGACTGTTCACGCTATCCAAAAATACTAGGACTAGAGGGCATGAGTTGAAGCTACAGTGTGGTAAATTTAAAACGAATTGGAGAAAATTTTTCTTCACCCAACGTGTAATTAGACTCTGGAATTCGTTGCCGGAGAACGTGGTACGGGCGGTTAGCTTGACGGAGTTTAAAAAGGGGTTAGATAGATTCCTAAAGGACAAGTCCATAGACCGCTATTAAATGGACTTGGAAAAATTCCGCATTTTTAGGTATAACTTGTCTGGAATGTTGTTACGTTTGGGGAGCGTGCCAGGTGCCCTTGACCTGGATTGGCCACTGTCGGTGACAGGATGCTGGGCTAGATGGACCTTTGGTCTTTCCCAGTATGGCACTACTTATGTACTTATGTACTTATGTACTTATGTACTTATGTACTTATGATGTAGAGCATTTCTGAGCCTGACTCAAGGTAGGAATGACTGAATCAGAATAACCTTTTTGTCTCAACCAAGCCGTAAGACCAAAGGGGGACAGATCCTCCATGAGCACCAGATCTTACTTCAGTAGGCTGTGTAGCTGCGGATGATAGAGAAGACCCCTGTCCAGCAGTCAAATCAGATCTGCATACCATGGCCTCTGCAGCCAATCTGGAGCTAAGAGAATTATTCAACCCTAGTGCAATGTGATCCTTTTCAACAAGCAGCCTACCATGGGCCAAGGAGGGAAGATATACAATAGATGTGTGTCTCCAGCTAGGGCATTGATCCCTATCGAGGCCAGTTCTTTCCAATGGCTGAAGAACTTGGTCACTTTGGTGTTCCTTTTTGTCACCATCAAGTTCAGAAGCAAAGAACCTCATCAGTCCACTATCAGCTGAAAACCAGCTGATAATTCCCATTCTCCCTGCTCAGAAAGTCCCACCCCCCCCCCCCCCCAACATTCAAGGATCCAGCGATGTGAGCTGCCAACAAGCAGAGACGATGTTTCTCCGCCCAGCTCATGAGGGAAGCTCATGAGGGAGGCCACCTCCCTAACCATCAGACAACTGCGGGTTCTGGCTTGTTTGTTGATATAAGCCACCAGAAAACTATAAGGTTAATCATTTTTACAATTTCTGTGCAAATGTAGATTCTCTGACCTTGTACATTACAAGCAGAACTAAATGTTCCTAGATATGGACTTGGAGTCAAGCAAGCTGACTAACAGTCTAGAATTGTAGCATGTTAGAAGATAGAATTGTGATGAAAGACACACAGACACTGTGCTTGTTTTGTGCAACTGCACATAGGCATAACAAGGAAAAGACTTATAAGAGCAGGGGGGAGGAAGTTTGGTTCAGACAATTTTCTGCCTGGTGCTGGATCTTGTCCCTCTTGCAAGAGAATAAAATCTGTTTATGTTTAAAACCTACTTGATCCTTTGGTGATTCGTGAGTATATTTGGTTAAATTCTAAACAATAATACAAAAAGTGGGAGGACGACCAAGGATCCCAAGACTGAGAAGATGTATAATAAAAGAGAAGTTTATTGTGGTATAAAAGACTCGACACAACATCGTGTTTCGGCCGTTAGGCCTGCATCAGGAGTCTATAACCAAATGTAAAAACATAAAATTATAAAAAACAATACACAAATAAAGAACATATTACAATATGCAAAGGAATGTGTATATGAGATAATAAAGATATATTACATTTTAATTCAAGAACAAATGTAAAAGTAGATAAGTACAGATTAAAAATGTAATAAATCAAATGTATAAAAACAAAAACATATGCATTTTAAAAGAGAATACATCAGGAAATATATTTTTTATAAAAGTAGAAAATATGTTTTTTATAAAAAATACGATATTAAAAGCACATTATATTTTTATTCAGGATACAAGTATGAAGATAAAAAATTTAAAAAATTAAAAGTGACGTTTAAATTTAAACGAAATGTAATAAAACCAAATGGTTATAGGCTCCTGATGCAGGCCTAACGGCCAAAACACGACGTTGTGTCGAGTCTTTTATACCACAATAAACTTCTCTTTTATTATACATCTTCTCAGTCTTTGAGATCCTTGGTCGTCCTCCCACTTTTTGTATTATTGTTGTTCTCCATGGGGAATCTTTAGTTCTCCGCCTTGCAGCGGATTTTTTCTTATAAATTCTATTAACACCACCAGAAAACTCACACCGGGGCCCCCACCAGAAAGAGAGCAAAGTTGCATAAGGCATTCCACACTGCCCTGATCTCCAAGTGATTTATCGGCCACCGAAACTCCTGTGCCAGATGGAACTTGTAATGAGCTCCCCAACCCGACTTGATGGCGTCCATTGTCACCATCTCCCATTTTGTTATCAGAAAGGGAACTTAAACAGTCAATTTCCTTGGCAACAACCATCACTGCATACTCTGGCAACCAGTGTCCAAGGAAAATAAAGGTCATGCTTCTGTAACACCAGAGACCAGTGGCTGAGAAAAGATTCCTATAGAGGTTGCATATGAGCAGCTGCCCATAGCACCACTTCCATTGCCACCATCACTGACCACAGAAACTGGACATAGTCCCAAACCTTGGCTTTGCCTTGACTGAGGAGAAGACAAATCCGTCGCACCAGTTTTGACCTCCTGCGCTCCATGAGGAAGATCCTCTCCCATGCTGTGTCAAATAGAATGCCCAGATACTCCAGCATCTGCAATGGAGTTAATTTGCTCTTCTCAAAATTGATCATCCAACCCAGTCCTGAAGACATCCCCCCACCACAGAAAGAGAAGAGTGGACCAGCCTCTCATCATTACGAAGCTCTGAGGACATTGGGCACTCTAGCTGACTGAGGAGGACTTTCTGTCCGCATGAAATGAAGATTGGCATGCCTGAAAGCAGACTTCTGACAACATTGCTGATGACCAGGCTGGTAATGTCTGCTGACTCAAAATCGAGATCGAGAGCCCCATGAAGACAGACAACCAGAGGCTTTCAGCATATCCTCCGGCAACCGCTGTGGCTTAGTTTCCACCAGTTCTTTCACTAAGTTTCTGAGATATTCTCCAAATAGCCAATTGCCCTGAAAGGGCAGTTTAACTGAATGTGACTTTGATGCTGCATCTGCTGCCCAATGCCACAGCCAGAATTACCAATGTGCTGTGACAGCCAAAGTCATAATGTGGGCCATAGCCCATAACATGTCATAAATAGCATCTGCCAATAGGCCAAACCTGCTTCCAGCTAGGCATTATTGTGTCCATCGTGCGTTGTCAACTGCTGACACCACTTCAGGCATGCTCTTGCCATGAACCATAGGCGCCGACTCTGTGGGTGCTGTGGGTGCTCAAGCACCCCCAATATTTTGACCCACCAGAAGTTCCCAGCCAGCCCGACCTGCTCACCCTCTTCTCCCTCAACAGTCCTCCGCCCTCACCTTCCCGCGTGCCACCCAGAATTTAAAACTCCTTACCTCGGGGTCCCGGCGGCAGCAGTGAAAGGCGAGCAGGCTCGGCGCTTCAGCCTTCCCTTCTCTCTCAGCTCTGGTTCCGCCCTCCTGTTTCCACAAGGGCAGGACCAGAGCTGAGAGAGAAGGGAAGGCTGAAGCACTGAGCCTGCTCGTCTTTCACTGCTGCTGCCAGGACCCCGAGGTAAGATGAGTTTTAAATTCTGGGCGGCACACAGGAAGGTGAGGGCGGAGGACTGTTGTGGGAGAAGAGGTCGGGCTTGTGTTGGGACTGGCACTCAGAGGGGGGCCTGGAACTCAGAGGGAGGGAAGGAGGGGGGCTTGGAACTTGGAGGGAGGGAGGGAGGGAGGGAGGAGGGCCTGGAACTCGGAGGAGAGGGAGGGGGGCCTGAAACTTGAAGGAGAGGGAGGGGGCCTGGAACTCAGAGGAGTGGGGGGCTGAAAAGGGGCAGGTGGTGTTTGGGGTGAGTTACTGGACATGGAGGGGAAGGGAAGAAGGAGAAATCTTTGGACATGGAAGAGAGGGCAGGGGAGAGATGAGACTTGTTGGACATGGATGGAGGGAGGGGAGGGCAGGGGAGAGAGGAGAATTGCTGGATATGAATGGAGGGGGGAGAGGGGGAGAGGAGGGGGAAGGAGGGAGAAGAGGGGAGGAGGGGGAGGGGGAATGCACTTGTAAAAAAAAAAATTTTCAGCACCCCTAATCATTTTGAAAAGTTGGCTCCTATGCCATGAACAAGCTGCACACTGTCGCTTGAAGGCCCAAGAGTCCACTTCAACGGCTTGATTCAGTGAGTCTTCTAGCTTCCCATCCTATAGGTCTTTTAGGGCAATGCCCCCTTCCACTGGCAAGGTGATCTTCTTAGTCACCGCCATAACCAGGGAGTCCACCCTGGGAAGCTGTAATTTATCTTTCTCCTCGGAACTAACTCCCACTCTCAGCCCCACGTCCCACGAGACCCATTCTGCTGTAATCAGTTGCTGAATGTTTGGATTCATCAGGAGTGGAGGAGTGGCCTAGTGGTTGGGGTGGTGGACTTTGGTCCTGGGAGTTCGATTCTCACTTCAGGCACAGACAGCTCCTTGTGACTCTGGGCAAGTCACTTAACCCTCCTTTGCCCCATGTAAGCCGCATCGAGCCTACCATGAGTGGGAAAGCGTGGGGTACAAATGTAACAAAAAAAAAACCTTAGAAGCACCTCAAAGCCCCCCATGATTAACAAAGATGGAACTCCTGACACTGAAGCAGAAGGTTCCTCAATGGAAAGCACTGCCAGTGCCTTAGAAATAAGAGTACTGAGCTCATCTTTATGAAACAAACAGTACTTTCAAATCATCCCCCTCCCTAGGAGGGAGTTCTACCTCCTCTAATAGCTCCTTCAATGATGGCTTCTCTGAATAGACTGAGGCCACATCAGATAAGGAGGGAGAAGCAGAGATAGGTTCATCTACCTACTCCTGGAGGTCTAAATGAGATCTCTTAGGAGGCAAAGGAGCAGCGGGGTCAGAAACTGAAGCACCTTGTGGCAACTTTGACTCTCCCTGCTTCAGTTAATAGGCCTGGTGTAAAAGCAACAAACTCTGTAGAAAACAAAGATCCTGAAGCAGCTGAATGCTCTGTCGGGCCTTGAGGCTGTAAAATGGTGGTGCTCTATGAGTGATCAGCCAGAGGCTGCTCCTCACTGCGAGTCAGCTCCAACAAAATGGTGTCCATTCCCATACTTTTCTGCATGAAACTGTGCACTAGCTGTGCCGGAGGGACCAAAGAGCCCAGCATATTCGGATACTGCGCCAAATCCAAAGATGTTCTGCCACCAACCGTTTCCTCCACGGCCCACAGGATTCCTGACTTGCATGTACTGCAATTCCCTGACACCAGCTGCTGGGTCCCACAGCAGGAACAACATTTAACTGCCTCCGCAGGAGTTGCCATTCACCCCGACTATCACCAGTGCAGCACAATGTGCTCCATGTGGTGAGTCAGGATGTCTCTCCTGCACCTAGAAGAACTTGCAGCCCTCCAAGCAGTTCTGTGTCAGTTGCTTGTCAGTATAACTGGGGCCGTGGACTTGGATCCATAAGTCATGAACGTAAGATCATTTTTCATAAATCCCAAAGTGCTAATTATACGAAGAGTTCAAGTTCCAATTTACACCAACCTTCAGTGTGATCTCTTTTGTCCCAACAAACCCTGTAATTGAGCACAATTAACAACAGTGTTCTAGTCAGTGTATCTGTGGGTGCATGAAAAGATCTCACCGCTGGGCATGTTGTAGTCTGCTCGCTAATGAAACTCAAGTGGTTTGAACTGCTGGATACCATAGGGTCTCCGGATGCAAGACTGCTCTCTCATACTGTGGGCTACTTTGTCCTTCTAGCCCTTGACACACCTGACACCTGAATTTGGCTTCCAAAGACAAATAAAACCTCATTATTCCCAACAAGCAGGCCACATAGGCTTCCAGGTCTTTCACAATGAAGTCAACCTACTCTGAGTGAGCGCAATTCTCTGTACTGCTTACTAAACTGAAAATAAAAATAGAATACAGTTTCTATATAGCTAAAGGCTATTTTACTTAAAGCCCTAGAAGTCTGTTTCTCCTTGGGGATTTTCATTAGATTCTGGGCAGCCTGTCAGTCTCTGCAGTCTCTTCAGTCTCACTACAAGTAGGCTGCTTCTACCCTTCTCACTGATAGGTACCTGCAGTCTACAGCTTGTCTTCTAATTTCACAGCCTTGGGTCTCTGGGCAGGTTCTGAGAACTCCTCAGACTGGTTTGCCTCTGCATCTCTCTGATGGCCTGGGTCTCTTTCCAGAGATGCTCTTCAGGCCACAACTTCTGCTGCTGCTCAACTTCAGCCTTTCCTTCAACTCAGAATTCCAAATGTATTTTGAAGAAAGCAGAGACCTCTAGTGACTGTACTAAAATACTGGATCTTGACTTGTAAATACCCTGCTCTCCCCCCCCCCCCCCCCCCCCCCCCCCCAGTTTCCAGGGTTCTCCTGACTAGTGAAGTAATGATAGGAGACCTCTTTTGTAGGAAAACTGTGATTGGCATAAAATCCCAGCCCTCTTTATTCTTTGTTTTTGACCCCTGCTTCCCTTGCCATCATACCATAGAGTAAAAGAAGGGGTCTTTGGCTCTGATACCTCAGCCATTGTATCAAATTCTGGAGAGGATCAAAGACTGACTAGCCTAGCCATAGTTCCATAAGGAGTAGAAAAGTGACTGGGTTATTGAAAGGTCGGCACTTGCTTGGAGGTGTAAGCTGCAGCAGGGAGAAGGAAAAGGAGAAAGGAGTGAAGCAGTTGGAGAAACAGGAGAAATGCCTCCGACACACTACTACACTCCTTTGAAATTTGGACAAACTGTGTAGAAAAACGTCTAAAAACAGTGTCAAAAATTGCAACATGGACATTTTTGAGAGAAAAATGTCCATCTACCACCTGATGACATTTTTTAGATTTTTTTTGTTTTGAAAATGAGCCCCATAAGCACCTATGTATCTTTATAAAATACTTGGGGAAAGGTGGAAGAAATTGTGCCTAAATTGAATCCATGGACATTTATTTCTGCTTAGGTCCAGGTATAAATATCTGCATACATTTTATAACCAACATGTGTAAATCGTGACTCTGTCTACAGTACACAAACGGCTCCTAAACACACCTACACCCATGTTGCATAAAATTACATGACTTCTTGGCACAGGGCATACATTTAGGGCCAAATTCTATATATTGTGCCTGAAAAATTGGCACGCTTATCATGATTCTATAAAGATTGCGCACAACCTAATTGAACAAGCTAATCAGTGCTGATAATTGGGTGATAATCAATTATGAGCACTAATTGGCAATAATTAGGATTTAGGCACATATCCAATTCTATAATGGATTGCGCCTAAATCCTATTGCGCATAACAATTAGGGCGTGGTTAGGGGCGTTCCTGGATTTAACGCATGTTGATACAGAATCATGCCTAAGTGCATCTAACTTAGGTGCCAGTATTTACGTCTGCTTATAGAGGCCTAATTGCAAGTGCCTACAGTTAGGTACAGCTTAATGCTAAGCGCAATTCTATAAAGGACATATACTTATACTCTTTATACAATCACACTGTGTGACACATTATCAGCACTGATTTTTAGGCGCTACTTATAGAATTTACCCCTTAGTTTCATAAAAGCCCTTTATGTGCAAAAAAAACTCCTTTACAATATTACCCCCTTAAAGACCAACAAAAAAAGATGTCCTCCATATGATAGTATATTCAAGTTTATTAATATTTACTACCCCACATTACAGATATGCCATCTTGGAAGCTTACAATCTAATAAAGAACAGAGTAGAAATAAAAATTCAGACAAGACAGACAGTGTGAGGAAAGGGGCAGAACGCCAATCTTGATAGGAAAGAGGGGAGGGTAGAAACAGAGGGTAAGCTCCACTGTCTTCCAGGGGAACCCGCCTCATTAGCAAAACACATCATTGAAAAGAAATGTTTTAAAGTCTATTTTGAATTGGATAAGGAATGTTTGTAATCATAGTTGAAGAGGCAATAAATTCCATAGAGGAGGACTTGTATAAAAAAATATGGATGCTCTGATGTGCTCATGAATTATCTCTTTATAGCTGAGCAAAATCAATTGATTTTGATTGAGGGATCTAAGAGTGCAAGCAGGGGAATAATAAATTGATGTCCAAAAAGATGTGTGTTCTCCTGAGGATAGTATTTCAAGTACTAGGATGACAAGTTTGTAGGTGATTCTATGCAAGATCAGCACACTGATTGCCTATTTCATAAGAAGCGTAACATGCTCATATTTAACAAAAGCAAAATAGCGAAGATGACTAAAAAATAAAAAAAGACAATGCTTCAAGTAAAAATCAGGTTAAAAAACAAATTTAAAATTTCAGAGATAAAAAGTATAATTGGATGGTTGATGAGCAAGACTCAACACAGCTGCGTTTCGGTCTATCAGGCCTGCATCAGAGCTAGCGTTTACTTTTGCCAATCCAGGTTCACACTCTAGATTAAACAATCCACAAGAGTATTATCTAAGATTGATCCAAGAGACACTGCAGCACATTTACAAGATCTATCATTAAGAGACAAAAAGAAGATCTGTCATATTTGATGGTGAAAGATATAAGAATTGACATACCTGATGGTGAAAAGACGCCTGATGCAGGCTTGATAGGCCGAAACGCAGCTGTGTCAAGTCTTGCTCATCGACCATCCAATTATACTTTTTATCTCTGAAATTTTAGATTCATATTTTTATCTTGTTTATCAACTATTAAAATTTGTTTTTTAACCTGATTTTTACTTGAAGCATCGTCTTTTTTATTTTTTAGTCATCTTCACTGTTTTGCTTTTGTTTACATTTTTTGCAAAGACCTGTTTCTTCTGTTTTTGCATTGTTACATGCTCATATTTGCCAGCTCGACTGATGATATCAATCGCTGTATTTTGCATTAATTGGAGGCAACAGATCTTTAACCCTGATCCCTTTATACAGTGAATTACAATAATCAAGATGACTAATCATTAATGAGTAGATGTGAATAGTCAATGTTGATGGGTGAAGTAGAGGTTAAATTGATCTAATGAGGGGAAGTTATAGTCCATGAACTTTTAAGGGATTAATATGTATCATTGAGAATCCCTTTTTACGTTAGAGCAGAGATTCTCAACCCAGTTCTCAGAACATATCCAGCCAGTCAGGTTTTCAGGATAACCACAATGAATATGCATAAGACAAATTTACATACTAGGGCATGCAAATTTATATCATGAATATTCATTGTGGGTATCCTGAAATCCTGGCTGGCTAGATGTGTTCCGAGGACTGGGTTAAAAACCCCTGGGTTACAGCCTAAGTTCTTAGGAGCACATTTGAACAGATATATCCCATAGACAGGGGCTTCCACAATTGAAATCTGCTCACTATGGGTCAGGGAAGCTTATCTACCTAAAGAAGCCTTTAAGTTTCTGAACGTATATGTACTAAAATATCTTGGGGTTAACATTCAAAGTGATTTAACTGGCCAGAAGAGGCTACTACCTGGTTAAATTGCTTGGAACCAGCTAACCACTGATATTCAGTGGCACTTAATTGTGCTTCTGGGAGGATCACATGCTTTCTATGATTGTGCAAATGGGCTTGTGGCCACAGAAAGATCGATAAGCACTGTGCTATCTACAGTATTCACAAACAGTAATAACTGCAATAAAATGTAAGGGTTGGGCCCTTAAGTATCATTACCATGGTCATTCCACTATGATTCACCTCTTTGAGGGAGAGGTTTTTGATGCTTATGTAACATAGGTCTTTAAGGAGGAGCAGCCTAATTGTTCATGCAGTAGCCTATGAACTAGGAGAAGTGGGTTCAGTTCCCACTACAGCTCCCTGTGACTCTGGACAAGTCATTTAAACCTCCATTGCCCATGTACAAAATATACACCTGTATATAATATGTAAACCACTTTGATTGTAACCACAAAAAAGCAGTATATCAAATCCCATGCCCTCTCCCATTATGCTGAGACTGAGAGTTAGGGTGCCAATCAATTCCAGCTGTGATATGAAGTGGCACGGTCATCATTTGGTGCTTGTGAACGTTGAGTAGAGTATCCCTTCCTTCCTTTAGGACTCAAGTGATCATCAGTCAAGGCCTAGTACCTGTTCGCCTCCCTGCAAAGGGTACTATGACAGTGAGCAGTAGGACATTGTATAAGCTCCTTGGTAGATGAATTGATTTCAGACAATGGTGGGTATCTTGTGTTGGCTAGCAGATGAACTCACGGAATCAACAGACTGCTGTCTATCAACAAGGCTTTAGTGGCTAGTTTGGTAGAACATCTGTTTTCCCCAATCTTTATGCTAAGGTGTACCTCTGGACCAGTAGAGTTCAGAAATAGAGAGTGATCAGTGATAGAGACATCATACAGTAGCTGCTCTTATTTACCACGTACGTTTTGGGGAAGTCTTGAGGCACTAGAGAGAAACTGGTGTTAGCAGGTCTGAGAAGTAGGAGGCTGGCAGCTGAAGCTCTTCCTGTAGGCAGTTTAAACAGAATGGTCAGGATAATTAGCTGAGTAACAATATACTGAAGCAGCCACCTCTTAGGCATAGCTCTGTCTTTCTCTATTGGGGAAGCCCCTGAAAAAGGTAGGGTACAGAAAATTTGTTCTCTAACATGGGTAGACAGCAGTAGCCAGCATCATTACAACAATGATCCTGGTGACTGGGAATGTTGGTACTCATTTAGATAATAAACTGGAACAAAATACACCAGACTTGTAGACACAATGATACCACTAACCATGCAGATAATTCTCACAAATTGGAGATAGGCCAAACATAACTTTTGGGTGGCAAACTCTAAATATGATACATAAATATGAATCTAAAGCCACTGAGAAATCCAACAGGATGGTGAAGATTGGAAGGATATGATCCCCTGTACAGAATTATTTGGAGTTCAAAGCTAATGGATAATGTTATACAACAGGTGAGTCTTATTTAAAGGAAGTTACTCGCCCTTGTACTAAACATATGAAATTACTACTCCATTATTTGTTATCCGAGTTAAGAGATCATAAGGAGTTCATCTCAACATCAGACAGTGACCAAAACTGAATCCATTTCTTCCAGTTCTGCTCTTAGTGCTGTTGCTCTGTGAATTAATGCACATCAACCTTTTACCAATAGTTCCTCTTAAATATTTACTCCAATTCCATGGACAGGCATGGTTGTCTAAGCCAGCAAAGCGAATCTAAACTGTCCATCTCAAGAGATATAATTGTTAGTGCAAATTACCATGCACAATACTATGTTCCCCTCTTGAGTCGGTGCACTTTAAATTAATCTAGTCAGTTTCACAACCATAACTTTAAGATGCTGACACAAAATTAATATTGGAACTTGTGGTTCTCTCTCTTATATTCCCACTGTATTCAATACTCCAATCAGTAACCACATCTATCTTGTTCTGTTTCATTGTTCAGATTATAAGCATGAGAACACTTGACAAAAAAAAAAAAAGAAAAGCTCATTTTACATAAAACATTGAGATCAGAATTGAGACATTGAGGTTGGGATGTGCTCAATTCTAGTGGTACGTTACAACAGGTTCTGCCAAACATGAAGCCTTTTGTAAAATACATTTAAGAACATGCAGGAGTGCATTTGTATTTGCCTGCACACACTGTGGAGCAGCTATTTTACAAATGTACACGTCATGGATGATCCTTTAAATATTTCAACTTCAGTTATTTCAAGTACTTACCAATGCCAAACAACAGACTTATGGAAACCATTCAGTTACATTAAAAGATGACTCTGTAAGTAGTATTCCATACCTTAATTTAAACTTAAGCAGACACGCCTATTATAAAGAAAAGAAAACATCTCAATGCACATTTCAGTGTCTTGCAAAGAGTTCTATAGCCCAGCCTGATGTTATAGGAAAATAATTAATTACCCTAATTTAGCGCCACACTTTTACTTTGTTTTTTTTACTTCTATGCAAGCCTCAGTTTCTCAACCACCACTAAGACAAGTTTGATCATGCCAAGGAACTCTCCAGATCTGGTGGCAGATTAAGGGATTTTAATGAAAACTCTGGGTCTTTAGAGACACCTGGAAAATACCTGGCTGCTGGACCCTCCCCCCTGTTATTTCGTGCTGGCTGCCTGGGAGGGGAGGGAAAGAACAAGAAGGAAGGAGCTGGATTACAGAACAGTGTAGCTCTTCCAGCCCAGCCATCCACTCCATCCAGAGCCAGCGTAAGCACCAGGCAAACTAGGTGGTTCTTTTTTTCTGATATATTTTATTCATTTTTATTTTTATTTTATATACTTGCTTTATTTGTTTTGATCTAAGCAAATGTTATATATACAATTTATATGATGTACAAATAGTTTGCTGTTCCTCATCCAGACAGCCTTTTGTTAATGGGTAAGTAAAATAACAAATGAATAGATGCAGTTTTGGGGGAGAAGGGAGGTAACACTGCAGAAGACAAAGAAGTTCAGACAGGGCCACTGAGAGACTGAGCCGTGCTATTCTATAAACATAGTAACATAGTAAATGACGGCAGATAAAGACCTGTACGGATCATCTAGTCTGCCCAACAAGATAAACTCATTTACATGGTATGTGATACTTTATATGTATACCCAAGTTTGATTTGTCCTTGCCTTTCTCAGGGCACAGACCATAGAGGTCTATCCAGCACTGTTCTTGTATTAAGTTCTGGAGCTAACGTCAGAGCCCCTTAAAATTTACACTCCAGCCCATCCCTATCTATTCAGTCACAATCAGGGCATAGACCGTAGAAGTCTGCCCAGCTCCCATTTTGTTTCCCAATTACCGACGTCGCCGCCCAATCTTCGCTAAGATTCCTCCCAGCGCCGGCTCACCTGCCCGCCCTCAGCTCCCCGATAAAGGGCACTTGGAGTCAATTCCTATGCCCAACTGTGGGCACAAGGACTTATACCAGCTGAAACTTGGCATAAATCCTAGCACGCAAGTTGGGCATGTAACCCTGGTATCCTATAACACTGCACCTAAATATTTGGAACGCCTCTGACCTGCTTATGCCCCTCCCATATTCACACGCCCTTTTGGATGCACAGAAGACACTTTGGGTGCCCAGAGTTATAGAATAGTGTGCATAAATCCAAGTTATCAGCAATTAACTCCAATTAACCTCAAAAATTGGTTGCTAGCACCCAGTTGACTAGTTTAGATGTGCATCTGGGCTCCACACCCAAATTTGGGTGTCCAACTTTGGGTGAGCTAGATACAGGGCTTTTTTTGAGGGGGTACTTGGGGGTACTGAGTATCGGCACCTTTTCCATTGTCTGCTAAAATTGACCCATGGCATGGACCCCAAGTTTTAATGAAAGAGCTCAGGCTCTACCTACCAATTCTGCCTTGCCATAGATTCTGTGACTGGTTGCAGGGGGCCTGGCTATTGTGGGGTGGGTCCCTCAGTGATCACCCCACCCCTGAAGGGTGGCCTGGCATTTGAGTACCAGCACCTTTTACACTAGAAAAAATGCACTGCCTATATAGAATCTGGAGGAATTCACAGAGAGGAGACTTATACACTTAGTAGTGGCTGATGAATATACAAAGTCCCTCTGAATTGAACCGGTTGTCAGAATCATTCAGACTACAAACCTTTTACCTTATCTAATTGTATTCTGATACTTCCTTACTTGGACTTTGGATAATCACCACTTTAATGCTGCTTCTTTTCAATGGATGTACCTTCTAGACTTGGGACAATCTTACTCAGCAAGTAGATTGCATACCCTGAGAAAACTTTAAGATGTTAATTAGCAGGAATCCAGACAGGAACACACAGATCTGTTACTGTAAAGGAAAAAAAATATTAAACAGGCAAAATGCTTTTCTATGGGAACAGCTAGAAGCAACCTATTTGGACAAATCAAAATTGGTCACTTTAGAATGGAAACCAAATATGCTGGAACATACTGTTCATGGTTTTAATATTTTATCACTGAAATGTGTGTGTTGTTCACAAGCAATGTTTCCACCGTGTTCCTGTCCTAGGGTTACAGTGGTAATGTTCCCTGCCTAAGGGTCATTCTCATGTGTGAGTGGTAGATTAAGGGAAAAATAAAACCAGCAGATGGCAGAGCAACACCTTAAAGTGAGTGAGGAAATCGTTTTGATTTAGAAGCGGAACAGAGGTCAAGCACAAAAGTTGTTTTCATTCCTCAAAGCACAGAGATATCATGAATTAACGCCTGGCCTATGTCATCTGTCTTAGTGGAAATGTCTGACAGCTTTGGAAACTTCCCCCTGATCTAGTGGATTCTGATCTAGACTGATTCTGTGGAAACAATGCCTTTGCACAGAATCAGTCACAGAGGTCATTAGTACAACCAATTCTGAGAATCATGGAGAAAGGGAAGATCAAGGAGGGCTCTAGCCAAGTGTCTTGGCCCAGCCAAGCTCAGCATATTAACCTGTGACCATCTCTCACATGAGTGGGAATTGATGTTGAAAATATACCTTCTGTCATTAAAGGATTTCTAAAGACTTCAGTTCTTGGAGTGAGGTTACTCATCCTTTCATTGAACTGAAAGTAAAACTTACCTCAGTTGGAATCCACAAAGTGTCATTTGTGCTGGGAAAAGAAGCTGTCACTAGTTGGCCGATGATCAGAAGTCCCGCTCTGTTCCAAACAGCACTCTAAAATTACTTAGTGTTGGAACAGCATGGGGTTTTAACACCCCTATGAACAGAGCTAATGCCAAGCAAATTTAAGCCCTCTATTAGCTTTGATCATAGGGGTACTTCAGCTGGAGGACTGTGCTTGGGCATAGGCCCAAGGCACAATCCTCCCGCAGAAGTTGTTTAACAGGTCGGGCTGTCAAAAGCTAGCTCCACCCCCACCCCCACTCACCAACATGAACTAAAATGCCCTGGTGGTCCAGTAGGACCATTAGCTGCACACCCCCACCCGCCAATATGAACTAAAATGCCTTAGAGGTCCAGTAGACCACTATCATCCCACCCAATACCCCCCGCCCATGGCCTACCTCATCGTAGTAGTTGGAGGAGGGAGGGACTAGCAGTCCCTCCCTCCTCTTTGGGTGCCTCCTCAAAATGGCACGCCCTGCCTAGTGCCTCCTGGGATGCACTGGGCAGGGCTTAACTTCCATATCCCCATTTTGAAAAGGCACCCGAAGAGGAGGGAGAGAGTGCTAGTCGCTCCCTCCTCCAACTACTACAATGAGGTAGGCTGTCGGCAAGGGGGGCATTGGGAGGATATCCAAACTTTATACTTTTTAAAATATCATACGGTTTCTTTGAAATCCAAACAGTTTACTTTGCTGAAAAAAAAGTTATTTTGTGCCAAGACTTTTGCTAACAGTTCCAATGGTGAATTAAGAGTCTCTTTATAAATCCTAGGCTATTTAACATATTTACAGCACCATCAATACACACCCTTTCTGGCAGAACAATCCAAGGCTGTGATTGAAGTGCTTTTTGCAGGAAGCTGTCCCACTGGGCTTTATCCAGCTGCCGGACACACTCAGGATCAGATCTACCTGTCTATCCTTTCTCCAGAGGCACTTCCACAGAGCTGCTGCCTCTGGCACTGAACAGGTTCTTCCTGTTCTGCTCCCAGGCTGGGTGAACCCTTTCTACCCACCTGGAGCATTTCTCACACTCCAGCTAATGCTTTTGTTGGCAAAAACCTCCTCTGAGTGGAGGAGTAGCCTAGTGGTTACTGCAGTGGACTCTGATCCTGGGGAACTGAGTTCAATTCCCACTGCAGCTTCTTGTGACTCTGGGGAAGTCACTTAACCTTCCATTGCCCCTGGTACAAAATAAGTACCTGAATATAGGTAAACTGCTTTGGATGTAGTTGCAAAAACCTCAGAAAGGTGGTATATCAAGTCCCATTTCCCTTCCCTCTTAAGTAAACCTTAGGTTATTGGGCCTGTCAAGGACACTCCTTCTCCTCACGGGTCCTGGCAGCAGTGAAGGCAACTGAAGACCATGTGCTCACTAATCCTATCACTTTTATTACCTTCCAACTCCACTTCAGCTATGACACCCACTGTCAGTTACTCTTTACAAATCCTCCCGCTGGGTTGCGCTCTCACCCTCCCATCCATTGCTGTTCTCCCTTCTCCCCCCGCCAACTCCCAGTGACTACAACAGTAATCCTCTGAGGAAATTTCCAAACTCAATTTACCAGGGGATTACACATACAATAACATGTTCTAAACGCTATTTTGTTTGGTTCACCAAAAAATAAACACAATTATATATGTAGTAATCCCCCAAATTTTGTATAGTCACCCCATACCTTTGTGCCTGTCATGGGAACTAAAATCTATGAACAGTGATTCTTTTGATCTTATGTCTTGCACGGAGTGATTTTTTTGAAAAAAGTATTGCAGTGGACAAGAACTTTGCAGGAAGAAGATCTTTGGTTCTCCACAATCTCTACCTAAGCTAAGTAGCTGTTATTCAATATATATTTTTTTTAACATTAGTTTTTTAACATCATTTTCTGGATATTGTCCATTAATTAAATATTGTGATCAGGAGGTAGGATGTGCTATGATGTAAATGTGGTGTCCCTGCAAAGCTTGGATTTTTAGTCCACAGCAATACACCAAAAAAAACTGAGCACAACAAATAAATATTTATACAATTTTATTGAGCTTTTTACAAAAAGTAATTATTTATACATAATGAGTAAATGAGAATATCTCTAATACTTTAAAGTTCTAATTAGGGTTTCTGTTATAGTTTGCTAATTATGAAAGCAGAGCTGCCAAGGTGTCCCAATTTTCAAGAGGGAGATTTTAGAACATGCCCCCAGACCCGCCCTACTCTGTCTTGGCTCCACCCACTCCACATGGCTCTGCCCCCTGGCACACCTCAATCCCACAGCCATTTCAGAAAATATTTTACATAATAGCCTAATACCCTTTTCAACTAGTTTTCAGAGACCAAAACCTCCTGCCTCAGGTCAGGTCAGGACAGTATAATGCTGTTATGGTATCCTCTCCTAAACTGAGGAAGGAAGTGCTGGCCTCTGAAGGCTAATCAAAAATGTTTTAAAAATCAGTGAAGTTATCACCTTATTTTCTAATTTGTGTTTCATTTGCATTTATTAACCTTTATTAACACAGCTACCACATTATTTTATCCTAAATTAAAAATGAAATTATTTTTTGTACCTTTGTTGTCTGGTCATTTACTTTTTCTAATTGTGTTGGCCCCAGTCTCTTGGTTCTGCTTTCCTTTGTCTTCTCTTAACTCTCTTGCCAGGGTTTCCTGTCCATTTGTCATTTCTCTCCTTTTTCTTTGTTTTCTTCAATTTATTTTTCTGCCTCTCTCTCTGTCCAGATTTAATTCATTCTTACTATCCATTCTTTAATTTTCCTCTTTTTACTTCATCTACCTATGGCTTTTAATCTTTCCCTTACTTTTGTTCTCCCCATGCCCCTTCCTCTATTCTCCAGTCTTTCACTAACTCCATCCTCTCCCCCTTGCCATACATCCTCTCCCCTCTTTCTCTTCCCATCCTTCCAGTGTCTCCCCCCTCTTTCTCTCTGCATCCTTCCATCCAGTGTCTCCTCTTTCTCTTCCTATCCTTCCATCCAGCACCTTCCCTCTTTCTCTCCTACCCTTCCATCCAGTGTCATCCCTCTTTCTTTCTCCATCCTTCCACCCATTACTCTCTCCCAATCCTTCCATCCATTGTCTACCTCTATTTCCCCTTCTTTCTAAACAGTTTTCTCTCTCTACCCTTTTCCATTCAGCATGTCCTCTCTCTCTCCCCCCTTCCATCCAGCGTCTTCCCTCTTTCTGCCCCCTCCTTCTAGCATTTTTCCTCTCGCTCCCTCCTTTCATCTAGCATTTCTTCATCTGACCAGCTAGGGTCTCCCCCAGTGTCTCCCCATGTTTCTCCCCAGCATCTTCTCTCTCTCTCTCTCTCTCTCTCTCTCTCTCTCTCTCTCTCTCTCCTTCCCTTTTCCATGTTCCCTCTTTCTCGCCCCATCTTTCCACTCATCTCTCTTTCTCTCTGTATCCCTCTTCCATCCAGCGTCTTCCCTCTTTCTGTCCCCTCCTTCTAGCATTTTTCCTCTCTCTCCTTCCTTTCATCCTGCATTTCTCCTCTCTCTCCATCTGACCAAGCAGGGTTTCCCCCTTGCTCCCCTTCCTTCTCCCCAGCAGCCTGTCTCTCCCCTGCCCTTTTCCATGTCTCCTCTTTCTCTCCCCCCATCTCTCTCTCTCTCTCTCTCTGTATCCACCAGCGTCCTCACTCTTCTTTCTTTTTCTCCCCTCTGCTCTCTCCATTTATTCCTGCCTCCCTCTGGACACCCTTTCCCCCTTCCTCTGCCCTTTCCAGCCAGTACCCCGTGTTTCCTGTCTCCCTCCCTATGTTGCAGGAGCAGCGCCGGCAAAAGAAGAAAAACAAGAGCGGGGCTGCAGCAGCCTTCAGGCGTGCACTATCGGGTCTGCCATCCTCTGTACCCACTGACGTTAATTTCCCATTCTGAGGGCAGAGGACCGGCAGAGCCGACGGCGCATGCCTGAAGGCTGCTGCAGCCCCATGCTTGTTTTTCTTCTTTTGCCGCAGCTGCCGCTGCTCAAGAGAGAAGCAGTGGCAGTGGCAGCAGCAGCTCTCGGCAAGAGACATTCCCACTGGCAGGAGTGCGGGAGGTGACCCGCCAAAGCGGGAGTCTCCTGCTGAATTCAGGAGACTTGGCGGGTATGTGAAAGTGAAACCAGAGTACTGTTGAATTGTGGCTTCTGGACACCTGTAACCCTTGGGACTGTACTATGCCCCTGATCCCTTAACTCTAATCAACAAACTGTGGTGCAGAAAGGAATTTGGCCAATCAGAAGCTCGAGAGGACAAAATTTCAAATGCCTTGGCTTTGAGTTCAGTTAAAGACAGGGAGAGAAGCAGAAATATTGCCTGTCATTATCAATTAGGCCTGCTGTCCCCTATTGAGATTCTACTGTGAGTATGGGCCAAGGCTAACTATAACTCTCAGAAGAAACTGTGCCCATTTTAGTATTTTAAATTCTCCTGCAGCACTATCAGAGCCAGACCAAGAAGAGCAGAGCGACAAGAGCAAAAAGTGCTACCTCTACTGCTTCAAAAGGCATCAAATTCCTCAGACAGTTGAAGGGGAGAATGGGAAAACTGAAGGTGATGCTGGGGCTGAGAGAATGGGGGTGGAAACTAAAGGTGATTCTGGGACTGGGAGAATGGGGGACTGAAGCTGATGCCGGGGCAAAGGGAGAGTGAAAAGCAAGAGCATATGCAAGGGAAGGTACAGAGGGACAGATGCTATGGTAAGGAGGAAGAAAGGCAGGGTAAATAAATACTGGATAAGGAAATACTACTACTTAACATTTCTAAAGTGCTACTAGGGTTACGCAGTGCTGTACAATTTAACATGGAAGGACAGTCCCTGCTCGAAGAGATGGGTGGATGCTGAGGAAGGGGAGAACACAGTATGGGAGAGTGTCAGGATGCTGAAAATGGGGAGAAGAGGCAAGAGGCAAATACTGGGGACATGGAGATATAGGAGTGAAGAGACTCAGACACGGTATTCAACATTATCTAAGAAATCAAATAGAATGTTTAGAATTATTAGGAATAGTGTGTGCAATTCTGGTCACCGCATCTCAACAAAGCTATGGTATAATTAGAAAACATACAAAGAAGAGTGACAAAAATGATAAAGAGGATGGGGCAACTTCCCTAGGAGGTAATGCTAAAGATGCTAGGGCTCTTCAGCATGGAGAAGAGATGACTAAAGGAAGATATGATATCTATAAAATACTGAGTATAAGGACTAGGAGCCACACAATGAAGCTCCTAAGTAATATATTTAAAACAAATCAGAGAAAATATTTTTTCACTCACTGTGTAATTAAGATCTGGAAATTTGTTGCCAGATAATGTGGTGAAAACAGGTAGCATAGCAGGGTTTTTAAAAAGTTTGGACAAATTCCTAACAGAAAAGTCCATAAACCATTAATAAGGTGGACTTGGGAAAATCCACTACTTATTTCTGGGATAAGCAACATACAATCTGTTTTACTCTTTTGAGATCCTGATAGGTATTAGTGACTTGGATTATCCACTGTTGGAAACAAGATATTGGGCTTGATGGACCTTCAATCTGTCTCAGTATTTGCGATGCAAATATACTTATGAAACTAGGATTGGACGGGAGACCACAAAAAGATACTCAAAGATTAACACTGGGTAGGATTGTGAGTAAGGACTCAGGGATTGGGTATGGTGGAAGAGTGACAACTTGGAAATTAGATGGAGTTATAGTGGGGGATATGAAATTGAGCAGAGATTAGAAGGGCAATGAGGACAAGTAGATTGGGTGAGGAATATGAGCAGGGCTGTGAGACTGAGTGCAGAAATATGGGAAGGAGAGATGGTTTGGGAGGTAGTTGAAAGGGATAAAAGACTGGAAATGGTGAGAGACAAAGGAAAGGGATAGGATTTTGAAGAACATGAGATAGGGTAGAAGTATGGGAAGTAAAAGGGGGGAATGGGAACCTGGATAAGGGGGTAAGATATAAGAAAAGGACTGGAGGCAGAGAGGGGATGAATGACAGGGAAGGAGCTGAGACAATGAGAAGCAAAAGAAGGTAGATGAGGTTGATGGGATGTATACAGAAATTGAAAATGGGGCTAAAAAGTGGGTGAAAAACAGGCGAACAGGAGGGTAGGGAAGGTACAATATAGAGATGAGGAATGAGAGAACTAGGGAAGTGCAGTAACAATAGGAAATAAAAAAACTGGTAAGTAGCCATAAGGTAAAAAGAAGCCTGGAGATTTAAGAGAAGAAGGACATAAGAACATAAGCGTTACCATACTGGGACAGACCAGTATCCTGTTTCCAACAGTGGCCAATCCAGGTCCAAGTAACTAGCAAGACCCTAAGTAAAACAGATTTTATGTTGCGAAATAAGCAGTGGATTTTCCCAAGTCCATCTTAATAATGACTTATAGACTTCTATTAGGAAATTGTCCAAACCATTTTAAAACCTTGATAAATTAACTGCTTTTATATATTCTGTGGAAACAAATTCCAGAGTTTAATTACACATTGAGTGAAGAAATATTTTCTCTGATTTGCTTAAAATTTACTACTTAGTCGCTTCATTGTGTGCCCCCTAGTCCTTGTATTTTTTGAAAGAGTACACACGAGATTTCAATGTATCATCAATGATGACACCTAGATCCTTTTCCTGGGCAGTGACTCCTAATGTGAAATCTTGCATCATGTAGCTATGGTTTGGGTTCTTTTTTCTGGATACATCACTTTGCACTTGTTCACATTAAATGCCATCACCTTGATTTGCTTTCTTCGCTCTGATTTGCTTTGTAAAAAATGCAATTTTAGCAAATATGAATAAACAATAAACATCTACCATTTAATGTGAGAGGGGTGAGAGACTGACATGCATTGATCAGGAGAGAGAGCTTGGGGTGATAATGTCTGAGGATCTCAAAGCGGCAAAATAATGTGACAAGGTGGTGGCTTTTGCCAGAAGAATGCTAGGCTGCATAGGGAGAGGCATAACCAGCAGAAGAAAGAAGGTGTTGATGCCACTGTTCAAATTGTTAGTGAGACCCCTCTTGGATTTTTGAAGGTCGTATCCCTTCAAGGACATAAAAAGACTTGAGACGGTTCAAAGGAAGGCGACAAAAATGATAAAGGGTTTGTGCCATAAGACGTATGAGAAGAGACTGAAGGACTTGAATATGTATACGCTAGAGAAAAGAAGAGAGTGAGAGAGGTGATATGATACACTTGAATGGTATTAATATTCAAACAAACCTCTTCCAGAGATGTAGGGGTAGTAGAACTAATATAAATGGAGGTTGCAAGGAGGTAGACTTAGAAGTAACAGCAGGAAATACTTTTTCACAGAGAGAGTAATAGATGCCTGGAACACCCTTCCAGGAGAGGTGGTAAAGTCAAAAACGGTCAGCGAATTAAAAAATGTGTGGATAGACACAGGGAATGCCTAAATAGATAGAGGATGGAAACATAACGTAGCTGTTGAGGTGTTATCTTGGGAAAGAGTAGTGTCTGCAAATGGCAAAAGGCTGAAAGAAGATTTGGCAATTCCAGCACTGGGAGATCCAAGGCCAATGCCAGACAGACTTATATGGCCTGTGTCCTGCAAATAGCAAAAGACAGGTGAAGCTTCACCAACTCCAGTTTTGAGATCACTCTGTTGTTACATGCTGCAAGTGAGGGTGTTGTGCAGCTCAGGGGGGAGGGGAAGACATCTTGACTGGTAAGTTGAATACTGTCAGCAATACTTGAGGATAATAAGCAATTATAAGCAAGACTCCATCATGTTTGGCTGTCTATACGGTTGGCATGGTGGAGGCTTGACAACCAGTGTTTAAGGATGGGTGACTGGGGCCTGCACAGAATGGCGGGTGTGGCTCTGGCCACCTTGTTGAGAGACTGAATGGACCATGCAGGTCTTTATCTGCCATCATTTACTGAGTTATTTGGATCCCAGTATCCTAGTCTCGTGAGGTCCTCTTGAAACTTTTCACAATCCTCTTGTGATTTAACACCTTTAAATGGACCATGCAGGTCTTTATCTGCCATCATTTCCTGAGTTATTTGGATGCCCAGTATCCCAGTCTCGTGAGGTCCTCTTGAAATTTTTCACAATCCTCTTGTGATTTAAGAACTTTGAATAACTTTGTGTCATCAGAAAATTTGATCTCAGTCATTCCCATTTCTTAATAATTTATAAATATGTTAAACAGCAACAGTCCCAGCATAGACCCCTGGGGAATCCCGCTATGTACCCTTTTTCATTATTGACCATTTAACCCTATACTGTTTTTTAAAATCTTTTAACCAGTTCTTAATCTGCACTAAGACATACCTCCTATCCCATGGCTTTCTAATTTCCTCAGGAGTCGTTCATGAGGTACTTTGTCAAATGCCTTTTGAAAATCCAGATATACAATATCAACGTCAAAATAATGTAGCAGATTGGTGAGGCAAGATTTCCCTTGACGAAATCCATGTATTTATATGTGCTCTGCAATTTTGTTTTTATAAATGTTAGAGATTATTTTGCCTTGCACTGACATCAGGCTTACTGGTCTATAATTTCCAAGGTCACCTCTGGAACTCTATTTTCAAATTGGCATTACATTGACCACCCTCCAATCTTCTGGTACCTCACTTGATTCTTCTGGAATTAAATCAAGCTACAGGTATATAAAAAGACAAATGAGAGAAATGAAGAAAAAAGATGAAACAGAAGAGTCAACATCAGATGCAGGGGAGGAAGGAAGAAAAAAAGACAGTGAAGAAAGAGAAAATGGAAATACGATCTTAGAAAAGGACAGGAGAAAACCACCAAGAAGAAGTTGTATAGAGAGACCATGTTCAACCCAATTGGAAAAATAACAAAATTCAGACATCAAAGAGCCAAAAAATGTCAGTTTTTAGAATATTGTTTATATTTTGTTCAATAAGGGAGGAAATGCATTTTTGTTTTAGCGTTCCACTGCTCACAGTCCGGTTTTTTGGGTTTTCTGTTTCATTTCAATTTGGTCCTGATAGCTGTCAGGGGATCCACTAACTCTGCAATCTTGCTTTTCCATAAGAGATTGTACACTCCTACTTTCCTCTACTTCCTTTTTTCCTATAATGAAATGGTGTTCTTTTCTGCCTCAATTGTTTTAAATATTATTGTACATCACCTTGTTATCGCATTGAGGAAAGATGATTTGTTAAATCACAATAAATCTTTTGTATGCATGTTTATTTCTGAAATGTAATCTCTTATTCTTTACTGGATGATGGTCTGTTTTGTATGTCTAACCACATTGAGAGATTCTGTTAACATGTAGATTCTGTGTAGGAGTCTGTGACAGTCTGACTAGTTCTTTTTTCCCAGTTGGTCTTCTAGAATACTGCTTCTCAATCCAGTCCTTGGGGCACACCCAACCAGGCAGGTTTTCAGGATATCCACAATGAATATGCATGAGAGAGCTTTGCATGTAATGCCACCTGCTCTAAGACAGTGCTTCTCAGTTCTGTCCTGGAGGCACACCTAGCCAGCCAGGTTTTCAGGATTATCACAGTGAATATGCATAAGATAAATCTGAATATATTGGATACTGTTACATGAGAAGCACTATTCTAGAACATTTGCAGTGTTGACTTTTCATAGGTGGGGCTGTTGCAGTTTCAGTTCTTGGATTTGGAATGGTAAGCTTCTGAGTGTGTGCGTATACAAGGTTTTGTGTTACTTCACATCAGACTATACTGGCTCCCCATCGAGGCAAGAGTATTGTTCAAGCTGGCCTGCTTCCTCTTTAAAAAACTGGAAGGACTGATCCCCAGCTATCTACTAGCCCATTTCTGCTTTGCAACCTCAACCAGATCAAGGAGAAAAGAAGCCACCAAATTCTTCACTTTCCCCTCATCTAAGGGCAAGAAGAGACTAGCGCTCTTCGACAAATCTCTTGCCATTCAAGCTGTCAGACTTTGGAAAGACATTGCTGGACTGTATTCACCTACACAATCTTGCCTCACGTTCTGAAAAAAGATAAAAACTTTCTTATTTAATAAATATATATTGTAGCTAGATTTCTGCCGAGCTCCAAAACAACAGCTATAATTATCAGAAGGATGTTCTGATCTTCTTATCCCTTCAAAAAGTATGTAAACCGCTTAGAACTGAAAAGGTGTTACGGGGATATAAGCCCAAAATGTAATGTAATGTAATTCTCTGGCAGTAGAGAGAGTTTGTATTGCTGTTACTGATGCATGACATCATGTCTTATCACTATCATGTTACCCAAGATCCTTCTGTAACACTAAATGTCTATTTTCTAATGTATTTCCACTATTCATGATTATTGTAAGCCACATTGAGCCTGCAAAGAGGTGGGAAAATGTGGGATACAAATGCAATAAATAAATAAATAGACTCTTTTTTTATGTTGAGTTGTAAAATGCACACTGGGCAGCATTGAGATAAGTGCGCCTTTCCTTTAGAATACTCTCATATATGAGTTCTTTCCCTCTCATATAATTTATAACACGCTTCTTATAGAATTGGTAATGGATACATATAGAGACCAGCCTTTTATGGCAATCAGTGTTCGAGGTCACAAGAGTTTATTGGTCTATGGGTATAGGCATTATTGTATCCAAATTGTATCTAAATAAGTAGACAAGTAAATGAACATGAGTATTGTAGGGACAACATTTTTATGATACAAATATGAGTACAACTTAACATCTTAAATTTATATTTCACTTTAGCCTTGAGTAATACAAACGTAACATGACTGTGACAAAAGTACCATTACCTTGACTATAGCATGAAAAAAATATTAAAACATGGGTGAATGAGGGGTGAACGCTTACGTAAGTGTATGTATGTATGTGAGCGCTAATACTTTTCTATATTAGGATATAAATAGAGAGCTTCAGTTTATAATATAGGTAAAATTGTCATGTTGTTTTTGTGATTGTCACTTTATTGGCATTGGGAGCACTTGTTTGCTCACTGTTGTTCATTTGAACACATGGGAGATTTTCAATGATAGAGAAACCCATCCACCCTCTAGGAATAGCCTTAAACCTTATGGTGGCATTCTCCTTGAGTGAGCCCTAACTCTGAGAATTTCTCCTTTTCACACAAATATTTATAATTTTTGTTTATATAATTGTATACGAAGCTCTCTATCTATACCCTTTGGTTTTCTTAAGAAAGTTCTATAAAACCCTGGCTTGTATTGTTGAGTTGTAAAATGAAACATCCTGCTTCTGCTCTGCACCCATTGTTGGCAGAGGTTTATTGGTTGGTCTAGGATGTAAATACAGAAAAACAAAGTGAGAAGTGGACCAATGACTTCAAGACATCAAGACTATGGTGGTATAAAAAGAATAAACTTTATTGTAGACTCGACACAGTACTGTGTTTCGGCCACAGGCCTGCCTCAGGAGTCTAAAGAATTATTTTAAAGAAAAAATTATAAAATAATCGTGACATAAATACATAAAACAATTTGTGACATAAATATACAAAAAATATAATTATAAAATTTGTGAGAACAAATATGTATGCAGTTTATCGAACACATAAACAGTGAGGAGTGGAGGAATGGCCTAGTGGTTAGAGTACCAGTCTTGCAATCCAGAGGTGGCTAGTTCAAATCCCACTGCTGTACCTTGTGATCTTGAGCAAGTCACTTAACCCTCCATTGCCTCAGGTACAAACTTAGATTGCCCTCCTGGGACAGAGAAATATCCAGAGTACCTGAATGTAACTCACCTTGAGCTACTACTGAAAAAGGTGTGAGTAAATCTAAAATAAATGTATAAATGAAAAGCAGCAAAGAAATAAATCAAATTAAATCATAAAATCTCCAAGCATGTGATTCATGTACATTTATATATGAGAAACTTACATTAAATTAAAACAAAAATTCTTAAAAAACACATTTCATATGCATTTATACATAGGGGAACTTCCATAAGATTTTGGTCTGGGATGTCCCATGTCAATGAACAATTATCTTTTGGATCGTTATTCAAAGGCTATTATGCATTTACCATCAAACTGATAATTGCCCATCTGTGCATTTTCAAAGAATCCTATATAATAAAAAGCACCTCCAAGGTTCTGAAGCTGACTGTGACTGCATGGACAAAAATCTTGAGGCATTCGTGCTCATGACGTCAGCACTTCCTGGTATGTCACCACCGACAACAACCAACCACCAGAAAGCAACACGCCCCAAACAGCGTGCACCAACGTCGGCACACAACCGCCGAGAAGTACAGCGTAGCGCAGGTAAACCACAGAAAACCTCTCAAACACAATCAATAACAGCCCCCCCCCCCGGTGCTCTGACACTCGCCCCTGCCGAGATGCCACTGGGCCACATCACCTGGCAACAGACACCGTCATCTGATTTCAGACACCCGCACTCAAATATCAGACTCCGGAACTCCCCCTCCTCCACCAAAAGACTCCCTCCCGAATCGGCGAAAATATCAAACATTATCTCCCCCCTCACGTCACGACACGCCTCCGAGCTTAGAGGACCCCACCCTCTCCCCCCGCCCTCACGGGTCATCCCTCCGTAACACCCTACCTCACACTTGCAGGCAAGCTCTATCGACGAAGTTAAGAAAAAAAACCCCAGCAAAAACAAGAACACAACCCATTCCACCCCTCAACAAACGCAGACTCCACTCCAAACACCCCCACATTTCACACACCCACGGACCCCCCCCCCCCCCCCACTGTCACTGACAGACACAAACACACACACACACACACAACACATCCCCCCTCCACACCCCCCCCCCCAAAAAAAAAACAGGCAGAACCACCTCCAAAACCACAACAAAACCCTATAAATTCAAAAACAAATCCTCCTCTTTTGACAGCACAACACAAAAAAACCCCCAGCAAAAACACGGACACTCCACCCCTCAGTAAACGCTGACCCCCCTCCAACCACCTTCACATTTCACCAACCCACGGACCCCCCCAACCCCCCCTGTCAGAGACAGACAAAAACACACACACACAATACCACAAAAACGCACACATTCCACTGCCAACACCCTGCAACAATAACCACCCTCAAAGCCACACACCACTCCATCCCACTTTGCCAGCACGGCACATCACCCAACCACCCCCACCCCCCCGAAAAAAAACAACATTTAACACAAAAATATCACAAAAACACAGACACTCACCACCAACCTCCAAACACACCCCACCCTCACTCACTTACACACACACACAAACTAACTCTGTGACACAGACACACACAATGTAGCTCAGTGACACACATGATCTTTCACAAGACCCCCCTCCCCCACAAAACCACAGAAGATGCACAAGGATACATGCACACAGAGACCCTGGAAATTGGAGGGAGGGAGGGAGACCCTGGAAATTAGAGGGAGGGAGAACCTGGAAATTGGAGGGAGGGAAACCCAGGAAATTAGAAGGAGGGAGGGAGACCCTGGAACTTGGAGGGAGGGAGGCAGACCCTGGAAATTGGAGGGAGGGAGAACCTGGAAATCAGAGGGAGGGAGGGAGACCCTGGAAATTGGAGGGAGGGAGACACTGGAAATTAGATGGAGACCCTGGAAATTAGAGGGACAGAGGGAGGGAGACCCTGGAAATTAGAGGGAGGGAGGGAGACCCTGGAAATTGCAGGGAGGGAGGCGACCCTGGAACACACTCTCTCTCACACATACACAATCGCACCCAGTATCATTATTTCTCTGTCACACACTCACACTCACACATTCACTCTCTCTCTCTCACTCAGTCAGTCTACTACTACTACTACTACTATTTAGCATTTCTATAGCGCTACAAGGCATACGCAGCGCTGCACAAACATAGAAGAAAGACAGTCCCTGCTCAAAGAGCTTACAATCTAATAGACAAAAAATAAATAAAGTAAGCAAATCAAATCAATTAATGTGAACGGGAAGGAAGAGAGGAGGGTAGGTGGAGGTGAGTGGTTACAAGTGGTTACGCGTCAAAAGCAATGTTAAAGAGGTGGGCTTTCAGTCTAGATTTAAAGGTGGCCAAGGATGGGGCAAGACGTAGGGGCTCAGGAAGATTATTCCAGGCGTAGGGTGCAGCGAGACAGAAGGCGCGAAGTCTGGAGTTGGCAGTAGTGGAGAAGGGAACAGATAAGAAGGATTTATCCATGGAGCGGAGTGCACGGGAAGGGGTGTAGGGAAGGACGAGTGTGGAGAGATACTGGGGAGCAGCAGAGTGAGTACATTTATAGGTTAGTAGAAGAAGTTTGAACAGGATGCGAAAACGGATAGGGAGCCAGTGAAGGGTCTTGAGGAGAGGGGTAGT
The DNA here is from genome assembly GCF_901765095.1 of Microcaecilia unicolor. Taxonomy (NCBI): domain Eukaryota; kingdom Metazoa; phylum Chordata; class Amphibia; order Gymnophiona; family Siphonopidae; genus Microcaecilia; species Microcaecilia unicolor. Next base: position 540,864,722 of record NC_044032.1, on the reverse strand, counting down.
ATGAGTAAAGCAACCCTGGCGGAAGATGAGACGGGCAGCAGAGTTTTGAACCGACTGGAGAGGGGAGAGGTGACTAAGTGGGAGGCCAGCAAAAAGCAGATTGCAGTAGTCTAAACACACTCTCTCAAACACTCCAAGGAGAACCTTGCTAGCGCCCGTTTCATTTGTGTCAGAAACGGGCCTGATTTACTAGTATACAGATAATATTGGGCTGTTTCAGTTGTTAAGTGGCCACACATTATCTGTATATTTGTGGGACTGTTTAGGAGAAGAACAAAAATGGGCAACCCCCCCCCCCCCCCATCCAAATAGCAGCAAAATTCAGCTGCTCAAATGGTAGGTCTAAACTAAATAGACAGTGCAGGCACAGTCACTGCACTATCCTTATATTCAGTGCCACTACCTCCTGTATATGGATAGTAGCACTCAATATATATGGATTAAGTTAAAACACCGGCACCTAACGAAAGCCAGGGACACTGCTGGCTGAAAATTTATCATTCTGCAAGATTTGCCCAAAGACAGGAGCACAAAATCAAAAGTTGGCTGAGGTCACCACAACCCTTTAAGCCATCCCTGGATGTGTTCCATGCTATCTGCTGTATTATCCACTCCTACCCTAGCTGAGATAATATTTAACCATCTCTTTGACCTGTGCAACTTTCTTTAAATTAGTTACCTTACTTTCTAACTCTTCTTACTCTCTTACCTATTTATGGGGTCCTTTTACTAAGGTGTGCTGAAAAATGGTCTGTGCTGGTGTAGATGCTTGTATTGGATGTGCTTAGGTCCATTTTTCAGCGCACCTGCAAAAAAAGCCTTTTATTGGGAGGCCAAAGATGGACGTGCGGCAAAATGAAAATTGGCATGCGCCCATTTTGGGTCTGAGACCTTACTGCCACCCATTGACTTAGCGATAAGATCTCACGTGTTAACTGGGCAGTAATCGTCAGCACGTGTACAATGCCAATTACTGCCCGGTTAGCGCTGTGTACTGGAAAATATTCCGGCACGCGTAAAAAATTAAATTACCGCCTGGGCCACGCAGTAGCCGGGCAGTAGTTCAAAATTGACACACTTAGGACACGTGTACGTGCCTATGCAGATTAGTAAAAGGGCTCCTTTATGTTCCGTCTTTGCTTTACCCTTCACTAACAATTTAAATATTTTATTACGTATTGTGTTGACATTGTAAGTAGTATACTATCAGGCTTATTTTTGAAAGAGAAGGGCGCCCATCTTCCGACACAAATCGGGAGATGGGCGTCCTTCTCTCAGGGTCCAAATTGGCATAATCGAAAGCCTAGCGTTTGCTTTGTTTGTTTGTTTGTTTGGTTGGTTGCTTTTTTATGCTGTTTTCCCTCTTTTTTGTGTCTGACCTGACCTGAGGCAGGAGGTTTTGGCCTCTGAAAGCTAATTGAAAAGGGTATTAGGCTATTAAATAAAATAGTTTCTGAAATGGCCGTGGGTTTGAGGTGTGTCGGGGGGTGGGGGGGCAGAGCCATGTGGAGGCAATTTTAAGGACAAACACCCTTTATTCAGGACAAAATACAAAAAGGAGAGCCTTTCCTACTGCTGCAGACCAGGACAATAGTTGAACAACAAAACATTCCTTACACATAGGTAGTGGAGGCATAGACTGGAAGGCTTCCCTGACTTCCTCAGCAATGGGTTTTTATCTTCCCTGGGTGGACTATGACCTTTTGGCTAGATTCCCCAGCCCTTGCTCTGTTAAGGTGGGTATGTGTTTAAGGAGGACCAGGGTTTTCTTATACACTCCCTGACAATATCCTTTCACCCACAGAGGGGTTGGGAATTTATCAAAGTCTCTGTTGTTTGGGTAAAATGCCTTTACAAAAGGGATGCGATATTAGGGGTGTGCAGGAGAAATATTTTTGTTTTGTTTTGGGATGGTATAATTTTGCTTTTTCTCTTTTTTGTATCATTTCATTAAGTTCCATTCCATTTCAGTTTGTGCATCTATAAGTTTCTATTGTGCATTCTGAGGGAGACTTGTCCTTAATACGGCCTTTTAGCAAAACATTAGTTCATATCGGTTGCTGGTCCCCATGCCCATTTCTGTTTAATAGATAAGTACTTTTTATTTAAAAGTAACTTAAAATTATAAACATGAAAAGAGTTATGAACAGAAAAAAACGATAAAGCCTTTGAATAAATTCTTGGCTTGATGATGATTATAGTGCCTATAGCTCAAGGCTTTTTTGTTTTCGAATTGCACTTCTGATGGTCCAATATATAAATAGATTTTTCTAATGGGCTGAATTAAACTGCCCATTATTGCCAGTAACCCTTCTAGTGAAAACATTTTTCTGTGCCAATTTAAGGTCTTTGTATACTTTATGAAATAGGCATAGCTTACGCACATATCAGCTACACAAGTCAGGCAGCCTTGTTATAAAGTTATCCTCCATACATAACTGGATTTACAAGAAGAAAAATATCTCTGAATGTGCATTGTTGAACATCTCCAAATCTCTGCCACCCTACCCCCACCATCCTCCCAAACATATTGTCTTGCATTGACAATCATGTTGAATCAGATTTATAAGAAACATATTTTATTAGAAAGCTAATAGAGTTCTCTTAACACGAGAACTGACACATTCCTTTCATGATCCAAATACTTTAAAATATGTAGAACTTTTAAATGATTGAAGACTACAGTCCTTTTTTCCCCAAGACTGGGACTAGTGATTTTCATTTAGGCCCAAAATGCGTGTGGTTTTCGTCTCACTCATGCTTGTCTTCTTTGTGAATGTGCCAAAGAAACAGAAAATGGAGGCTGCCTAACCACAGAAAGATGTTTTGTTTCTGCAACGGAAACACCTGCCAGAAGGCTGAGCTCAGTCACAAACTGCACAGAGCGTGAGCAGCACAAAGCCAGCCTTCCATCTCCACAGTACCCCCAGGTCATATCACTACATCAGTAATACCTTCCTCTACTTCTCTAGGCTGCAGGTTCTGGGGTTGGAAGAGCGCAGGGGGCTTTGTTGTGGGGTCGTATTGCTTGTCATGCAATAAGACATGCAAGTGAACTTGGCTGTTGAATTAAGTATTGGTGTTGTAGGAAACAAAGCTGAAGGCGACAAGGCCTGAAGTGAACTACCAGCAGAGACTGCGGAGGGCTGGAAGCCAGCTCTTTTGAAATATATTGGATTTGCTGAAGATAGATATAGGGGACAGGGATAGTTATAGGACTGAGATGTCAGGTGTTGGATTGCATGTGCGAATTTATTTATTTAAAAAATGTATAAACCTGTCAAACTACCATTCTTGGCAGTGTGCAACAGAACAAACATAATATAAAACCTAAAAAACATTACAACATAAGTACATAACTATTGCCATTGAGCCATGGTCCTCCAACACACATATGGTATTGAAGCCAAACACATTCTGCATCCAGAGAACCTCCTGGACCTCCGCCAACAATGGATACGGAGCACAGCAAAGACAATTCCCCATAAAACTCATCATACAAAGAAATTTTGGTTTCTAGTGTAATCTCAATAACTGACATATTATAAATTAATTAAAAAAAATATATATAAAACAAAAGTCACTCATAACCTACAGCAAATCTACCATGCCAATACTAATTTTCAAAAACAAGGATCCTACCTATGAAAAGGAAGTGCTTTAATTATTATAGTGGGGCCCTAAAATACAAATACATTTAAAGGAAAGCTGTACATGCCAAATTACTACAGAATGCTACAAAAAGAAACTTCATGCTAACAGAATGCTTCACTCACACACAGAGAACACAAATGTCAAATACAGAATAAGTGACCACAAACTCTAGAAATATAAATTAAACAGAAACCTCAAGAAACCAGACCTTGCATGTAGTACAACACCAGAGAAACATGAAAGAAAGGCATTTCCTCCTGTGCAAAATATAAAGAGAGCACATACCAGGGATGGTGTTAGGGGTTGCAACTAGGACAATTGTGCTTGGTTCCCTGGCCAGAGAAAGCCCGCCTGCTGGAAGCTGAAGGCACAATGGACTTTGGGGTCCTTTCCTAGATTTCTATCCTGGACCCCAGCCATATTTAAAATCAACTCTGGCAAAATGTACATTCCAAATTCAATATATTATATTCACAACATTGAAAATAAAATAATTTTTTGAACCTTTTTGTTGTCTGGTCATTTTATTTTTCAAATCATATTGGTCCCAGTCTCTGGTTTGTGCTTTATTTATTTTTTTTATTTATTTACATCAATTTATATACCGTATCTTATTGCTACTGCAAGACAGAACGGTTTACAATTTATAAAAAAAAAAAAAAAAAAAAAGCAGTACAATAAGTACAAATTGGACAAACATTAGAACTCCAATCATTACAGGAAAGCACAGCAAACCCAACAAACTAGCTACATAAGATGAAAACAATATAACTCATGATTAATACACAGGAGAACACTGCAGATACAAAATTAAATACATAATATAATCTACACAGACAGATAATACAGTTTTGACTTAGTATATATTACAGATGCCCATTTATAACCTTTCTTCCATTATTCTAAATTCTGATCTACATACTCGATAAAGTAGAAGGTTTTCAAAAGTTTCCGAAAATGAAAGTAAGATTTCTCAAGTCTGATCTCTTTTGGAAGGCCATTCCAAAGAGAGGGAGACAGATAGAAAAAAGCCGAATTCCGTGTAGATTCCCATCTAGCCCTAGCAAGAGGAGGAATCACTAACCTGTTATCTGTCAGGGATCTAAGGGTTCGTGTGGCAGTGTAAGGAATAGTTAGATTTGACAGATAGTCAGGATTTAGTGTATAAAAGGCCTTATGGGTCAAGACTAAGGCTTTAAACTTAACTCTTGCTTCAACTGGAAGCCAATGCAGTTGATGTAGCAAAGGTGTTACTCTGTCATCCCTCCGGGCCCTACAAATCATACGTGCTGCAGTATTCTGTATTCTTTGTAATCGCTTCAAGCTAGCTTGGGTGATCCCTGAATATATGATATTACAGTAGTCTAAGCGTGAGGTAATATAAGCAGATGTCAACGTTTTAAGGGAATCCTTACTAATTGAATTCCTAACTGACCGAAGTCTCCTAAGATGGAAAAAAGATTTTTTCACTACATCAGATATTTGTTCCTCGAAAGTCAGAGCAGAATCAATTATAACCCCAAGGTATCTAAAAGATTTAACTGTAGGGATATTCTTGCCAAATAGCATAGGTACCACTGCTGGACATGTGCCCTGTCCTACTATCCAAGATGTTATAGTCTTATCTGGATTTAATACTAATTGATATGTTGTGAGCCAGTCTGCCACTTTATCCAGACAAATTTGTAGTGGTGTAAGATCCATATTAGATGGTTTAACATAATGTATAAGAAGGAAATCGTCCGCATAAGAATAAAAACTAATACCCATTGTTTGAATGAGAAGTGCCAAGGGACTGACATATAGATTAAACAGTAATGGGGACAGGACCGATCCCTGTGGAACCCCACATGGTAAGTTGTATTCTGTAGAGGACGATTGCTGCTGAACTACTTTAAATGACCGTTCGGTAAGAAAAGATATAAACCATTTCATAATTGTCCCTGAAATGCCAATCTCACCTAGTCTATCAAGAAGTAGTTTATGATTAATTAAATCAAAAGCTGCAGATAGATCCAGTGAAACAACCAAGGCAATATAGCCATGTTCTAGTTTTGCATGAATCTCACTTAACATTGAAGTCAGGATAGTCTCTGTGCTATGGCCTTTCCTAAAGCCCGATTGTCTAGGATGTAGCAAATTTTTAGAATCTACATAAGTTTGCAATTGTCTAAACACTATTGTCTCTATCACTTTGGATAGGAACGGAAGATTAGAAACTGGTCTATAATTGTTGGGTGTTATAGGATCTAATGAGGGCTTCTTCAGAATAGGCTTTACTAGCGCCTCTTTTAGAGTAGCAGGGACTATCCCTTCAGAAAGACTCCGTACGATGATTAAATACATAAACTGTTGGATTTCTAGCGTGTGGTTTTTCAACCATGCTGATGGTATGGGATCCAAGGAACTGTAAGTGGGTGAAAGACCTGCAACTAAAGTATGCAGTGATTCCACAGATGGGAGTTCAAAGTCTTGCCAGGGTACAGTTAATTGTGAATTTGAGGAGTTGTCAATATGACTGATCCCTGATACCCTTGAGAATTGGGCTCTTAGATTCTCAATTTTAGTACTGAAAAACTTTGCCAGAATCTCGGAATCAAGAGCAGGAGATTCTCTGTTTTCACTAGTCGTAGTTGTCAAGCATTTCATAATGTGGAATAACTTTTTCTGTGAACTAGCAGCTTCCTTTATTTCTTTGGAGAAGTAGGTAGTTTTAGCAGCTTTTAGCTCTTCAGTGGCATTCCTAGGGGGGATGACACCCGGGGCGGATCGTCGATGCGCCCTGCCCCCCGGGTGCAGCGCCCTGCAGATGCAGCACAACCCCCCCCCCCCCCACGGCGAAAGGACACCCCCCCCCCGCGAAAGAACCCCCCGGGTGCACGCCACTGGTGGGGTGCCGCGCACGCCTGTCCTTCGTTCATTCCATGCTCCCTGTGCCCCGGGGCAAAGGGAAAATGGATCGAACGAAGGACAGGTGCGCTCGGCACCCCCCCAGCGGCGTGCACCCGGGGTGGACCGCACCCACCGCCCCCACCTAGGAACGCCACTGCTTCTCTTAACTCACTTGCCAGGGTCTCCTGTGTGTTTGACATTTCTTCTTTCTCCATGTCCATCATCCATCTCCCATCTCTGTTTTCCTATATTCCCTTGTCCAGTATCTCCCCTGTGTTCATATCCCCTCATCCATCATCATTCCTCTCTGTACCTATGCACCCCATGCCCAGCATATCCCTTCTGTGTTTCTATTTTCCCCTTGTCTGGTATCTCCCCCCCCCCCCTCTGTGTCCATATACCCCCCTCTCCAGTGTCCAGCATTGTATCTCTATTCCATATCCCCCTTCCCCCCCCTTGTCAGTCATTGCCCTTCTGTTCCCATATGCCATCCCATACAGCATCTCACATTTGTGTCCCTGTCCCCATGCTCCCACCTAATGCCCATCCATCATCTCCCTTCTGTATCTGTACACCTCCCTATGTCCCCTTTCTCCCTCCTCCACACCAATGTGTCCCTCTCCTCTCTGATCCCACCACAACCAGCTTCTCTTCCTCTCTCTTTCCTTCCCCTTATGCATCTGGCTCTTTCTCCCACTGTGGGTTCACCATTTGAACCCCTCTTCCTTTATCTCCTTGTCCAGCATCTCTCTCCCTTCCCTCTACCCCCTCCCATAGGTCCAGCACCTTTCTCTCTTTGCTCCAGCCCTCCTTGCAGGTCCACATCTCTCTCCTTTCCCTTCACTTCAACCCTCTGCATATCCAGCACATCTCCCCCTTCCCTGCAACCTCCCCCCGTGGAAATCCAGCACTTCTACTCTTCCCTCCAACCTCACCCCCGCAAGTCCAGCATCTCTCTCCCTTCTTTTCTCTCCAACCCCCCTGCCCCTCGCAAGTTCAGCACCTTTCTCTTCCCTTCAGGCCCCTCCCCTCCAAGGGCCAGCACCTCTTCATCTTCCTTAACCCCCCCCCCCAAAAGTCCAGCACCTTTCCTTTCCCTTTAGCCCACTCTCCTTGCAGGGCCAGCACCCCATTATCTTCCTCACCCTCCCCCCGCAAGTCCAGCACCTCTCCCTTTCCTTCAGCCCCCTCTCCTTGCAGGACCAGCACCCCACTGTCTTCCTCACCCTCTCCCATCCCTGCTGCAGCGCTTGCATTTAATGCTATGGGCGCTGCCTCCTCCTGCACCTCACAGCCTCCATCTCCCACCCTCATGACAGCGCTCGCAATTTGCTATCGGCGCTGCCTGACAGCAACTCACAGACATGGCGCTGATGTCCTGCTCCGGGACATTCCTTCTGCCGTGTGCGCCTCACCCTGCGTAAACAGGAAGTTGCATCAGCGCAGCAAAGGAGCAGGACGGCGCTGCCATAGGGGTGGGATACTGTGAGGTGCAGGAGCAGGTAGTGCCGTTAGCATTAAATACAAGCGCTACGGCAGGGTGGGAGAGGGTGAGGAGACACGGAGGTGCTGGGACTCTTCTTCTGGATGGGACTGAGACAAAACTAGGCGGGCCTGGGCCCATCCAGGCCTGCCCTTAGCTACACCCCTGGTTCACCCTGTTTGGGTATATTCCCCACAAGCTCCCCCTGCAGCTCCCAGGCTCTCCAAAAGTGCTCACTTCAGCAGCACATATACCAAAAATAATAAATTCAATTGGCCTGGCTGGCTAGCTTCATGCCCTTTGTCAGTGGCTAATGCTATTGTAAAGTACTATGTCATGTTCCCTGACCGTTCAGGATATGGGCATCTGAGGATGGGGCGGCCATCTTGGATTTGGGTATCTCCAGGCTAGGGCGGCCATCTTAGAGGTGGGCGTCTTAAGTTGTGGCAGTCATCTTGGAGTTGGGCAGTTTCAGGAAGGAAGGCAATATTTGGGTGTAAGGGTGTCTCTGGTTGGGGCAGCCATCCTGTTGACAGCTGCACATGTTTGGGCCTAATTCATGTTCTATTTAAAGCCTGACTACCAGTCCTTCCACGCTTCAGCTTCTACTCTGTCCTTGGGTAGTTGCAGTGCTTCTAGATACCTTCACGTCTGCTTCTTGGTCTTGACCTCTGCCTGATCCTGGATTCGCTATTGTTTGCTGCCTGATACTGACCTCTGCCTGTTCCTGACTCTTCTTTTGCCTGCTGCCTGGTCTTGACCTCTACCTGATCCTGGTTTCGCTATTGTTTGCTGCCTGGTACTGACCTCTGCCGTTCCTGTCTCCCCTGCTGTCTGCTTCTGGTCCTCGTTTCTCCCGTGGCTAGGCCAGGCCCCGTGGACTTTGTTCTGGACTCAGTTCTTCCTGCTGTTGGCTTCCTGCACCTGGGGGCTCAACCCCTGGGGAATGGAGGGTGACACAGAGGGAACTCGGGGTTGGCCGACAGCTCAGGGAAGAACCCTCCTCCATCGAGCACAAGGGCTCACGTTCCTTCTCAGCGAGCCTGACATACTAAGTAGGGAATTTCTCTTTAGGTGCACCCAGAGGACCGGGGACAGCAGAGATGCTGGAACCCCAGGCCAAGGTAGGCCGGGGCAGTCAGGCAAGAGAGCAGTGGCATAGCTATGTGGGACCATGGGGCCTGGGCCCCCCCAAATTTGCTCTGGACCCCTGGTTTGGCCCCTGTTAGTGAAACTGAGCATGCTCAATTTCACTAAAAGGAGCATGCCGGATGTGAGGGGAACAGAAAGCAGGGCAGGCAATGTGGCTACGCTGGAGACCAGCACTGGATGAAGGTGTCAGCTGGTGGGGGTTGGGGACCCCCGCCAGCCAAGATGTACAGCGGTGGCAGAGGGTGGGGTGCAGCAGGGCAGTGAGGCAGCGGAGGGGGGGGCGGCGGCGAACCGAAATGTGCCCCCTACCTTGAGCTCTGGCCCCCTCCCACCTCGAGGTCTGGCTACGCCCCTGCAAGAGAGTGCATGTCTGCCATGGGGTAGGGCATGCTGACAGCACATGCCGCGAGGCCTTCAGATCCAGCAGCTGTGCAAGGGTAATGGATTATTTTTATAGTGTGTAAATGTGATTCATTCGGTCTGTCTGCCTTTCCCTCATTGCCTTGATGTAAATGTTCCAAAACCCTCCATTGAATATCATCCACCGTATGACTTTTTTCTAGCCAATGCTCAACTAAGGGGGCTTGGAGATTCCATGTAACAATTCGTGATTTATGTTCGCGAATTGTTACACGGAATCTGCAAGCCCCCTTAGTTGAGCATTGGCTAGAAAAAAGTCATACGGTGGATGACATTCAATGGAGGGTTTTGGAACATTTACATCAAGGCAATGAGGGTGGGTCGGTTAAAAGAATACTAAATCACAGACAGCAGTTGTATATCTATTATTTAAACATGATTAGCCCGACCGGTCTTAATGCTGAATTAGAATGGGCCTTTTTAATATAAGGGTTTCAGTTCTGTCCAATAGGAGCCGAGGGTTTTGGATACATCATTTGGGTAATCATTTAAAGGGTTCCATTTAGACACCGTCGCCATCTTAACAGGAGTAATTCCTTAAATAATATAGTTGAGCTGGTGCTAGAATGCCATAAGGGTAATATGAGCATGGGTTTTCTGTAGAAACTGTCATTGGGTGTGAGTAGTAAAAGTACAACTCATACGTAATGTTTTTGAGACAGTATGTGTTAATTTTTTGCAGGGGAAGTCCTTGACACAGCCTAGCAGGCGAAACATGCATGTTGAACAGCCTTGAGCCCCCAGACCGAAAATACTTAAGGTAAGTGCACTAAGTATATTAATATGAAAGTGTAGAAGCCGATGAAGAACTTAGTGCTGTCTGAATTGCCAAAAACAATTATTGGACAATTAAGCACTACTGAAGCAAGATTTAAAAAACCTGTGAAAATTGCAATATAAAATACTAAGGTATACAATGTGGTGGGAGAAAAATATGATCTGGGACTGATAAATTTGAGGTGAGTTTGTATGTATGGCTCCCAGTAAGAGACCTATATTATAACTGCCTTTATATGAGTGGATTATGTCAAAGTCTGGTATGTGCTTGAATCCTGATGCAGACTATGGTCCCTATCTCTCTGGAGGGCTCAGGTTCCTGATGTTTTAGGTTTTCTGCAGCAGGGCCTGGAACAGGGTCTGGCCTTGAGCTCCCTGAGGGTCCAGATGGCTGTCTTGTCCAGCTTTCAGGAAAAGGGGAAGGGAATCTCTCTAGCTTTGTTTAGAGAGGTAGCTCAGTTTCTGAAGAAGGTGACACATTCTTTCCTTCTTGGGACCTCAATCTGATCCTCCTAGTACTGTCCGAGGTTCCATTTGAACCCCTGTGCTTGGCTTTCAGGAAGGATCTAACCCTCAAAATGGTGCTTTTGGTGGCCATCACCTTTGCAAGGAGGGTTTCTGAATTGCAGGTTCTATCATGTTGGAATCCCTAATTCTCCTTCTCAGAGGATTCCATGATTGTGCATGGTACCATCCTTTCTTCCGAAGGTGGTGTCTCCATTCCATATGAATCAGGAGGTTTGTTTGTCATCCATGGTGGTGCAGGGATCGTCGCTGGAAGGTTGGAGATTTCACAAGCTGGATGTCCGGAGGATGCTGCTCGAGTACCTCCAGGAGACAAACAAATTTCATCTCTCTGACCACCTCTTTGTAGTTTTCCATGGCCCTTGGAAGGGTCAGGTGGCCTCGAAGGCCCCCATTGTGAGGTGGATTAACGCGGCTACTGAGTCTGCTTACATCGGCAAAAACTGTCCAGTGCCTCAGGAGCTCAAAGCCCACTCTACTAGGGCTCAGGCCACTTCCGGGCAGAAGCCCGAGCGGTATGCCATGAGGAAATCTGCAGGACGGCGACTTGGTTGTTGCTTCATTCATTTATTAAGCACTACAGATTGGACATGCTGACCAGAGCCTGCTTGAACTTTGGTAGAGCTGTGATTCATGGCTCCTTGTCTTCAACCGCCCAATAGATCTATTTTGGTGCATCCCACTGGTTTAGAACATTGGAGATGACACTAAGAAAAAAGAAATTTGGCTTACCTGATCGTGTTCTTTAGTCAGCAATACTGTTCTGAAGCAGGGCTGCTGAGAGGGGGGCAAAATTCTCCAGGGCCACCTCCCTTGGTGCTATAGTATGGCTCTCCTGTTCCTGTGTACTGCAGAGCAGAGTTATCGCGTTAACTTTGCTCTGCCGGCCACAGGTCCTTCTTCCTGCTTCATCCCACCTCTTGTGTAAAGTACTTCCTGTTTGGATACAGCAGGAAGAAGGACCTGTGCAGCAGAGTGGAGCTAGCAGGAGAGAAGACAAGCAAGTAAGCAGGCCCAAGGGGGACTGCATGGGCCTGGGGGGGGGGGCGGCACGCAGGCCCAGGAGGGTGCTTGCCCCGGGCCCAACCTTGTCTCTTGGCGGCCCTGTTCTGATGTCCCACTTTTGGAAGATCTTGGCCCAAGGTTCTGGGTGTGCTCTGTGTTTCCTTTTCAATGCCTCAAAAAAAAAAAAAAAGAAATTCATTTTGATTGGCATTCATACGGATTCCCGTGATATGGCTATATCCTGGTATATGCAGGGTAGCCTCTGTGGTGTTTTGCTCACTTGATTATCATTGCAGCTGCAGTGGTTGATGGGGTATTTGTGCATTACAATGGGACCTTCTGCTGATTGTTCCAGGGAGCACCCCTGCTTATGCTGGTGATGTCACTGGCAAAATTCAGCTTTCTCTACCTCCATCTGCTAGTAGGAAAGGATAACACTCATTGTCTCAGAACAGTGTTTCTGACTAAAGAAAAGAAAATTATCAGGTAAGACATAATTTTTCCTTATGCACCTAAGTGTATACTTACCTGAGAAAGTGACAATGTGGCAACTAAGTGCCCCCCTACAAGGACATGCGTAATTGGCATAGTGCATAAATGCAAGGGGGCATATACATGAGTGGGACATGGGAAAGGCTCCCATTTATTTATTTATTCAGTTATTTAGACATTTATATCCCACATTATCCCAAACCCAGGCTCGGATTCAATGTGGCTTACAAACTGTAGAGTAGTGACGTGAGCCAAAACAGAATTAATGAACACCGAAAAATGGATGTGAATAATTTCTGAATGTATTTATTTATTTATTGGGATTTATTAACCATCTTTATGAAGAGATTTACCCAAGGCGGTGTACAACAGGTACAGTTTAACATAAAACTTACAATTTTGTTAACAGCATAACAATAGTAAAATAACCAAGAATAAACATAAAAAATAATGCGGTAAACTGGAAAACAGTAAATTGAAACCTAATAATAGAACTACCATGAAATAGTATAAAAATATACACATTTAACAGCAGTGGAATTCAAATACCAGAGATATAAAACAATGATAGCATAATACTAATGATACACTTAACAAGCATGCATTAGAACATTCAACTAACATAATGCCAAATAGTTGGCTTACCATGTATCTGAGGATACAGATATATAATGGGAACACGATGCGTGGTACAGAGTAAGTCAGGATAATTTGATGGTTAGCTAAAATCAAGGCAAGTTCTTTTTATAGTTAAGCAAGAGATAAGGAACTGATCTAAATTACAGTATGTGTAGCAAGCTAGTCCAGGTGCAGAATGGGTGTATAGTCAGTCACTTTACTTATTAAAGGCTTGGGAGAAGAGCCAGGCTTTCACCTGCTTCCTGAAGTAGAGGTAGTCTTGAGTTATATGTAGCCCCTGTGGGAGTAAATTCCAGAGAGTGGGGCTATTCCTGAGAAGGCTCACTGGTGGGTATCGCATCATACAATTTCTTTTGATGAGGGTACAGATAGTGATGGTCCTTGACCTTAGAGATCTTAAAGGTGTGTAACAGGTTACCATTCTTTAAGTACTCTGGCCCATTTTGCCTGAGGGCCTTGAAAACCAAACATAGAGTTTTAAATTTAGCCCTGTAAGGCACTGGTAGCCAGTGTAACTTTTGCAGTAAGGGTATGAAGTGGTCACACCACTTGCAACATTCTATCAGTGCCTGCACTGGGCCTTTTCTTCTGACCCAGCGCCCCTTTCTGAAAATAGGAACTTGCATCTGAAGGGGGTGAGATGGGTCAAAAGGAAAGGCCCGGTGCAGGCTGAGACAGCATTTCAATATGCTGCCGGCCGCTACAGGGCAAAGATTTACTGCAAGACAACTAACGAGGTAAACTGGGAGGGGAGAGCAGCCAGCAGTCCGGGAGGAGAGCAAGAGATGCCGGACTGGGCATGCGTGCATGCAGGCAGGGAGGGAGGGCAGATAATCATTAATCAAGATTATTGTTTAACATGTTAATCACAGCATTAATCGTGATTAAGGTGCAGCCCTACTTATTATTAAAAGCGGCATTCATTAGAAATGTTTTCAACATTTTACGAAATGACATGTAATCTACAATAAGTCTGAGATATTTTTGCAATGAGTTCCATCTCTTAGTACTTTGGTAAGAAAAACTCGCATCATGAATCAATCGTCTTGTAGATAACTTTTTTACACCGAAGAAAGTGAAGAGAGAGGTACCAGCTCATAATCGAACGTGATCGTCGGCCATTTCCCGACACAAATCGGGAGAAGGCCGGCGATCTCGGAAAAGTGGCGAAATCGATATAATCGAAAGCTGCTTTTTTTGACAGCATCGCCACTTTTCCATCGCCTCACCGGTGAAAGTTCAAAGGGGCATGTCGGCGGTGAAGCGAAGGCGGGACATGGGCGGGTATGGGCGTGGCTACCAGATAGCCAGCTTTCGCTGATAATGGGAAAAAAATATGGCATTAAGCAGTATTTTGCCGGGTTTACTTGGTCCTTTTATTTTCACAACCAAGCCTCAAAAAGGTGCCCAAACTGACCACATGACCACCGGAAGGAAGCGGAGATGACCTTCCCGTACTCCCCCAGTGGTCACTAACCCCCTCCCACCAAAAAAAACCCACTTTAAACACTTTTTTTTCCAGCCTGTATGCCAGCCTCAAATGCCGTACCCACCTCCATGACAGCAGAATGTGTTCTGTCCTCCGACAGCCTTTTCCTGCTTGTGATGTGGCTCTGGAGTGAGTGTGACACGTTTTCTGTTATTTGCACTGCAAAGTCACATCAGCAATGCATTGTGATGAGTGTAGGTATTGGTAGTTGGTAGGCTCTACTCCCCTGGTGCTTTCCCCCTGGTTACTGGGTCAGAGTGTGCCCTGTTTTGTTTCCTGTTGTAGTCCATGCGGTAGTGGCCATTTTTGTAAGCCAGGTTTAGTTCCCTTTCCTGTGTTACCCACGTTAGAAAACGTAGTTCTTACCTTGAATGGCGCTGCAAGAGGGCATTGTACACCATTGTGCCAGCTCTGACCTACTGCTTATCTTAGTACCAGGGGACTCTTTGCCAGTGGGGCACAACCTCTGATCTGCAGTTAACTGTGAGTAAACGTGCTTATTCAAATAAAGGACTTTTTCAAAGAGATTAGTCTTCAGGTGTCAACTGGTGTGCCAAAGTTATTCAGCAGCAATAAGTCCTAGAGGCTGTATGCAGGTCCCTGGAGCAGTTTTAGTGGGTGCAGTACATTTGTGGGTAGTGGGTTGGGGGGGGGTTAGGGGGCTCAGCTCCCAAAGTAAGGTAGCTATGCATGTGGGAGCTTTTCTGAAGTCCACCGCAGTGACTCCTAGGGAGCCCGGTTGGTGTCCTGCCATGTCAGGGGGGCCAGTGCACTAAAAATGCTGGCTCCTTCCACGCCAATGCCTTGGATTTGGCTGGGGTTTGAGATGGCCGACAACTTTCCATTATCGCTATAAAATGAAGCCGCCCATCTCAAACCCAGACCAAATCCAAGGCATTTGGCTGGCTGGAACCGTATTATCGAAACAAAAGATGGCCGGCCATCTTTTTCGAAAATACGGGTCTGGCCAGCTGTTTGCGGCACCGCCAAAATACATCGCCGGCCATGTATTTCGCCGGCGTCGTTCGATTATTCCCCTCATAGTCTCTAGAATTGATGGAAGTATTTCTTTTAGGCCAATGGTTCCCTAACCTGGTCCTGGAGGCACCCCAACCAGTCATGTTTTCAGGATATTCACAATCAATATTCATGAAAGGGATTTGCATGCAGTGGAGGCAGTGCATGCAAATCTCTCTCATGAATATTCATTGTGGATATCTTAAAAATCTGACTGGTTGGGGTGGGTGCCTCCAAGACCAGGTTTGGGAACCATTGCTTTAGGCAATTCGATAAGATTTTGCATTTAAGGGGACATGCCATATAGTATTTGGAATACAAATACACATATTTCCAATGTAACTCTGTCTTTCAATGGTAATCAGTGCAGTTTTAAAAGTAACAGAGAGGTCTTCGAATATCTTGGAGCTCTGCAGACCAGTCGAGCAGTGGTGTTTTGTTCTGTTTGAAGTTTTTTGATTTGTTTGTTGTTGCAGCTGGCATAGATGACATAGATGCATAGACAAGTTTCAAAAGTATTAATGATTGGGTTAAAGTGTGGAAAACTGAGCTCAGCAAGGCTGGAACTGGAGACAGGCAGGACTAGGGCTGGAGCTGAGAACAAAGCAGGCAGAGCTAAAGACAAGGTAAGCAAGACTGATTGAAGCCATACGAGGCAACAAAGGCAAGGCAAGGCGATCTCATTGCGAAGGCACTGGGTAAAGGCCAAGGCCCTTTCTAAATAGGACTCAGACAGGAAGTGATACATCCTTCAAACCTCCGGCGCTCCCTGCCGCTGGTCCTTTAAATCCACATCTTCGGCAAGCGCACATGCGCCTAAGGATGCCAGCATCAATCACCACCACACAATAGGCACCTTTCTTGGAACTGGGGAAGGCCAGAAGGCACCAGGCTACACACGGACGAACTGAAGACGTGGAGCGCTCTGGAGTCATGAGGTGAGATGGGGGGCACAACAGTAGGGCCGTGACAGCCTTCCAAAAAATGGATATTCTATGCCAGTCACTGGAAACAGCCTGGCATTGAATATCCGGGGTCAGCACCAACCGCGGCACTTATGCAGGCTACCTCTCACTGGCTGAATATTGACTCCATAATATCTTGTTATAATTTGACCTTATGGAAAAATAGTCACATCTATTTAACACAGTTTCAAAAAAAAAAAAAACCTCAACTTTAGTGTGCAACTTCAGTGCTCTGCAAATTTATGTGGAAGCCCAAATTAATGCCCCGATGGTGGCCAGCGTTTCGCAGTGTTTTCACTACTGCATCAGGGAACTCTGGGCATAAATTGCTATTCAAACTGCAATCTGGCAGAAGAGAGTCAGATAAGACTGAGGCATTCAAATATTTCAGAGGTATACATAATGGAGGTACAGTAATTCTCTAGGAAGACAGATAGCTCTAGACAGCAGGAATGTGCGTACATGGTGGTATTCTAGGCATTTACGCGCATAAGTGACCTCTTATAGAATACTAATTAGTGGAAAAGTATGCATAATTCCCCCCCCCCCCCCCCCCCCAATATTCAGTGCTACTTAACCAACCAGGAATGGCTCCTGGTCAGTGAAACAGTGCTTAACAGATTACCTGGCAATATTCAGCTATCTCCTGCTGAATATTGCCGGTTAGCGCTTAGTGGCTAACCAGTTATTTCACACGATATATCTGGCTATCCGCTAATATTCAGCACATTGTCAGCTAAGGGCCCTGTTTACTAAGGTGCATTAGTGTTTTTAGCGTACCTACACTTAGGGGCCCTTTTACTAAGCCGCATAAGCGTCTACAGGCACCCAACGTGTGCCAAAATGGAGTTACCACATGGCTACTGCATGGCTCTTATGGTAATTTCATTTTTGGCGCATGGCTGAAAAATTATTTTTTTGACGCACTTATCAGATGCGTGCCAAGTGGCATTTGGCACGCGTAGCTCATTACCACCTGGTTACTTCATGAGACTTTACTGCTAGGTCAATGGCTGGCTTTAAGGTCTCAGACCCAAAATGGATGCACGTCCATTTTTGGCAAAAATTTGAAAAAAAACTTTTTTTACAAGTGTGCTGAAAAATGATTCTGCGCGTGCTCAAAACCTGCGCCTACACTACTGCAGATATTGTAGGCATGTACATGTTTAACACGTCTATAATACTGCTTAGTAAACAGGGCCCTAAAATAGCAGGTCCATCTTTGGCCGGTTTAAACATAACCAGCCAGTGCTGAATATTGGCTTCGCCGGTTAAGTTTAAACCAGCCAAAAATAAACCGGATATTCAATGCCGGTCACCGGAAGCGGCCCAGCATTGAATATCCCGTGACCATGGGAGTTAGCCGAGCTGCCTCCTACAGTCTGAATATTGGCCCCAATGTTATTATTGTGTCTGCTTTACTATTGGATGAGTACATGAGCTTGGGTGGAGTGTGCAAACAGGCATAAATTCCAGAAAACTGTGCTCGGTTTTAGTGAAATTGAGCTTGCGCAAGGCTTCCTGAATGCTCAATTTCGTTACAACTGAGCATGCGCTCCGGGGAAGGGGGAGAGCAGGGTAAGCGGCGTGGCAGTGAACAGTGCTGGAGGAAGGTTTCTGCTGGTGGGGCTTGGGGACCTACTATGTGGGGTTATGGTTGAGGGCAGAGAGCAGTAGGGAGATGGTGCAAATATGCCCCCCCCCCACACACACACACACTTTGGGCTCAGGTCATGCCCCCCAAAATTGAGGTCTGGCTATGCGTTTACCCTCTTATCCTAGGCACCCTGTTATAGGCTTACTCTCAATATGGAAAAGCAAGTATTTTTCAGTGGAAAGGAAGATCTTGAATAAGAGTCTGAGCTGAACGTACATAGACTAAGCTGAAATAGGATAAAGAATACATGGCTAAAACTTTTAATTGAAAAAAATATATATTGGCTGTGTTATAACAACAGGAAGGGTGACATGAACATCTTTAGTGGGCCCTGTGGGCCTTATCTGCCATCAAATTCTGCATTTCTGCATTAGTGACTTGCATGAGTCATGGAGTAAGTGGTGGGTATGCACAAAGTAATCACAGATTTTCAAGCTTTGAAGAAAAAAAGAACTATTCTTCTTTATTCCTTCTCTTAGGTGGAAATTCTACAAATTGATGCCATAAATTAAGCACCACCAAAACTAATGCTTAGTGCCAATTCTCTAAAGGCACTTAGGTGTGCTTAAGCTGTTATAAAATACAAGCGTAAGGCAGGATGGGCACACCAAAATTTAGGCACAGTTACTTATGTCAACTCAATGGCAGGCGAAAGTGGGCTCAGCTAAGTGTGCCATGTTGGAATAATGTATTGTATTTTACATGCATTGCCTGTCACCAATTTTTTCTCTGTGATTACTCTGTGACCTCTGATGTGAATTACCTAGAGAGGTCACACCCATGCAACTTCCTGCCATGTGCACAACTTATTCTATACATTGCGTATGTTCAATTATGCCCCTCCACATGAAACATTCATAACACACCCATGCTCTGCCCATAATAAAGCCCTCCACGTAGTTTTGCACTAAGGGGCTTAAGAGCACATTTTATAGAATAGCACAGAGCACTTATGCATGTAACCGCCTCTTATTAGTGCCAAGTACTATTATTCTATAAATATGTGTGCATTATTAGTGCTCAGATTTAAGCACACCTTAGAGAATTGCCCTTCAAATCTGTTTTTTTTACACTTTATGAATCTCTTAGAATTCTTTTTCAGCAACTCAATTTATCCAATCTGCACAGGGGCCATTCTGTTTCCTTTCTCTGCTGCTGCCAATTTCAGTAATTCCCATTCCCTTGTGGACAGAGCCGGCTGTGAAGTACAATTTACAACTCTTCCATTATCTCTTTTTGAGAACAGCGCCCCTCCCCCTAAAGTATTGATTCCTGGCAGCTGAGAAATGCTTGAGGAGGCAAAAGGTGACGTCTTTATCTAGCATAAGATGTTTCTGATCTCTGTCTCAGAACTGTAGAATCAGCCATTACGGCATCCAGCATTAATCTGTGCTACTCAAAGCACACTTTTTGTTTAGAAGATGGGTGAATATGGCAATATAAAAGGATGGGGGGGCACACAACTGTCTTCTCTTTTCACAAAGCATGAAACTTAATTTGAATATCCCAATAACAAAAGGAAGGGATGATGCCATGAATAATACAGGAGTTTGGAATAGGTTGATAATCATGCTGTTAAGACAAATGAAAGCAATGGACATTTTTTTTATTTATTTACTAGTAAAAAAGGCCCGTTTCTGACACAAATGAAATGAGCGCTAGCAAAGGTTTTCCTCAGAGTGTGTATGTTTGAGAGAGTGTATGTACTACTACTACTACTTAGCATTTCTATAGCGCTGCCAGGGTTACGCAGCGCTGTACAAGTTATGTGAGAGTGACTGTGACTGTGTGTATGAGACCAAGAGAGTGTGTGAGTGACTGTGTGACACATAGAGAGTGAATGTGATACAGTGTGAGACATAGAGTGTTTGAGAGACAGTGTTTGAGCGTGAGAGAGAGAAAGACCTTGACTGTCAGAGAGAGTGTGTGAGAGAGAGTGTGTGTGTGACAGAGATACCTCCCCCCCCCCCTCTGGTGTCAGGCCCCCCTTCCTCCCTCTGGTGTCAGGCCCCCCCCCCCTCTCTCTCTGGTGTCTGAGCGTTGCTGTGCAGGACGCTGAGCTCTGGCTGTGCTTCAAGGAACTGACCAATCCTATTTAATAGAATGCACCTCCAACATTCTGAAGCCGAGAAACCTCGTGTGGTTGGTCACTTCTGCTTGTGACGAACCCAGAAGTACGTGATGTCAATTCAGGAGATGGATACAGAGAGCAGGAATGCCTCAGCCATGCAGTCAGCTTCAGAATGTTGGAGGTGCGTTTTATTATATAGGATTTGTTGCATTTGTATCCCACATTTTCCCATCTATTTGCAGGCTCAATGTGGCTTACATAATACCGTGATGGTGATCGCCAATTCCAGTAAGGGAAATACATAGTGGTAGTTGCATTAAGGATCAATAGGTGATAGAGTACATTGGGTATGAAATACAGAGTGAAACTTGCTATAAGGATTAATATGTGAAAGGGTACATTGGGTAGTCAGGGAGGAAAGGTTAGGTTTAGTCCAGTTCTTGTATGAGTTTCGTTGTATTGTTGGGTTTCTGGTGTTTAGGTTGGGTCATTGTGGTATGCCTTTTTGAACAAATATGTTTTTAATAAGTTGTTTTGATATGTTGTTCTCAGGGGAATTACGTTGAAACCCTCTGCTCAGTGTGCAGCGGTGGCTAAGAAAGCAAATAGAATGTTAGTACTTATTAGGAAAGGCATGGAAAACATAACTGAGAATGTTCTAAAGCCTTTGTATCGCTCCATGGTGCAACCGCACCTCGAATACTGTGTTCAATTCTGGTCACCACACCTCAAACAAGATATTGATAACTCTTTCTTATCCGTCCCTTCCTCCTCTTCTGCTAATTCGAGACTCCGTTCCTTTTATCTCGCTGCACCTCACGCGTGGAATAAACTTCCCGAGCCTGTATGTCTAGCCCCGTCTTTAGCCGCTTTCAAGTCCAAACTCAAAACCCACCTCTTTACCACTGCTTTTGACTCCTAACTCACTTACCCTGTCCTTTATCCTCATCTCTCTTTATTCCCTTTACCCTTAATTGTTCTGTCTGTTCTGTGCATATTTTGATTATTACGATTAGATTGTGAGAGTTGGACTGACAAAAGTTATTAATTAGTGACAAGTAAAGGTTGGTGGAGGTCGAGTCAATGATTAAACAATATACACGAATCAGTCATTCACGCACTGAGTGAAAAAAAAACTTTTTCCATGTAAAATATATGAGACTCCACTTCACTTTATAAAAAGGAATTGCATTCATATTTGTTTGTGTATTCCTAGGATAAGCAGCATAAAATCTGTTTTACTTTTTGGGATCTTTCCACATACTTGTGACCTAGATTGGCCACCGTTGTAAACAGGATACTAGGCTTGATGGACCTTCGGTCTGCTCCAGTACGGCAACACTTATGTTCTTATGACTTCAGCACTTCCTCCTAAAATGTAAATGTATTCTTATGTGCACACTTACACCTTGACCAGCCAACAGACCTAGTGAAAAAAAAACTAATCATCCAATTCCAGTCTGACCTGGTTTCATTCTCCTGCACAGTAAGCATACCCAAATCTCCATTCCCAGAATGTCCCTCCCCTCCCTTTGCTGATCAGAGCCAAAGTTACAGAGAAACTCCATCCCTCCTTCCTCCTTACCAGTGAAAATTCCCATTGCACACAGTGCACTTTGCCTCCTCTTTCCAGGATTAATTCAGGGCCAAACTGGGCCACAGTGTGGAGCGGAGAGAAGGATGGCAGTAACTTGTAGAATTTTGGGTGCTTCAGCTGCAGGACTTGAGTACTGATTTGTGGTTACTTCAGCCAGAGAGCTAGTGGCTTAACTCTGAACAAGCACTAATCTGTTCCCTCTCTCTGGTCTTCTTCCTTTCTTAATCCTCCGCTGCCAACAAGTGCAAGATTAACACAAGGGCTGCATGGCCAAGGCTCCAATTGATTGAATGCATTCAAACAATTTCTGCCCAGCCTGTGTGACACCCCACTCCTCTTCCCTATGACTTCTACCTGCTTCTTTTACTTGAGGTGTATGTTGAATATATATCTACCTTGGTTTAGCTGCTCCTTGGGGGCACCTTATGGTCATGGGACCCTTGCTTGCTCCTCACAACCAATCCAACACTGAATGATCATATATCTCATAAATGCGAACAAACATGTTACTCC